>NW_011887760.1:1242060-1263384 GCF_000806365.1 Fopius arisanus | reverse complement strand
CTGGGCATAAAAGCGCGGGGCGGCCATACTGTAATTCTTATCCCTCCCCTCATTATTCGCCAAACAAACGTTCCAAAACCAATTGGAAATACGACATAAATAAAGCCTGCGCTCCACCTGGCGGAAGCGAAATAATGAGAGTTTATGTTAACATAAAACGCGCAGAATTCCTCCCCAGATCTTACAGATTGCCAGACCATCCAAATTTGTTGTTGTTGTGAAAATAAGAAAACGATCCTTGTCCCCGCTGTAGTGGAAAAGAAATTCCTCTCCATTGTCAGTGAATCGATATGACTCAGGATCTCAAGTTCACCTCGACTTCCAGGTGTTTTCAATTGGGGATTTGTTTTCTCACGTACACGCGTAACAGTCCGTGTGAGCAATTCAGCATTAGGCAAGTGTGGTACTGGCGACGTCGAAGCTTCACTGATAGCATTGACAACGATTGCCGTGGTGGCCTCACTAGTTGTTCGTGCATTCCTCTTCATCTTACCAACAATTTTTTTAGCTGATACTTCACTCCCATTTGGGGCATGTGTGTGCTCACCAAAAATCTCAATGATCTGGTCTACAATACCAATTACAATTTAATATTAAGACGGTTATGGAGCGACTTCGATCGAAACTCGTCCTTACCTGTTTTTTTGTCACTCGTGGTTTCCACCAAAACCAAGCATTTATCTTCAGTATGATATCTGGTACATCTCCATTTAACCGATGATTCTCCTTTCTTCAATAAACTATAACGATAACCACTATCCACAAGTTAATCCTTGCTCCGTTGGCTTTTCACAAACTGAAGCGGCATACTGCTCACTAAGGCAGCTACTCAACAATTGATCGCTTACGCCACATTTCCAAATAACAACGATGACAAACGACGAGAGCTGGGTTGATGACACTGAGTTTACATACCTGAAGTTAAGTCTGTTGAGTTTGTGTGGGTTGAATTTATGTGGGTTGAGTTTGTGTGTGTTGGATTTGCGTATGTTGAGTTTACGCATGTTGAGATAACGTATGTTGAGTTTGTAAGTGTTGAATTCCTATGTTGAGTTGACGGATGTCAACATTACGCGTGTTAAATAGAACTGTTACCCAGTACTGAACCTCAGCCTCCATGAGACTCTTCTGTCCGAGCACTAGGTTTTCCACTCCAGGTAACTGTTCCACGTTAGACGGAGCCTGCATTCCGATGGCCAAGGGTGCAGATAAGGGGTTACCTGGATGGCTTGGTTGGAGACTTTCAAACTCGGCGCACTCCAGTAAACTTTACTGGCAGGGATATCCTTGCTGTGTTGATGGCAGCACGTGAATGACTCCCGACGCACTCCAGCTGCGTGCGTCAGAAGTGGGGAACAGAGTTGACGAGGCGAGCATTTTTCACTCACCATGTCAGAGTTATCTCGGCACTTCCTTGAACCAGTCGACCCGTACCTACCGGTGATTAACGTGGCTACATAGCTCGCCGTATCACTAAGCTTCTTGATATCTCTCTTTCAGCCGTAGGGCTGAGCTATCTATATTTAGTGAAAAGTATACCTTTCGACATGCTAGCGCCTATCGGCTTTCTATCGCCATCTACTTATCGATCACTCGCTGGTCTGCCAAGCCGATCCGCCATCGATCGTCTTACTTCAAGCATCGTTATCAGCTAGCGAGGGTCGACATTCTTAGGGGAATCCCGAGTCTTTCTCCATAACCTAGCACACTGAACGACCCAGTGCTCCCGCACGCGGTTCCTCTTTACATCTGCTATCTTGCTATTTCACAGGGCGCCTCCAGAGGCGCCCACTGCGCCGGGGAAGGGACAGCGGCGACTTTCTGGAAAGGATAATGTGCAACAAATATGTTCACTGTTTCAGTTCTTCTGTACATCTTTGGCCTGCTCAAATGGAGAAGGGATCCTTGTTCATGAACATTCACCCGAGTCTTCACCCCCGATTCTTTCATCTGCGTCTATACCTTCCGCGTGATCATGGACGCCGAGAGGACTCAGGACTCAGTTTGGAGTCTCTCCATGAGCGCTTGGCTTGTAATGTCATGAGTTGCTTGTATCCTTGCTTTGAATTTGTGTATGATCATAAGCCTCATGAGATCCAAGCCTTTCATTATGAGGTGAGGGAAATTGTAACTGAAACTTTCGGTTTCGAATTGCATCGTAGCTGAAGTGGTCAGCTAGTTAGTCATTCATGGGCTAGTGCAGGCCTGGGCAAGGTCGGACCTTCGGGAGCCGGGGCCATAAAACCCTATTAGACCCATTATTAGAAATACAATACCCCAATGACGTGAGTCCAGCGTAGTCAGGGTGGGAGTAGCAGCATGCAGGAAGTGGGGGCAGTTAGACACAGAGAGCGCCGCGTGCTTTTTGTTTTAAATTTAAAAAACCTCACCGTTTAAAAATTTGAACAAATTTTCACCAGTTCAACGTGAAAAATCCTTAGTTATATCGAGGGTAATTGTTCAAACACCATGGCGCCAGGAACTGATTATTTCTTGGTTACCTTAATAGTGAATAATTATTTTAATGAAAGTTGCAAAAATATGAGATGTCAGTTCTTTAAAATTCAATCAATAAATTAAGCATCTAAAGGTTTTTTAATAAGTTTTGTCCACTCTTGGCGAGGATTTTCTATAGCTGCTCAACGGCAACCACAGGAAGGTGGTAGGCGTATTTCTTCAGGAAAACAGAGAGAAAAGAATGAGAAAAACATCTGTTGATAATTTGAAAAAAATTTTAGCCGTAAACTAATTGATCGTTAGCGATTCGATTTTTTATAATTTTCTAAACCATTCGCTTCTCTCAGTCTTGGAAGGAAAGGAGATTGAGGAATGGGAAGGAATAGCGGAAAATATTGGAAGAATAAGAAAATTGCATGCACAGCAGCATAGAAACCTCATGCCCCCATTATTAAGTCATGCATCATGCGGCATTGCATAAACAATCATTAATGTGAAAAGTGGAATTCCAAGGCAGCTAATAACTTTTCTAAATCTGGTGAATAATTACTTTCTGCAATTAATATTGAATCTTCGAGAGTAGAGTCCTATAAAGTTGTGCGATTTGACTATTTAATTTGATTGATATGTAAGAATCCAGCCTGGCATAAGTATGAAGTACTGAACAAACAAGCAATTCCATTATAAACAATTAATAGATTCGGATACGCGTTTGTTTTGGAAATTTGTCGCCAAATGTTATCTGAAGTTAGTTGCAAAAGCTCTTTGTCGCGTTGCAAATTAATTATCTCGTGATAAATCTGAACTTGGTTTACCGGATGTCTGCACTATGCATCTGCACAATTGGGGACTACCCAAAATCGTACGAGTCAGCATTTCAACTTATGAACTTGACGTCTCATAATTTCATGTGAATAAAAAATTGTCGTGCAATTACAATACTTTTAGAATATTCCCGTTCAAATTCAGGGCAACTTAAGGCATGCACGTTTACCTACCCTTGTTTTGAAATGTCTTGCTCCTAGACTCATGGAAAAACACCATTTGAATATGCCCAAAACAATCTTTGAGATATTGAAGAGAAATTCCTCTGGAATTTGTTTTTAGTCAAATTTCTTTGGTTCGACAGCACAAAAACAATTCAACGGAAAATATTATCGGACTCCCCCAATACTTCTATTGAAATTATATTAGATTTCACTGAAAACTATGTAAGTTTGTGACTAAATTCTTATGGGATTTTTTTTTCAATTCCAGTGTCCCACGGAACGGGCTGGGTTTGAAATTAATAGAATTTTTTCTTACATTTCAACCTATTTTTCTTATTATTTGCCAATATATGAGCCAAACAAGACAACTCAAAACGATGTTACAATGAAAATTCTGCAAGAAAATTTCTCTCAAATGATTTGTATGAACGAATTCTTTTAACTTCATTTTTGGTTTGAGTCTATTTATTGTTTCAATATTCATATTGGAACACATCCCAAATATTTGTCTGGCAGGCACTCACTCCACAATTGTCGGCAAGACCACACATATTTTAATCTGTGCACATTTGTGAGTTAAATTTGTTTGATCACTCTCTGCAGCTAATTATTTTTATGTTCTTCTGCAGTAATTATCAGTTTTTGTGGTTAACTGGAAATTGATGAATTTTCAAATGTTTAACAGTGGGATCGATATAACGACAAAAAGTCAGCAAGACATGAAATGATGGAATTCAAATTTCTTGTTTCCTTGTGCTTTTTCAAGGTAAAAAAAAGTTTCAAAATGTTTAAAGACCTCTTAGGAAATGTTTAAACAACATTAACAAAAATTAAAAAATCTTTTCACCAGTCTTTTGTGATTCATTTCCGGTTGAAATGTTCAATTCCGAGTGACTTATTTTACGGAATTTTATGCGGAAGTCGATATAGAAAAAAATATATTAATTAATACTTTTAAAAAATACAAAATACAGCAAGAAATATATCCATATTTTTTGTTCCAAAATTCAAATTTTTGCGCGCTGACTGACGTAATGATACCCCCACTCCGACCTATGTATCGTAGTCTCGCCCCTGCGACTACCTGCACAATACAATAGGACCCATTCTTTTATAGTCATTGGACTAATTGGAGTTGGGAGCTAGGTGAGCCAATTGAGCGCACTTTGCCCACGCCTGCTTTAACCTCTTCGATATCGGAAAAAAAATTTAATTCTCTAACAAAGTAGAATATCCAGGCTTCATTATCGGCCGTAAATTGATCTGGAAAGACCAATTCGGTACCTCGGAGTCCAAACCATACAAAGACCGAGGCTTCATACACGAAAATAAAAAGCAAGTTGTATAACCCACTTCATAGACGAGAGTTTGGGTATGCCCTGGCGGACCACTCGATAGGGTGGAATCGAATTGTGCACTGAGTCGTCGATAGGTGTTCGACATTGAGTCGATGGTAATGTGGATCCACATTACCATAGCAGTATGTAATTAGCCGCAAATTATCAACAATTACAAAAACGAACTCATACAATCGATTGTAAATCGTTCGCAGGTTGTTGTAAAAAAGGTCATAATGTTTAAGAGTAGATCGTTTTTTTATAAAAAATAAAAAACTTATGACCCATGTAGTTAGCCGCATTTTTTTTCTAATCACTCTTAAATGATTTTTTTTTATTGTAATCGTTTGCAATTCGTTTGTAAATACTATATTCATTTGAATCGACGTTTAAAAGTCATTAGTCTGGAAATTATCAGCAATAAACGTGATTGCAAAATTGTGTGGAGGGGATAAGACTTTGCAAGTATGACGGGGCATGCGCAACTATTCAGAGGATTTTTCTGTTATACGTTCAAAAATAGATTAATGTCTTTCTCACTATAATTTTTAAAGATTTCACTACGGCTGTCTTTTAATTGAACATTGAGTGACACATCGAAACCATTGTACTTTTTGTAAGTACATTAATAATTATAATAACTTGTTCACTAATGGGTGACATTTGGAGAACAATTATCGTTTGAGTAATCCCTGGTTATTCCCACCCAAGCTTACAGCTTATGCAGTTAATTTCATAAACCCAGTTAGGGTTGGGCAAAAACCTTGAATTCAATACTTACGTTTTTTTGTTAAACAGAAGTGTTAAACATGACAATTGTCATGAGACATTAGTTTGTCATGAGACATTAGTTTAACACTTCTGTTTAACAAAAAAACGTAAGTATTGAATTCAAGGTTTTTGCCCAACCCTAACTGGGTTTATGAAATTAACAGCATAAGCTGTAAGCTTTGGTGGGAATAACCAGGGATTACTCAAACGATAATTGTTCTCCAAATGTCACCTATTAGTGAACAGGTTATTATAATTATTAATGTACTTACAAAAAGTACAATGGTTTCGATGTGTCACTCAATGTTCAATTAAAAGACAGTCGTAGTGAAATCTTTCAAAATTAAAGGGAGAAAGACATTAATCTATTTTTGAACGTATAACAGAAAAATCCTCTGAACAGTTGCGCATGCGTCGTCATACTTGCAAAGTCTTATCCCCTCCACGCAATTTTGCAATCACGTTTATTGCTGATAATTTCCAGATTAATGACTCTTAAACGTCGATTCGAATGAATATAGTATTTACAAACGAATTGCAAACGATTACAATAAAAAAAATCATTTAAGAGTGATTAGAAAAAAAAATGAGGCTAACTACATGGGTCATAAGTTTTTTATTTTTTATAAAAAATCAATCTAGTCTTAACCATTATGACCTTTTTTACAATCACCTGCGAACGATTTACAATCGATTGTAGGAGTTCGTTTTTGTAATTATTGATAATTTGCGGCTAATTACATACTGCTCATTACCATCGACTCAATCGCGAACACCTATCGACTTAGTACACAACTCGATTCACTCCATCGAGGGCCTATCGAGTAGATCTCGAATGGTCCGCCAGGGTGCTTGTCCAACCTGATAAAATACGGTCAAGTTTGATCTTGATAAAAAAGCGTCGGTGAAATGGTCCTATTCTAAAAGGACACGCTTGACACAATCGATTATCTCGAAAATCTCGAAATCATGAACCCGCGATTCTTATTGGTCCGCCTAAAATGGTACGAGATTACAAGGTCGTAACTCTCTTACAGAAATCGTTTAGAATCACATCTCTCAACTATTCAATAATTTTCACACTAATGTTGTTAACCATGTAAGTCTGAACAAAAAAAAAGGAATGAAAACTAGATCACTATTCCTCTGACCACTAACCTCAAAATTTGTTACTCCTTTCATCGTAGGGGTCAGTCAGGGAAACGTTTTTCCCTTTTCTAAAGTTTAGTCATTACCGAAATCTTCTATATTGGTAAGGCCCGGATGGAGGGAATTTTTTCGCGATTGGCGACTTTACGCCCTCCTACTCCACGGACAAAACCCGAAGCTTCATCTAAAGCAATGTCTTCTCGGTAACTACGGCCATCGGTGGAAGCCAGGGCAACATCAGTCAGTGGAGCTTTGGAAGGCGCCGAAAAATTTTTTCATTCTTTTTTTTTTATTCATAAAGTCCATGAAGATATTCCATATACCACTAAGGTGGAATGGGAGATTTATACCTGAACAGTCCGGCGAGGGGGGGGGGGGGGAGATGTACCCAAATGTGCAATGCACTTTTTCCCACCCTTACCAACCCTTTTCAGGATGATGTGATGCGGTACTACAATAGAAATCTCGACCCCCATATGCATATAAATATATATAAATTTCTATCCCACTTTCCCACCCTCATCACATAATTTCCAAGCCGACCGACGGGATAAAAAAAATCTCAGTTCAGATGAATAAAGATCGATTTAGGGGATGATTCGGAGTCGATCGGTACCAATAATTTTTAATCCCATTTTTTCAACCCTCGCTGCCTCTTTTCCAAGATGGCCGACGGGGTAAAAAAAATGTCTCCACAGGGGTGGGTAAATCGACTCAGGGGGCGATTCTGAGTCGATCTGTACCTATAAATTTTGACCTTTGTTTTCGACCTTCACTAACCTTCTTTCAAGATTGCCGACGGGGTAAAAAAAAGTCTTTCCAGGGGTGGGTACATCGATTCAGGGTGTGATTCTGAGTCGATCTGTGCCTATAAATTTTGATCTTGTTTTTCACCCACACTAATACATTTTCAAGATGGCCGACGGGGTGAAAAAAGAGTTTACAGGTGCATGTAGATTGATTCACGGAATGATTAGACGGAGATGCGGAGTCCAATCAGTGAATTGGAAAAAAATAAAAATAGAAGGGTGAACTGAGTGCATTGGAAAAAAAATAGGGGTTGAGGGTGGGAAGAGTGTGCCAGGGTGCAAAGGAGGTTCATGGTGGGATGAATTCATTCGGCAAAAATGATGGTTGAGGGTGGAATGAATCATGGGAAAAATGAGAGTTGATGGTGGGACGAGTCATTGGGAAAAATGAGCGTTGAGCCTGGGATGAGTGTATGGAGAAAAAATGAAAGGTTGTGACCTGGATGAGTGTATCAGGGTGAAATGGGGATTGATAGTGCGATGAGTCATGGGCAAACTAAAGGTTGATCGTGGGATCAGTCACTTGAAAAATGAGAGTTGATGGTGAGATAAGTGCACGGGAAAAAGTGAAGAGTTGAGGGTGGGATGAGTGTGTCAAGGTGAAGTGGGGGTTGATGGTGGGATCAGTCATGGAAACACTGAGGGTTGATTGTGGAATGAGTAGATGGGAAAAAATGGGGGCTTAACGGGGGATGAGTGTGTCGGACAGAGATGGGGATTTTTCCCATGACTCATCGCACTATCAATCCTCATTTCACCCTGACACACTTCTCCAACACTCAACAATTCATGTTACCCCATGCACTCATCCCATCATCAGCCGCCATTTCACCCTGACACACTCATTCCACCCACAACTCCTCATTGTTTCTCATGCACTCATCCTTCTCTCAACCCCCATTTCACCTTGCAACACTCATCCCACCCTCAAACCCCAATCCACCCTGATAAATTCAGTCCACCTTCAACCCCTCAGTTTCTCCCATGTATTCATCTCACCATTTTGCCCATTTTGTCCCATCCACTCATCCCACCATCAACCCCCATTTCACTCTGACGAACTCACCCCCGCCTCATTTCTGCATTTCTCCTAATGCACTCATCCCACCATCAACCCTCATTTTCGCCATGACTCATTCCACCATCAGCCATCATTTTTTCCGAATGAATTCATCCCACCATCAACCTCCTTTGAACCCTGGCACACTCTTCCCACCCTCAACCTTTAATTTTTTTCCAATGCACTCAGTTCACCTTTCTGTTTTTATTTTTTTCCAATTCACTGATTGGACTCCGCAACTCCGTCTAATCTTTCCGTGAATCAATCTACATGCACCTGTAGACTCTTTTTTCACCCCGTCGGCCATCTTGAAAATGTATTAGTGTGGATGAAAAGAAAGGTAAAATTTATAGGTACCGCTCGATTCAGAATCATCCCCTGATTCGGTTTAATCACCCCTGTGAAGACTTCTTTTTTTTACCCCGTCGGCCGTCTTGGAAATGTATTAGTGAGCGTGAAAAAACGGTCAAAATTTATAGGTATAGATAGACTCCGAATCATCCGCTGAGTCGATTTACCCACCCCTGTGGTGACATTTTTTTTACCCTTGTATAGACTTTTACCCCGTCGGGCATCTTGGAAATGTATTAGTGAGGGTGGAAAAATTGACAGCTGAACGCTTCGTACTCGGGGACAAAAAAACGATCATTGGAGAATTCATCTTGGTGAAATCTAGGGGGTTTCTTTGAACGTAATTAGACGTTCATTCCTCAGTTTCCCATCCCTAATTACCGGCCCGGCAAAAATAATTATCTATCTATTGACCCTACGATGATATTGTTTGAGGGTCTACAGGGGCTGGCATTTATGTCCCCGTAAAACGCGTTTTTTCTGGGGAATTTCCTAGGCACTTGTTGGCTGAAAATCCCTCCACCCGGGTCTTAACACTGTATATACCAATTATTAGGTTCTTGTACACTGTAAATATTATGGAGACTCAATACAAATAAATAAAGAATTATTAAATGACATAGGACAAATTGCGCAGGGGGCAGCTGCTTTGACTACAACTGTTAGAAGGACATGTTTTTCATTTTTGTTTACCTACCAATGATACTGAAAACAATGACGGCCGTCGTCTCAATACTGGAAGACTGTCACTTCACGGCGATCTTCGTTTAAATTTAAATGATTTCAACATCATTTCGGACTGATTTGTTTTGATATAACAGCGGCGTTATGACATATGAATTGAGCATATAGTACCAGGATCCTCTATACTGTATAGCCCATAATGTCTATTTGATGCGCCTTTGACATTTGTAAGAGAAATACAAGAAATACAATCTGGTTTTTACATCACTTTAAATATAATTCTATTAGCTACGTCAGATTATACTAAGAATTGATAGGAATACTTCAATTTTTGGAACATATTTAATAAAAGTCGTGAGGGTGATATGATCCCTATCATTGAATTGATTACTTCTTGTGCCTAGTTATATTTTTGTATTCTTTCACCTCCATAGCATTTTACATTTTTTCTCTGCATCACTATTTGTAATCCTCAGGGCATACTTGGAATCCACCGTGACTCGTTCCGGATGAGCATGGAGCCTGTAATCAGACACGACGGTCGTCCTGGCTATCTTTTTCATTTTGTTCTCATTGCTTTTGTTTGTGGTCCAAGGGCGAGGACGAGCAATGACACTACGTGGCTCACTAGCGAAGGTAAATGTATTTCAGAGGATAAAACTGAAAGACGGTTTTACAAATTTCATTGAAGGGGCTGATACCGTTGCTTTGATGGACTAATTGATTCTGTCAATTTTAGTGAGTTTATTCGACTCTGCAATGAACAATATTTATAATCAGTCTAAGGTTTCCTACTACCGAATTTCCGTCATAAGTCTGCGATATCTATGTCAATGAGTACACCAACTTATTATCGTAGTTTTAGCCGCCGTTTTAATAGACTGACTTGTTTAAACTTTATTCATGGCACGGAACACCCTGATATTTAATAATAACCGGACGATTTATTCAACCTAGAATGAACTTTTTTGTGTGGTATCATATTTTCTGTCCAAGAGCTGGCACATTTGTGATTTGATATTTATAGTAATTATACATGAAAAAACGATGACAAGACTTCTAGCAATCTATTTTACATGAATCATTTGTAGGATTATTAGATGAGAAGAAGGCTGATAAGGCTGCTTCATCCGTCATGCATGAAGTAACAGCTGTATACAAAAAGCTAAACTAGTACACAGAGAAAAAAGTTGGGGAATTTTTGGGTCTAAATTTTACCAAAAATTCTGGTATACTACACTGAAATTGTGGTACCCGCGGCCAAGTTAGGTGAAAAATGTTGAAAAACCTGACCAATTTTCTAAAAACGATCATTAAAATTTTCTATTATGTATCTTTATAAAAATATTTCGGACAGCGCTGTCAAAATTTCTTCCATAGTACCGAAAAATTTCGCCTATCACAGTATAACAGTTGCTACATGATTGTGAAATATGTTCAATTCCATTTTCAATTACAATAATCATTTTCAATGATGAACTATCGAAGTTTTCAATTACTTTAATATTATACTTTCCATTTTCTTTTTATAATTGCAGGACTCAAAAAAGTCATTGTAATGATAGGAGTCAAGAAATGCTCAATGTGTTGATTCAGTAATAAAACTTAATTTATCATGACAATATTCCATGGAAATAATTAAATAAGCTCAAATTTTTTGTCTCCTGAGAACAAATAAGATTAATTTCACATTTATATAACGAGTTTTTTATAATAAATGTTGCCCCATTGGGTGCACTAATCGAACACGTTATATGGCAGCTTGACAAATCATAACAATTGAAAAGATCCTATTGTTATTTGTTTTGAAATATTTTATGACACTCTTTATGCTTATTCCATTTTACTTCATCTCAATTAAGCCACGCTTTGTTCTCATGGCACATTCACTTGTATTTACTTTTCGCGGCAGTACATGATTTTTTTCATACCTGGCAAGTTGACTGATATCACTGTTACTTTTTTTTAGTTACAGAATCAATCATTATCAATTTTTACTGCGATTTTTCACTATAAAGTTACATAGAGATATTATTGTTCAACAAAAAACAGTTCGTGGGGGAGTCGCCCATTTAGGATGGCCGGATTGTCCTGAGGATCGGGCCAAGCTCGATGCCAACATTTCCGAAGCTCGGCAAAGAGACTGGCCCAATGCTCTATCGAGCCTTGGACGATAACTCCGGCCCGATTATCGGTGCTTTGATTGGCCCAATGATGGCAGCCGATTGACAGCTGAGTCTTATTATTTTTATCCAAAAATATTGATAATATTTATTTTTAAACCTAATCGACGAACTCAAATTTTGTACCCGACGAGACTCGAACCTACGATCTTTCGCACACTAGGCGCACGCCCTAACCACTAACCTAATACCTTTTTTTTTTTTATATTCCGGCCCTTTCTGCCCTGTTCTGGCTAATTGGCCCTATCTCACCCTATGCATGCGGCTGTGGATCCTACACTGTACCGTATTCACTCTCCTATGGAACATAGGAAGGACATGGGAAACCACAGAAAAAACCATGTCGGTACAGACGGTTGCTCTATTAGCAACCTCCCGCTCATCGGTGCCTGTTGAAAAATTCGATTCAACGGGGAATCGAACTCACAACTTTCAGAACACTAGGCTCGCACCTAGCCACTGAGCTACCGACGTCGGTGAACCTAATACCTTTAACTTTAAGTTTTACAAGAGTTTATTGACAATATATATATATTTATTTTAAGATTTCCTTGCACTGGCCACATGGATGCCCTCACAGTTGGCACATTTGAGAGAAGTTGATTTGCACTCTTTGGCGTCATGGTTAGATCCACATTTGACACATCGATGTGAGAGGTTGCAATGGTTGCTAGCGTGACCGAAGTGTTAGCAACGAAAGCATTGAAGAGGTTGGCCATCCGATTTGTATTTCTCCACTTGGAAAGTGTGATAAAGTATTGTGGGAATTTTTGTAACATCAGTAATTTTAGTACCTGGACCGACTGTGATAGCAAAAATCGGCAGCTTGGTGGAGGTATCATCAATTTTGTCCCTTTTGATGAATTGTGTGGCCATAATGACCTCGATTTCAGCAGCATTCCAAAGTTTGGCCTCGATATCGTCTTCAGTGAAGGTTGGGGGGAGGCCTTTCAGGATAAATTTCGTGGTCTTATCCTGCTTGAACCCATACGTAAAGTAATTAATATTATCTTTTTCAAGAATTTGGCACACTTTCCCGTGATCAGCACAATTTTGGAGCGAGATGGTTGTAGAGTTACCTCGGCACTTAAATTTGATGCTTTTGTTAGAGACATCAGCGAGTATTTTCTCAATTAATGCTTTGATGTTGATATTACCATTGTTGATGACGATGGGTGCCTTTGGATCAGTAGAAACAGTTCCAGAAAGAATGGTAGAATTTTCAGAGGGTGAGGTGTTGCCACGTGGTTCGGAGAGATTAGTCGTGGGAACAGCTATCCCAGTTTTTTAAAGCTTAGTTTTCTTGCATGTGGGGCTCATTTCTATTTTCCTTTTGAAACTAATAGAAGAGGTTTTTTTGATGTTTCTACTCACTCTAGGGCGGTGAATAGAACCAGTTTGTAGCAGTAATTAAAAAGTAATTAAAGTAATAAAGTAAATAAAGTAAATTAAAGTAATAAAGTAAATAAAGTAAAGTAATAAAGTAAGTAAAGTAAAGTAATAAAGTAAGTAAAAAGTAATTAAGTAATTAAGAAATAATTAAAAAGAATAATTAATTACTATGAGGATTAGAGAAAAGCGATCACCCGAATAGCGGGGACACAGAGGACACGGAGAGCGTCCGTGTGGCTCGAGACTCCGAGCGGAACTGACCTAATACCTAACTCTTGTGGTAGGAGTATAAAAATGACAATCAATTTCAGTGAGTTATTGTTAAAAATAATTGCAATAATAATAGCAATTATTATTTTCATAGCGAACGCCTCCTTTTCCGAATTTTTCAATTATTATTCACGTGGTCTCACTCAATGATAATTTCCATACAATTTCAACAGATTTCATTGTTTAATGTTAAATATGATGTAGTTATACTCAATGATTGTTTTAAGTGACGGATATTGGGGAAGCTACGTAGGGTCCATGAATAGCCAATGATCGACCAACGAATAGTTGTTCAATGGATGGGGCTTTACCATTGGACCAGCATCGCCCAACCGAACCTCGTTGGATCGATGTGGGCTAATATATTGGCGGAATATCGAACCACCGAGTATCGACGAACGATGCTGGCCAGTGTAACTGAATAGTTATAGTCGGCGAATGGATCAGGGCCCAAGCCTTGGTCGAAGTTTGGTATATCGATGATTAGCGAGGTCATACTCGCCCAATCTTCGGCGAATTTATCTTCGAGTAAACGATAGTTGGCACAGTATTAGCCGAAGCTGCGTAAACCGAGATTTGGTGAACTTATAGTAGCCCGAGTATTGGGCGCGTCTGTTTAGTCGGCAAATCCTAAACGGGCGATTGGCTGCGGAGTCTGGTGGGGCACAACGGTGCTTGGAAACAACTGACCAGTTACGATATATTGCTACCTACACCCAGTAAAGTAACAATTACGAGAAATATTGGAGCAACCCTCACTGAGCGTCTGGAAATTTCACTGAGAGCTGTCTATTGGGAATTATCGCAAAAATAAACAGCAAGAATGAAAGATTTACAATTTTATCGCGCAGCTTGAATCTTTTCTCGACTCATTTACAAAAAATGCTGGAATTAAAATTATACTTTTCTTTTCGGACTATCAGGGTAGTTACTTTTTTAAAAATAAATACCCCGAGTATGAAAGTTTGCGCCTGGATTCCCGTGGCATTCCACGACTTTTCTCTGCGCTCATTGCTTCCGGTACAGGTAAATTTTCATATGCTCTTCAGCGTTTCAATGGTGGCTAAACTTGATGTGAACTAAGTTGTAAGAAAAGAATGAACTAGTAACGTGGGTTACTTAGATTTCGTGTCTCGTTCTAGATGGTTACATATGTGTAACAGACTTCCTGTTAGGTAAACTTTGAAAGTATTGGAGATTATTGGATTCGAAAGTCTTCGACTACTCACCCTTCTGCCATCTATTCTGACATTAAGCATATTATTTCGTTGGCCCTGGGCATCGCATGAGTGAGGAGCAACATAAAATACCGACTGAGAGGACCAATAAATACCGACTAAGCTTCCATACGAGGTTATTCCGATGCATGTTTCAACGCGAAGTTCTACAAAGATTGTTATACACGCTATCCCCTTCCTTGAATTTCAATGGTAAATCTTAGAGATGCCAACAATTCCAAAAATTTAAAAGCACCGTAGAAACTATGGAAGACAAAAAATTAATTAGCAAATTCTGCCTAGAAGAAGCAAGCGTGAGAAATTTTTGAAAGCTCCAAAAATGTTCGCATTTACTGAACTTTGATTATTTTTATGAGATTTTTTAGTTCGTTTTCCGACGTTGGTAATGCTTTAGAGGAAAGTTTTTGTAAGAACTGGCGAGCTAATTACCCGAGATTTATTATTTATACTATGTATATGCCTTCAACGGTAAGAATGACCGCTAAACATTTTTTTAATATTAATAATATGCATTAAATTATAGAAAAATAAAGGATTGTACGGACCCATTTGAATGTTCGTGGCATCCATGTCACGGCAACCCTACGCGCCAAACCCGCTGTGCCACTTTAAGGATGTTCACCCGATACCCACAATATTCAATTCAGTCTACTGTTTTGTTTATATAATAGCTGAGAGTATGAACCATATGCAAGTCACGTTTTCAACCCCCCCAACCATTCAGTTTAGCCAGATAATAATTAGTGAAAACACCTGCCTGTAACACAGAGTCTTATGGAAAAACGTGACAATATTAGCTTCCATTGAAAAGGAAAATGGGATACGAACTCAATATCATTAAAAAATCCATTCGTTTAGGTAATAATATGGAGAATATATAATACACGAGAAATTTGTGATTGATTTTTTAAAAGATCTGAAAAAAGTGACCTCCATTAAGATTCTGAAATATGGACACCGTTGCCTCTTATAACTGAGCAATGTCGGCACGGTAGATGATAATGAAACAGTGGCGCCGGAGAACAGCTACCGTTACCACAGTAGTCAGATTTATCATATTTCTCCATAATTTCAACCGATAAATATGTCATGAAGATTGTAAATTAATAGAAAACACTATTTATATGGTAGGTGCTTTATTGGATTTCTTAAATTTAATTTTCCTACACGGTTGCTCACTCCAGCGGTTAAACATCCTCAAGTGTTTAGCGCAGCAACGTCCAACGGTAGACACAATGTCTGGCGGGGAGGTATACGCAACATTGAATTCTAAGTAGAGCAGATTTAGTAGATAGTACTGGGAAATGAACAGATTCAGATCTCCCTAAGTTGTGAAATTCATCTAACACAAGCCTTATAAGATATATGTAATGATCGTCGGACAAGATACTTACATACTTACAATTGTTCAAAAAGATAGGCTCCACACTTTGAACTAAAATATGGTTGAAATAGTATTGTATTTCGTGACATTGGGTCCAAAATACTCGATTACTTTAAACCTCAGTTAGAGTTTTAGAGATAGAGATTTAAACCTTAATCATGACTCATACAAAACAAATCTTATGACCGATTGCGTGTCAATTCCATCTGATCTTCTCGAAACTAAACATAAACAAGTTGAAAATTAAAGTTATCGATTTATTCTAGCAGCCATTTTTGATGCATATATGTAACAGTCGTGATTTTGAATTATACGCCCTGACGGACCACTCGATAGGGTGGAATCGAGTTGTGCACTGAGTCGATAGGTGTTCGAGATTGAGTCGATGGTAATGTGGATCCACATTACCGTCGACTCAATCTCGAACACCTATCGATGTGTATATAATGTATGTATAATATGTATATAATGTGGATCCACATTGCCATCGACTCAGTCTCGAACACCTATCGACTCAGTGCACAACTCGATTCACTCTATCGAGGGCCTATCGAGTAGATCTCGAATGGTTCGCCAGGGCGTTTATCGATTGCATCGTTATTTTCTATTATGTATTGTGACTTTCAATCGGTTCAACGTTCAGTATCGCGCACACTTGCAAATACGTATTGTAACGTGGTATTTTGATTTTTGACCGTTCGTCGGTTGTGAGCTGTCCAGACGAGAAATCCATTCACGAAGAAAGAGTCGAGTATAATTTAATTTCTTATATTTAATTCTTGCTCATGATTATTTTTGAATTGTATCGAGTCAATTGTTCACCGCTCGTTTTGGGATTCTTCTGGAACTCATCGTGGGACTTTTTGGGAGTCCTCTCGCAATTTTACCCTGGTTAGAGAGGTACGGGATGTCGGAGGACGTTTTTTGGGATATCCACCACACACGAGAAGTCGCACGGAGGAACTGAGTGATGGTGCCAGAGTCCGATTCCGCAATTAAAGATTCATAATTGGAATTATACTACGTATCAGGATTAGTGTTAAATTGTATGTTTCATATTTGGTTTATTCGGGAGACTTTTGAAAAATTCAACAAATTGATGTCATGATTTTAATTGACAATTAGAAAGGTCTAACTATTAATTCTCTTGGAATGTTGGGCGCAGATCTGGATTTATTTTCGGAAAATCCTTCGTTATTACTGGCGATATTAATTTTGGTCAATCAAATAGTCTCACGAAGCTAACGGACCAATCAAAGCGTAAACCATTTTTGTCATCAATTGCGCATAGTCGCTACGCTGCTAACGAACACTTCCTGTTTAGACGCCTGGCCGATAACAGTGATTAATGTTAACGCTCTGAATTTTTTTTCTCGTAGAGCCGCTGATAATAAAATTTAAAACCACAGGGGAGACTGAACATTTGACAGGAATGGATCTGCTGCTTTTCCAGCAGAACATGGACGAGATTATCGGTGAAAAGTGGAAAAAATCATTAATAAGTGTGTTTTTTTTTATAAAAATTAGAGTAAATATTGAATTGTATAGGCTTTGATTTGAGACAACTCATTGTTCATGGTATTTGATGCCATTTTTGAGTGTTCAGATTTCTCGTTTGTGAAATCTCCTTCGGTAGAGATTTTGTAGACATTGCTAACTTTATTCTGCTAACTGGTGATTACTCTCCGAGTTCTTCGCTACCTTAAAGTTCTGTGGTTTTAACTGATTTTCGTTATAACGACTCTTGTCTCTCCTACATCTTCTTTTGAAATTTATTATCGCCTCATTAGCGATTTTTCTTTTGTTTGGCGAAATACTGGAATCTCGAGGTCAGTTTTGTTATCCTCAAGGTTCCAACCGATATTTGTGTTGGCCTGCGAAGCCACAATGACTTTCGGATAAAATTGTCAAATATTAAGTCACATTTCGTAGCATTAAAAGTAGGACGCTCGAGGTTTGTGTTTTTGCCGGTAACCCTTTCGGTTACTCTCGGGGTTTGTTTACGTCCTCTCGAGGCATTCCCCATCTCAATTTCAAAATTTTAGAACAGTAATTGGAATCCAGCCGCCTTCGCAGTTATTATACTGACTGGTTGGCAACTGTCTTTTTCATTATTTATTTTTTTAATTTTTGGCCGTTTGATCAAAAACATCCTGACGCCTAACATTTGTCGATTTGAGGTTGCTCGCCCACCCATGTAGGATGGCCGGATTGGCCTGAGGATCGGGCCAAGCTCGACGCCAACATTTCCGATGCTTGGAAAAGAGTCTGGCCCAATGCTCTATCGAGCCTTGGATGATAACTCCGGTCCGATTATCGGTGCCTTAATTGGCTCAATGATGGCAGCCGATTGACAGCCGAGTCTTATTAATTTTACCCAAAAATATTAATAACATTTATGTTTTATTGAAATTTATCCGATTATCAATCTTTTCACGTCGATTGAAAGAAGCTAGTAATAAAAAAGAACAACAGACTGGACTGTAAATGCTCGGCATATGATTGGCTACAGAGGCACTCATTAAATTAATTAACAAAAAATGAAAAAAGAACATTTCGTCGTTTTCATAATTTATTAGTTATCCCTCACCACGGCGGCAAGGATATCGACCCTGAAAAAACCTAATCGACGAACTCAAATTTTGGACCTGACTAGACTCGAACCTACGGTCTTTCGCACACTAGTCCTACGCCCTAACCACTAACCTAATACCTAAGTCTTGTAGTAGGAGCATAAAAACGACGTCATAAATTTCAGTCATTTATTTTTGCGCATTTTTATTTTTCTTTGATCAATTAATATAGACAATTGAATATCAGTAGATTACTGAGTATTTCCGGGATTTATTGAATTAAAAAATAATTGCAATAATTATAGTAATTATTATTTTTATAGCAAACGCTTGCTTTTCCGAATTTTTCAATTATTATTATCCTGTACTCAACGAATAATCATTCCGATGAAATTTTAATGGATTGTATTGTTTAATGTTAATTATAATATAATCATACTCAATGAATATTTCAAGTGACGGATATTGGAGAAGCTATGTAGGACCCATGAATGGCCAATGATCGACCAACCAATATTTATTCAACAGATTGGGGCTTTACCATTGGACCAACATCGCTCAACCGAACCTCGTTGGATCGATGTACGCCAACATATTGGCCGAATATCGAACAACCGAGTATTGGCGAACGATGCTGGCCAGTGTACTGGCCACGCATCCGAGAACCGAATGTTGACTTCGACTAATATGTGTCAACCAGATAGACTTCGGTATCGAATTTTAATATGAATTTTATATAGTTTCTATTTCGCCGAATCATATTATTGTTCTCCTTACTATTATCCTTACAGTGGAAATAAAAGTACCCACAACAATAACCATTCATATTACTCAAAAAATCGTTTTGAATATCTATATGGAATTACTAACTTTAAAATCAATGATTCCAAACACCAAACCTTCGTTTGCATTGACCTTAAAACAGGTATGTATTTTTTTTTTTAGAATTGAAACAAAGTATTGTTTCTTTACCTTAAATTTCAAAATTTAACTGTGGCCTGCAAATCATCGTTACACAACCTGCATATTATGTACCTTCTGAAACCATTCGATCCATTTGATCTTTCAATCTTTATTCGGTGCATTCTTCTAGTTAACAAGGAAAACCTGTGGTGAGTTAGTGTTGCAGTCACAAGGTTTGCATCTAACGGTGTCCTGATGCTATATAATGACCAGACTCGTTGGGACGAGGCCTAACAGATGACCACCTGTGGGAGCGCTTAACCGCATTGACTCGTTGCTTCTTAATGCCTAGAAGAGTGGCAGGTTATCTGGATAAATCACTCGTGTGCAGTCAGCGCTGGTAGATGATCGGGTAAGGTGAATTCAGAGTTTTACTAAAGTGTTCAGGAATATTTGATAAAATCCATCTTCCATCTTCCCGATCCTGTGTGTCCATTGTCGATAAATGTACTAACATGCGGTGTCTTTGGTGCCGACACACGGCCACGTCCTCACCGTGGCCCTGCATAACGCTGAGGGAGGTGTATTACATGTCATATCTCCCATAGTAATTGTTTCCGGATAAAAATGTTACCCGATGCTTAATTAGGTGACAGAAACCGATCCAATCAAATAAAAAACATCCAGACATTTACCAATTTGGTTTTGATTGTATTCAGTTTGTCATCAATTGAATAATTTTTGCTCTTAAACGAGCATTTTGTATTGATTCAGCTTTTACTTTTTATAATTTCAGGCACGGAAATGACATATAATCTAAAACGTAGTAAATACGAAGTGTGAGCTCTCCATGCATAAGTATATACACGGTCAACGAATGTCCCCTATTTCATAATCCAATATTTGACCATTGTAGGCTCCAGAAGGCATGTGGCTGGTACTTTATGTATCATTTATATTACCAGATCGAACACGTGCTCTGCATTCAACAGGTGATAATTTATGATGCAAGAGTAAAGAAATTGACAATTTCCAAATTGTTACACACTGAATTTGATGCTTAATAGATGATCTATTAAGTATCGATCTGGTATGATCACTGGACTGAAATAAATTATACGCAATTTCGAACATCTGATTAAATTTTTTCCACTATTTTTCTCTCCGTGTACCAACATGGTTTTTCCTGTGGTTTCCCATGTCACTTCTATGTTCTATAGGAGAGTGAATACGGTACAGTGTAGGATCCACAGCTGCATGCGCGGGATGAGATAGGGCCACTTAGCCAGTACAGGGCAGAAAGGGCCGGAATTTAAAAAAAATGTACAATATGCTATAACTTAACAATAAATGATGCGATTCTCTCCATATTGTGATACGATCAAGAGCCTATTAATATCAATTTTCTAAGCCATCATTGATTTCTTTCTGATAATAATTATTTGAGTCATCATTGAAAATCAATTTTCGAAAAACCACGAATATTTCCGAATCTTCCTGTGGATTTCAATTCCAATTGGTGTCAACAGATGGAGCGCATGAAATTCTATATCCACAAAAAAATTCTTGAGATTCTACTAGTCCTTCGTGAAGAAATGAAAAAAAAAACGAAAAAAAAAATTCAGTGAAAAATTGTAGACTCTTCTAAATGGTCATGGAAATGTCAATACTAATCAGTGTCAATAGACAGAGCTTTTGAAAGCCTATATTCATTAAAAAAAATCATGGTATTTCATCAGTTCCTGATGAAAAAAGAGGGAGAGAGAAGTAAAAC
>NW_011887760.1:1236752-1241975 GCF_000806365.1 Fopius arisanus | reverse complement strand
ACACACACACACACACACACACACACACACACACACACACACACACACACACACACAGACACAGACACGCACACACCCAGGCACACACACACGAACACAAACTCACGCGCGCGCGCACGTACATGCATGCAGATACCATCTAATAACCGCACATTCGGATTTTTAGACTATATTTCGTTACCCTAACACAAAAAATTGGGAACTTGGATATGAGCGAATTGAATGCTTCCATTCGGAAGGAAAAAAAAAGAAAATTTGCTTCAAAACTCAGATACCGCCGCGAAGAATAATGGGAATTGGATACGTTATCATTCAATTTGAAGTACTATTCATATACTTCAGATACAATGTGGCTATTTACATCATAGTCGTGCCAAAAAACAACATTTCAGAAAAAAAAACAAAACATGTGGAATTTTGAATTTTGAATTGTTTGGATTTCACCCTTCAGCATCCTTACTGACTGCTCTTGCTACGTCATGTTTGGCTGTAAATATTTGAAATAATTATCAAATAAACGTTGCACAATTATGAGTATAGGTTCTCCTGTTTTAAAGCTATCTGCTAAGAAAATAGCTTGGGATCGGAGTCGGGTGATTGTTGAAATAATGTCAAAATGATTTTCTATGAAAATCCGAAATTTATTCAATCATTAGGGAGGCTCATCAATAAAAATTGTGGAAATTGGACAATATAATGTTTCCTGGTCAGTTTCCTCACTCACGGTAAATTCTGGAGAAATCGTTTAGCACCAATTTTATGACATTTCTCTTAAAATAAGGGCTTATGCACGAGTTGAACACGACGAGTTTTTCAATTGAAAAAACAGTCATATCGACAATGTAGGGAGAGCCTAAACTTTATTTCTGTCGTTATGTTTTTTTTTGCACATTCACCTTGCAAAATTTGTAGAGATCCTTGCGTATCAACAGTTAAAAATCTTAGATATAAAAAATGTGTGACTGAGGTTGAACTCTCGTGAAATGGCGGCGAAGCTTGGCAATGTGAAGGGAGATAATTTGCACAGCTGCGCCACCACGAGTAGCGGGCTATTTCAAACAGCAATCAAAGTTTCTCAAGAGAAAACAATTGGTCGAAAATCTGTCGATTATCGTAAAACAATAACAGTGAACGGTATATATGCACTACTGATGTTTAAATCGAATCTGTTCAAAACTAGGATGGCCGCAAGCTATCTTAAATGCACGATACTTCCTTTAGGTTTGCTTTAGATACGTTATTGTATTGATAATTTCTTCAACAAAAAAATGAATTCCAGATTGAAATGATTTCAGGCCTGGAAACTAATAAATTTTTGCAGTCATTCGCATTCAATTTCAAATGAGAATTTTCATAAAAATTTTACAAACATTGAAGTTCAATCCCGTGAAATTTCGATAGAACGCTATTCGAACTACCGTATATATATCGATCTATCGCTCAGCACTTCGTCATAACGTTGATATCGATTTTTCCGGTTCCTTATGTTCTGGTTAATAGTGACAATATAGCAAATAGGTAAGCGACCACGTTGTAATATTTTTAAAATAACGTTTTACCTAAGTTTCATGGTGTTTATATTTTTGGAAAAAAACTTCCGTGATAAACATCCAAAATGTTTTCCATTTCACATTTCAGAACCTCCATGGAATTTATAAACAGTGACATGGTATGTCTTGATTCGTTAAGTTTAAAGCCTCTAAACATGGCAAAACCCGTGATTTTGGGCGCCTGACATAACAGTAAAAATGATAACAATCTGCTGTCACTTGATGAAAATTCTATTGAATCATGTTTACCATGCACCATTTTGAGGACCAATAAATACTCTTCAAAATCATATTTGAATGGTTTGATTTACTTGAACAATAGTTATAGAAACAACTAAACTAGGCAAACTTCACAAGAAACATCGTAAAAAGCAATTTCATCTCACAAATTTCCATAAACAGCTGAAAATTTCCCGAATCGAATAATTTTCATATCAATTTCAAGAGAATTCAATGTATTTCTACATAGGCATAATACATCGGCATAGACTTGAATATAAACCGAGCAAATGTCATTATCATCAGAGAAAAAAGCGAATTTTTTAAGCGTTACATGCTAAAATCGTCATATTATGACTTATAACCACTGATCTAGTAGATGGAGTGGCTAATATGAAGAATCAATTTGAACAAATCAAGGAAATCTACAAACTGACATATTGTGTTCATATAATGTCCATATAATGTTAAGAGTCAAGTTGAAAGTCTGCATACATATAGCAAATTTTTGGGCTGTAATATAACAGAAAGAATGAAACTATTTTTTATAACTTTGTGATGACCTCGATTGTGAACCGAGTCGTATATTTTCAATTATTTTATTTTTTGTTCAAAAGGGTTTATTCTAAGGCAAGTTAAAATTTGAGTAAAGTCTCTGGGAGACTCCTCTCAATCACGAGTGTCAGGAAAGGGAATTCACTTATCCTTCCGGCACTAATAATATTTGAATGTCCCTAAATACCCTCCGTCATGGTGAAATCGACATCGAGACCCAGCGGAAAGAGGAGAGGCCAGACTAATTTTCGGGGGACCTGGAAAAGCCCGTATGACCCCGATGACGACAATCAGAGGGAGGATCCGATGACAGCATTCCACTCCGAGACCATGCTAATTAGACGGGTGTAAAAGATACCTCTAGTCAAGGATCGAACGCCTTCAATTGCTCGAGATACTGGGCATAGGATATCCTGGTCGGAGGAATGACCTTGACTCTTTGCTGCCCGAGCAGCCGCTGACGAAGGAATTTTGAAGAAGCATATTCGACCTGGACATTACCCCGAAATCGTTAAAATTCCTACAGATTTTCCAAATTATTGCCTCGATCCTGTTGTCCCAGTCTAGTTCGAAAGATTCATCTCCGAGAGTTTTTATTTAGGAAATTGTTGTCATCTCTGGAAAATTTATGTAAGATTCAGAGAAATTTCGAGTTACGTTTTGAACATCCAGAATTATCATTGTCATGGGTTGTAAGAATTATAGTAACTACGAGAAAAAAAAACTGAAATTAGGGGCGTCCATTGACAAGACGAGTTCAGTTTCGCCAGAATTCGGAGACATTTCTCCCCCTTTTTTAAGGCTAAAGCATTGTGAAGCGCACCAGCTCAGCAGAGTTGCCTCCCGGCCGGCGTATTTTTAAGTTGAGTTTTTAGGAGAGACCAATTATTTTCGTATTTTGAGTCTAATTTGGGTATTTTGTCGTCCCGAGTGCTTTTCTATCTAGAGGAAAACGTGGCAAAACCACTGAACCGGTGTGCAGAATCGAATATTAGGAATTTTGCGAAAAACTTTGAGTTTTTGAGGAGCGCGCTATTGGCCATTCCAGGTACGAATGGACGATGGAATAAAGATTGGATCAAGCTTGATTGAGGATTGACCAAGACAGATCGAGTCTCGATTTTCAAGATTGAACCATGCTTGGATGAAATTCGAAAAATAAGTAAGTGTTCAAGGCAGAAATGTTCAGCCTCGATCGAGGCTTGACCGACAACCCTCGATGAACCCTTCGAATCGTCCGTTTACTCCCCAATAATTAATTAATCATTCATAAATATTTGGAATATTTTAGTAAAATATAAGGAACCGACGATAGTGGCTGTGCGGTTAGAGTGCTAGACTAGCATGCCAATGATCCGGGTTCGATCCCGGGCACCGGCGTCAAATTTTATAAAGCTCTAATCGCACAGTTTCACTGTCAAGCGGTAGTCCCGTCAAAAGGACGACTGTACCAGGGCAGGTTTTTTCCCTCGAATGAGGTTTTTCCCTCCCTTTTGGCAAATGCGGTACAGAGGGCTGGGGGCGGGAAGGAAATAAATTGTAAAGACCCGAAAGGGTATACGAAAAGAAAAAGTTTTTTAGTAGAATATAAGGGGGTAGTATGGTGTGAATAAGGATTTCAACAAATCTGGGTCTAGTTGATATCTGGCGGGTTGTAAATAGCATACAGGTGTAGAGCCTTGTTATCAACAAAGATTTTCACCCGTATGTATTCCGTTTTGGAGATTATGTCATGCGAGAGAGGGATGGATTTGATAGAGGAGTGGATTGCTATGGCCACTCCGGCACCCGCCCTACCCGCCCTGTCCTTTCTATAAAAATTAAAATTTGGTAAAAATAATCTTTTAACATGAGTGGTTAATTTAGTTTCCGAGAGTAGGATCACTTTATACATTTGTTGCGGACACCGCTGTTTACTACGGTTAAAATTTCTATTTAATAAATATAAAAAACCTGGTACAACACTAGGTTATAAATAATACAAAGGGATTCGGAAAAACCCTGCACAATGGTGAGGAGTGTTGGAAAACCCAGTCAAAACATCGATTATGTGAGGTTAACGCGATGAAAGGAGACCCCCTGGGGGGGGGGGCACTCAAGCAGTCATTATCATGCGGGCCTCCGAAGAGTCAAGGAATGACCATCAAAGGACAACACCTGGAAATCACAAAACACTTAGAGGAGGCCATACAAATTGCTCAAAGGCATAACTAAAGAAATCCTTTTGACTTCTTTTCTTCTCTCAATTAAACATGGGGGCACCAATATAAACAACCCTCCAATGGTAAACATAGATGAGAATAGACTCAAAGAAATAAGATGTCGGCAATTCAGAAATGGACTGCCTCAACCATTGGTTTGTCGATATCGACAAAAGAAAAGACAGACCAATAAGGGGGTACATCTGGCACGAATATCTCCCCCCATTGGTTACAGGTTGGCTTGAACCATGACGTCATCCGCACCCCATACCCAACGAAAGTTATGAGATAGGTTCCAGGAATCGGGACCATCCACCGGATGATTTTTAGTTGTCCAAACAAGGGGACATCTCCATCTTCAAAAAGTCCACCCCGCCCGACACACCGGTTTTTCTGATGAACAATAGTTTTCCTTTGTCAGGAAGATGACTAGTTTACGAGCTAGGATGTCATCGACACCCCATGCCCAATGAAAATTATGAGAGGGCTTCTAGGAATTGGCGCGATTCACCAGATGATTTTTAATTGTCCAAACAAGGAGACACCTTCATCCTCAAAGGATCCACTCCGCTTGACACGCCAGTTTTCTAATGAACAATAGTTATCCATCGTCAAAGAAGACGTCTAGTTTATGGGCCGTGAGCGTCAGAAAAATACATAAATATGCCAGTTTTGACATTAGAAGAACATTAATTAGA
>NW_011887760.1:1207517-1235357 GCF_000806365.1 Fopius arisanus | reverse complement strand
AACACACCAACAACATATACACTATTCTTACCTACACTTTTTCTACCCCTATCCCCCGGTTTTTATCTTGGACCTTCTAATATTCTGTATTTTCAAGTGAAGTGTAATAAATTTTAAACTCTATTTAAAGGGAACTCAAGGGTATCTTTCTCTTTGTGTGCTAATTCCTCACTTAGTAACCATTGTGCAGTTCAGTGCTTAGTCCCACGCAATAGGCCCCCCCATATTGAGTGAGATTTATAAGATCTTTCCTTCTCCGGACACTACCTGTCGCTACTAATTACGGTCAAGTTACCTGAAAGGTTCACCTTTTCTCTTATGTTTTGGCCTACCTAGTGACCCAGTGTCTGCAACACATTATGTTTTGAGATTTTATGTGACAACTCAGGTAACTTCGTTTTCAGAGAATTAATATTAATAGCGATAATATTTATTGATTTTAGAATCATCATATTGCTTCGTCAGAGAAAATATCAGAGTAAGAGGCAATGATCGAGAGACGATCAATGGGGGCTTTGGTAGATTTCAGAAGCCTGACCATATCTCTTAATTGATTTATCATTTGGAAAATGTTAAGACGCATTAATTCTCTGATAATGAACGTCGCGTCGTCTGTACAATTTTCGATAATACTTATATCATTCTTGATGGAGGATATCATATCCTGTTGTTCGTAAGCTAGGAAGGCGGCTTCTTGGTTTGCTGAAGGTTGTGGTCGTCGTTCCAAGATCGTTTGGGATGAAGGATCGAGAAAGAAGTTCAACGGGGAAGAGAACGGAGTCTCGTTGATCCTGGCAGAATCTCTCAGTGTGGGGGTTTTTTGGTCCTTTTGAGTATTTAAATGCCTTTGGGTGGCCTCAGCGTACGTGGTTGGCTTGATTTTAAGTTTTGATGGTGGTCAGTGCCAAGAGGTTAGGGTTGCCTCTACTCTTTCTCATCGTGGACGATTCAATGAACTTGGTGCGTGTTAGACATTGTCTGAAGCTAGCCACGTGGTTCTGGCTACAGTTGATACAGTTGCTGGTATCACTAAGACAATTTTTAGACTCATGTGGTTCACCACATTTGACGCATCTCGGGTTGCGGTTGCAATGCGTGCTGACATGGCCAAACGCTTAGCATTTAAAGCATTGAATCGGTTGTCCATCAGGTTTACATTTTTCTATTGTAAAGGTGTGATACAGCAGGGTTCTCACTTTGGTGAAGTTTGCCAGTGAAGTTGAGGGGTCAGGCGTCACTGAGAAAATAGGCAGCTTCATAGATGTCGGGGGGTCTTTGACCTTCTTGATAAATTGGCGAACTGCAATGAGAGGAATGTCGTTGAGTTTCAGTTCAGTGAGAATATCTTGTTCGCTGAAACAGGATGGCAGACCTTTTATTATAAATTTCTTTGGTTTATCCTGCTTAAATCCGTTGATGTAAAATTTCAGGTCTCTACTGGATAGGGTCTTTGTAACTGCCGCGTGGTCGGCTCTCGACTTGAGGTGGATGACCGAGGATTTTCCTTGGAATTTTATTTTGAAGTCTTTGTTTTTAACAACTTCTTTGATTGATTTGATCAACTCCATAATATCGACATTGTTGTTTCTGATAATTATTGGCGGAGTGGGATCAGTGATTAGATTTTCAGTTATCGCGGTATCACTAACCTTTAAGTTAGCACGTGGCGAGGCGTTCGGTATAGCCAGTGCTTCCATGGTTTTGTTTTTTTAGCCATTTTTTTGGGCGGGCTTATGGATTGTCTTCTCTTGTTGGAGTGCAGAAGGGTTTTGTTGGGGGATGCAACCCCCCTAAATTCACTGCTGGTGTAGGCTCTTCGAACTTATTTAATTGAAGAGCGCGGTGTGTGAATATAGAAAGTAAAGGTTTTGTGAGGTTAGAGAGGCGAGGAGAAGCGTGTACATATATGTGAGCTGCCTCGACGGTTCCCAGACCAAGCACTGTCTTAACAATGATATTACTTCTGACTCTATCCTTTTTTTGGAATCTTGTCTAAATCCTTATTCTGGTCCTAATATGCTATTACAGTTACTTGTGAGGATTATCGCAATTTTCAAAATTTCCGAAATTATTACTATTGCTAAGGTTTTTTTGTAATTTTCTGAATTTTTAATTTTTCAAATATTTTTTTCAGTTTTCTGAATTCTTGAAATTACTCATTTTTTTCGCAATTTTTGGAATTTTCTGATTTTTGGGAATTTTTTGAATGTTCTAAAATCTCAGAATTCTCTAAATCTGTAAAATCTCAAAATTCAATGAACATTCAAAATTTTACAAATATTTATTTAAACAATTTCGTATGTTAACGTCTATTGCTCATTGTAACGAGGGTATGACGAGGTTGAATGGAACATTTACGTCTGAATTTCAATCAGTCTTGTATTCGACAATGAAATCAAGCTTCATTCTATCCCGCGCCCTCCATCCTGGAAGAACAAGACTGTTTCAAGATTGGATCGAGATTCGAAAGAGCATGTATGGCTCAAGTTGGATCAATATAGAATTCAACAATGGAATCACGATTAGTTCCACCTTGGGTCTCCTATGCTCGATCTCCAATCCTGAATCTGGCTTGTTTCCATTGTCAGCATGGACATTTCCCACCTGGGATGTAAAGGCTTCCATTGTGGCGTCCTTTTAAATCGAGGGAATCAAACAATCCCAGTTAAGTTTTAGAGTGGAGTAAAGTTAGATTTAAGTTTAATATTATTATTTTCATTATCTTGTTCGGTTAGGATATTTTAAGTTGAATTGATCTATCCAGCAATTTAGTGTAACTGATTATCGGAGAAAATCACTCCATTCAAGTTTTTTTTGGCGCGACAGAAACGCGAGAACGCCTAATTATATTCTTTTCTATTCGATTCGCTATTTTTTGTGTGATTTATAATATTTTTTATTTGAAATTGAAAACCCTATCTTCTGCCAGATGTCTTTTTTGTCGAGGTTGAGGAGAATCCCAGGAAGAGGGTATCGTTTCCTCTCCCCTTGTAACAAGTGAAGCTTATTCTTCCATGAACTACCAGACATTTTGAGTTTTTGGGGTGAGACGAAAGGAGTCAGCGCCTCTTAAATTTATGTTATTGAAATATTTTCGGGAAAATTTAAGTTTTAGTTTATTCTTTAGTTTTTTCTTTCGAGAAATTGACGTATGTCATAACTTGATGAGAATTCAATGGAATAATAATTGCCAAACACCATTTCAGAAAACAATATGTACCCTCTAAAATGATATGTGAATAGCTTGATTTACTTGACCGATAAATATAGAAAACTCCAAACCAAACAGAATTCACCAAGAACCTCGAGAAATTCAATTTTCTTACCAGAATGCCCATGAGTTGATGAAAATTCGCTCAATTCATTGGTTCATTGGTATTTTCACCCGCATACAAATCAATATAAATTTACACATGAACTGAGAAAATCGCATTGATATGCGAAAAATTGTCATATTATGGTTTATAATTATCGATCTAGATGATGGAATCGCTGATATGAAGTATCAGTTCAAAAACTTCGATGAGATCTACAAATAGACGTGCGACATGTCAGGTCTAAAGCATCGATAAATGGCAAAAAGTGTCGTTTTTTGAATGTCACATGAGGGGAAAAATGCAACCAATCTTCAATCACTTGATAAAAATTAATTTACCTGCGATTTATCGTACACCATTTGGAAGAGTGATAAATTTTGTCCAATAAAAATTTAACATCCAATCGAAGTTAATTTTTCAAAAAAACTAAAAAAAATTATTTTTTAGACTCGGATGAGCCTGGTGTCATTTTGAAACGCATTGAATAATCTCCACAATGATTATCACAATATGGTTGATGGAAAGAGGAGACGGGCTTAAACATCGACAACAAAGGAAAAACCTGGCGATAATCACGAATTTTTTACTGATGAATGAATATCATGTTATACCTCTGAACAAGTTTTCAGCCGGTTAGTTTGCGTGACGGTACATTCTCTTTTCTCTTTCTTCTGGATTTTTTCCGGCATGCAATACATGAGCGAGCTGAAAGATGACCAGATTTCTTTAAACTCGGCCAGATGAAACCTGGAGAGCCTGCATAATTCTCTAACGTGGTGGTGAACAGCAGCCATATCAAAATTTATCGAGCTTCTCAACGATGCCAGCAAGGTGAAATTACCACTCCAATGGAGCAGATCGAAGCTCAGGACACTCTATGAAAAATGCCTGAAAATGTCTCACCGCATGAATCGACTCTGCTTCCTCACGCATTTTCATAATTTTCCACAAAATTAACTTAACATGCATTAATCACGAGAAATATTATTGGTAATGCTGTCCAGCACTATACCGAAAAATCCACCCAAAACCATACATCGAAAATTGTCGAATATCGAATTTCATGTAATCAATTCCATTAAAAAATATATGAAAAAGACAAAGATTTTCGGATGGGTTTAACTTGAAATTTGAAGGCAAAAAAGAATAAATTACTGAAATTTTCGAATTCGAAATTTTTTATATCACCATGTTGCTCATAGACAGGTGTTCGGCCTCGCCTAGCGGTGGAGATCAGGAGATTAACTAACCTGTAAAGAGTTTACTTTTTACTTTGCTGTCTATGTGCTGTTGGAGGAATGCCTTTACCAAAACGGTATAATAATAGTTCTGCCCTTCTCAGATGGCTCAATCCTGAGAGCACCTCCAATGATCAGCGACTTTATGAGACCTCAACGATAGAAATTCTGGGTTCTTCTTGGCAGCCTAACTCAGATAATTTCGTATCTTCAACTAAAGAATCACCGAATTCGCTAGTCTTCAACCAGATTATTCTGTCGGTAATAGCTCAGCTCTACAATACTCTCGGATCTGTATCCCTTGTAGTCGTCGGAGGAAAGATACTCTTACAGGAGATCTGGATTACGAAGTTTACCTAAGATGATGAAGTTTTGCCACAAATAATTAATTGCTGGAATAGTTGTCGCCAATATCTCCTCTCCAGTCTAGCGTATCCATACCTAGATGGATTGATTTCCTCCAGACCTCTGTAGTTGCGAAACGCGAAGTCTCTGATGAACCTCAGTTCGCTATGTCAGCCGGCATTTATCGTAAGGTTTTCAATGAAAATGAAGAACATTGTACCAAGAGATATTAAACTCCTGGCAGCGGTTCTTCGGCTGAATTAGTGAAATACGTCAAAGATCAGCTTAACTTCTGAAACGTTCCAACATATTTCTAGACTGACTGATCAGTTTCGCTCACGTAGATTAGTTTCCACCCTTTTGAATTAAAAGTGTTTGTCAAGAATTGCGTACAGCTTATTCAAGAAGTAACGAATGCTCAGTGGAGACTCGTTGCCAGTAACGACAATCTCGCTGATCACAGCGGACCTCGCATCAGTTGAGCTGTTGTGGCACGACCACAATTGCCTCTCAGCTATTCCGAAATCGCCCCAAATAACTTAGACGACTTAAAGCCAGAGAAATACCGTAAAAGTAGAACAAAAATCACGGAAAATTTGAGCACGTAATGAAACGTCACACCTCAAATTTTCGCCATAATTTACAAATCGCCAATCCGCACAGTGAATTCGTATGAACAATAATTGAAAATCACTCTCGGAGAAGTCGCAGAGCCTAACGGTTCATTATTGTTTTAAAAGAATAATTTATAGTCACGTATCTTAATAAACCGGACCACAGCTACGGCTCCGATAAAAATATCTTTTTGAACTACGGCGGTTAGGTGAATCATCTTCCTCATAACATTGATATTTTCGGTGATTCCAATGTGTGTTTGATCACCGCCTGTCATCCGGAAGATTTCAGACTTTTGAAATACTTGAGTTCTTTTCGCTTTTTCTCATCACGCGCTTTGAAATCAATCAGAGCTTCCGCGGCTCCAAACGTTCTTTTTTGATATTGTACTGCGTGTGTGACTTTCTTTCTTTCCAAATCCGAACAATTGGATTTTGGAAATTCCGTCGGTTACTACTTGTAAAACCCGTCGTGCGATAAATAATTCACTGCACAATCAACAAATCCTGAATCTACAGAAAGACTGACGTCTAGATAACATTGTAATCCGGAAGACTGACGGAGACATTGTAACTAATTTTAAGTTAATAACCATCATCTCATCCCATAGCAAATTATTTGAATTATATGGAATCTTAATAAAAGATCACTCTGCAAGTCGATTAACTTTACCAATTACGATTAGGAATCATTTTGTTCATTTATTTTTGTTCATGCTGTAGCTATTTTTGGAATTAACTACAATACTGAAAGTCAATAACTTGGATCTGGTTTATAAATTCCGATTTGAACCCTCAGTCCCAGAAATTTAACTTTTATTTTCAGGAAGGAATATAATTACTAGAAAAACTAAGAAGGAAAACCTACGGCGACCTCATCGGGAACGAGTCCATGAGCATTACTCCATGTCAAATTTATTTTTATTTAACGTTAATTCGGGGTACGTGATTTTTATCGAACGCGGTTTCCCGACCACTAGTCCCCGACATAACAAGACTTTGACCGTCGGGTTAAGATCTAAAGATGGCGTTGAGGCAGAAGATAGACAATGTTATGTTTAACCGAGTTTGCGTGTATCAGCTCCATGTGGAGACATTCTTTGATTGTGTTTCGATACTCCATAATCTTCATTCATTTGAAAATATAAATTTTTGGTAATAGTATTGCCAGGCTCTTTTTTGAGGCCTGCAACCACTACGCCCATGCCATGGCCTTGGCTAAGTAGTTATTCAATATGTTCTTAGTAGTTTCAATTTTTTTTAATTTAAATTTTTCATTCAAAAGAATGTGATATTAGAGGTAATTTTCAAATTTTCTAGTGTTAGGACTCACTTGCCAGCTCGCCCCTTTCTTTCAGTTGCGCTGGGAATGTACTAATCGTTTCACTTGTGAACGACATTCATGTTTACGTGATAATTTCAAGTGAATAAATTGATATCTAGAGTTTGGTGTGGTGATACATTACCCTCATGGTCATTCGATGCCGAGACTTGGTCACACTAGCCCAGGCATGGGCAAAGTGCGCTCAATTGGCGCACCTAGCTCCCAACCCCGATTAGTCCAATGACTATAAAAAAATGGGTCCTATTGTATTGTGCAGGTAGTCGCAGGGGCGAGACTGCGTTACATAGGTCGGAGTGGGGGTATCATTACGTCAGTCAGCGCGCAAAAATTTGAATTCTTGAACAAAAAATATGGATATATTTCTTGCTGTATTTTGTATTTTTTTAAAGTATCAATTAATATATTTTTTTCTATATCGACTTCCGCATAAAATTCCGTAAAATAAGTCACTCGGAATTGAACATTTCAACCGGAAATGAATCCCAAAAGACTGGTGAAAAGATTTTTTAATTTTTGTTAATGTTGTTTAAACATTTCCTAAGAGGTCTTTAAACATTTTGAAACTTTTTTTTACCTTGAAAAAGCACAAGGAAACAAGAAATTTGAATTCCATCATTTCATGTCTTGCTGATTTTTTGTCGTTATATCGATCCCACTGTTAAACATTTGAAAATTCATCAATTTCCAGTTAACCACAAAAACTGATAATTACTGCAGAAGAACATAAAAATAATTAGCTGCAGAGAGTGATCAAGCAAATTTAATTCACAAATGTGCACAGATTAAAATATGTGTGGTCTTGCCGACAATTGTGGAGTGAGTGCTTGCCAGACAAATATTTGGGATGTGTTCCAATATGAATATTGAAACAATAAATAAACTCAAACCAAAAATGAAGTTAAAAGAATTCGTTCAGACAAATCATTTGAGAGAAATTTTCTTGCAGAATTTTCATGGTAACATCGTTTTGAGTTGTCTTGTTTGGCTCATATATTGGCAAAAAATAAGAAAAATAGGTTGAAATGTAAGGAAAAATTCTATTAATTTCAAACCCAGCCCTTTCAGTGGGACATTGGTATTGAAAAAAAATCTCAAAAGAATTTAGTCACAAACTTACATAGTTTTCAGTAAAATCTAATATAATTTCAATAGAAGTATTGGGCGAGTCCGATAATATTTTCCGTTGAATTGTTTTTGTGCTCTCGAACCAATGAAATTTGACTAAAAACAAATTCCTGAGGAATTTCTCTTCAATATCTCAAAGATTGTTTTGGGCATATTCAAATGGTCTTTTTCCAAGAGTCTAGGAGCAAGACATTTCAAAACAAGGGTGTGTAAACATACATGCCTTAAGTTGCCCTGAATTTGAACGGGAATATTCTAAAAGTATTGTAAGTGCACGACAATTTTTTATTGACATGAAATTATGAGATGTCAAGTTCATAAGTTGAAATGCTGACTCGTACGATTTTGGGTAGTCCCCAATTCTACGGAAAAGATGGATAGTGCAGACATCCGGTAAACCAAGTTCAGATTTATCACGAGATAATTAATTTGCAACGCGACAAAGAGCTTTTGCAACTAATTTCAGATAACATTTGGCGACAAATTTCCGAAACAAAGGCCTATCCGAATCTATTAATTGTTTATAAAGGAATTGCTTGTTTGTTCAGTACTTCATACTTACGTCAGGCTGGATTTTTACGTATGAATCAAATTAAATCGTCAAATCGCACAACTTTATAGGACTCTACTCTCAAAGATTCAATATTAACTGCAGTAATTATTCACCAGATTTGGAAAAGTTATTAGCTGCCATGGAATTCTACTTTTCACATTAATAATGTTTTATGCAATGCCGCATGATGCATGGCTTAAGGTTGTTGTCGCGCGACAGTCTCTGTAAAAAGTTTATCCGCTGTAAAACGGGCCAGTTTAGAACACAATCTTTTAGCGGTATATACTCTCACTTGATTGATTGCATTGTGCATGGATAGCTAAAGCATAACTATATATTTTCCATATTAACTATTTTCAATTATATAAATTTATGAATTTCCGATAATTATATTCCGTAAACCAAACGGTCAATCGATTTGATTTTTTTTCTGTATTTCCTCCCACGAGGTATATTCCACATTTTTTTTTATTTCTGAAACTGTCGAGCCGTTGATTTTTAAAAAATTCTAATCGGCAAAACTCCATTTAAACACGTGTTAAATCACTCGAATTTCAAAAATTTATATCTCAAGTTCAAAACGGTCAATTGCAAACGGAAAAGGCTCATTTTGTTGCTAATTTTTCAAACTATTCACCATAAAATTTTTAACGAAAACTGTCGAAAAAAAAATCTACGCGAAAACAACCTTAATAATCGGGGCATGAGGTTTCAATGCGGCTGTACATGCAATTTTCTTATTCTTCCAATATTTTCCGCTATTCCTTCCCATTCCTCAATCTCCTTTCCTTCCAACACTGAGAGAAGCGAATGGTTTAGAAAATTATAAAAAATCGAATCGCCAACGATCAATTAGTTTACGGCCAATTTTTTTTTCAAATTATCAACACATTTTTTTCTCCATCTTTTCTCTGTTTTCCTGACGAAATACGCCTACCACCTTCCCGTGGTTTCCCTTGGGCAGCTATAAAAAATCCTCGCCAAGAGTGGACAAAACTTATTCAAAAACCTTTAGATCCGTAATTTATTGATTGAATTTTAAAGAACTGACATCTCATATTCTTTCAACTTTTAATAAAATAATTATTCACTATTAAGGTAACCAAGAAATAATCAGTTCCTGGCACCATGACGTTTGAACAATTACGCTCGATATAACTAAGGATTTTTCACGTTGAATTGGTGAAAATCTGTTCGAATTTTCAAACGGTAAGGTTTTTTAAATTTAAAACAAAAAGCGCCCGGCGTTCTCTGTGTCTAACTGCCCCCACTTCCTGCATGCTACTACTCCCATCCTGACTAGGCTGGGCTCACGTAATTGGGGTATTGTATTTCTAATAATGGCTCTAATAGGGTTTTAGGGCCCCGGCTCCCGAAGGTCCGATTTTGCCCAGGCCTGAGTTAGACAGAGAGAGTACCGCGCGCTCTCCATCAAAATGTAAAAAATCTTATCACTCTTGAAATATTCCCGTTAAGATTCACGGCAACTTTAAGCACGTCAGTTTACCCACTCCTGATTTGAAATGTCTTGCTCCGAGACTCTTGGGCAAAGGCCATTTGAATTTGCCCACCACAATATTTGGGATATTGAAGAGAAATTCCTCAGGAATTTGTTTTTAGTTAAACTTTTTTAGTTCGATAACACATATAAAAACAATTCAACGGAAAATATTATCAGACTCATCCGATGATTCTATTAAATCTTTATTAGATTTCTATGTAAATTATATAAATTTGGGATTGAACTCTTTGAGAAGTTTTTTTCAATAGCAATAAACATTAAAAAGCAGTTGATTTGGAACGAATTGGATGGTTTCAATCTAATAATGGTCGACCAAACACTAATAGACTTTGCATAGACATTCAATAGAATTTCATCAAAATAAAAAACTGAGATTGTTTATTGAATTTTTCAATCTGTGATCATTTTTCAATTACCTTTGCTCGGTCACTCTTGTGAGTTAATTATTTTGATTTTTTTCGCAATAATTATTAATTTCCACGGTTTAAGTGGATGAATTTTCGATCACTCAACAGTGGGATCGCTATTTTGAAGAAAAAAAAGTCAACAAGATATGGAATGGTGGAATTTAAATTTCTTGTTTCCGTCCTTTTTTAAGGCCAGAAATCTTCTAAATTTAAAGAAAACTGTTACTTGCTGAACATTTAATTCCTCCAAGAGATGCAGAAAACGCAATTAAATTTTTTAAATATTAATTAGGGAATGTTCAAACAATATTAACAAAAATTTAAAAATCTTTCTACCCATGTTTTGTAATTCGTTTGTTGCCGAAATATTCAATTCAGAGTGATTTTTTTATTAAACGGAATTTTATGTGGAAGTTGATATAGAAAAGAATGAACAATTGATATTTTTTAACAACGCAAAATAAAGCAGGAAAAATATTCGTATTTTTCTTCCAAAAATTCAATTTTGTGCGTTGACTGATCTAACAATACCCCCACACACACCCAAGCGTTGTGACTTCGCCCCTCCGATTTGCACCATACCAGAGGACACCTTTTTAGTCCAGGCAAATTAGGTCTAACATATGTGTTTTATAAAGCCAACACGCTTTTTATGTAGAAATGTGTGTTTTCGTCGTGTGATTAACGGGCATGTAATTTTAAGTGATTTAAGTTTGTGCATTCCGAGAAAAAAATTAAAAACTACCCTCAAAAATGGTTCTTCGCGATTAACTTGAAAAGTACATTAGATACAAAAAAACAGGTCGAATATAATTTGAAGAGCAAAATATTTCCCATAAAAAACATATGAAGTACTTCGTCCCTATTTTGTGTCGTTTAACCCCTACAGCCGTTAAAATGAACGATAGGAGAAAAAAATTGATAAAAAACTGAAAAAATTTCATTTTTCAATTTCAAATAATGGTAAAAAATATTAAAAAACCGGAGTCATTATATTCTCATAACAACATAATTTAATTGAAAAAATTACTATGAAATATGAAGGGTAACTTCTAATCCAATTGATGAAAAATTTTTTTTTTCCTCCATCATTTTTATTCTTAAATATGAAACAAAGTTTATCTAGACGCGATTTTCCGATTCCATCCCTCAATATATCTCCGCGCTGAGAACCTCTACTCCGGGAGTCCACTATATCTATATATATCGCATGCGTTGCCAGCTACTGTGACGTCACATTTATGTTGTGTTTGTGCGCGGAATGACAACATTGGATATTTGTAAGCCCGAAAATGATGGAAAGACACGTGTAACTCTTTTCGCCAATTAACCTGTCTCTTTCCATTCCTACCTCTCTTTCTCTCTTCCTTACTCTTTCAAGCAAGGAAGATAGGTGAATAATAAATGCTAAATAATGATAAGTGATGATCAATTCATCTATAATTAATCAACAATTATCATTTATTAAATTATTATTCAGATTCGCACGAAGAAATTCGCTATAACCATTTTCAAAAAATCATTGAATTTCAATTGACGCGAAAATTAAAATAGTTTTTGATGAATAAATCAGTACAATTATGAACATTTTGTGGCAAATATCTCATGCTATTGAATCAATTTCATTTTTTCTAGAAATGTTCGTCTTATAGTACTCTATAAGTTCAGTGAATCAAAAGTTTTTGACATATATTAATTTTTATGTTTTTCGAAAAAAAACCTTTGTATGCAATCTTTGATTTTTCAAAATCAACTTATCTCAACTTAACTTAAAATTCGGTAGAAAGTCGCCTCTTACGATCGCAGTGGCTCTAATGGGTTAAATTGAGTTATTCATCTTGGGCATATTGCCATTTTTCTTTTTTTTGCAAAAAATGGCTATTGGAGCAATTTCTTGTTTATAAACTCATAAATATATATACATTTTTTTAAATACTCAAAATCCAGTTCAAATCGACAATTCTCATCAGCAGATTCCTCCTGAAGCTCATCTTGATCGCTCTCATGTTCGTCTGGTACATCGTCATCTTCTTCTCCGTCAATTTCGATCTCGAAATCAATCCTTTCTTCGTTCCGGACTCTCGGTGGAAAGGAATTCCCTGCAGTTTCCTTTTCAAAAATTGCCCTGATGATGACAACTGCTCTAATCAACCACCGAGAGTCCGGAACGCAGAGGGGATTGATTCCGAGAGCGAAATTGAAGAAGAAGTAGAAGACGATGGACCAGATGAACATGAGAGTGCGGTCAAGATGAGCTTCAGGAAGAATCTGCTGATGAGAATTGCCGATTTGAACTAGATTTTGATTATGTTAAAAAATGTATATATATTTAAAATTAATTCTTCACGAATTTGAAAAAAAAAGTGTTGTAACCTAAACATGTATGTAGAAAACTAATTAATTTTTCCAGATAATGATCTGCTATCCTCATGATCATCCTTCAATTTCAGTGTGCGATATCAGGAAGTCTCTGATTAAAAATACAATGTCTTTTTTTATATCCAGCAAGAAATTGCTCCAATAGCCATTTTTTCAAAAAAAAAGAAAAATGGCAATATGTCCTAAATGAATAACTCAATTTAACCCATTAGAGCCACTGCGATCGTAAGAGGCGACTTTCTACCGAATTTTAAGTTAAGTTAAGATAAGTTGATTTTGAAAAATCAAAGATCGCATACAAAGGTTTTTTTTCGAAAAACATAAAAATTAATATATGTCGAAAACTTTTTATTCACTGATCTTATAGAGTACTATAAGACGAACATTTCTAAAAAAAATGAAATTGATTCAATAGCATGAGATATTTGCCACAAAATGTTCATAATTGTACTGACTTATTCATTAAAAACTATTTTAATTTTCGCATCAATTGAAATTCAATGATTTTTTGAAACTGGTTATAGCCAATTTCTTCGTGCGAATCTCAATAATAATTTAATAAATGATAATTGATGATTAATTATAGCTAAATTAATCATCACTTATCATTATTTAGCATTTATTATTCACCTATCTTCCTTGCTTGAAAGAGTAAGGAAGAGAGAAAGAGAGGTAGAAATGTAAAGAGACAGGTTAACTGGCGAAAAGAGTTTCACGGGTCTTTCCATCATTTTCGGGCTTACAAATATCCATTGTTGTCATTCCGTGCGCAAACACAGCGTAAATATGACGTCACAGTAGCTGGCAACGCATGCGATATATATAGATATAGTGGACTCCCGGAGTAGAGGTTCTCAGCGCGGAGATATATTGAGGGGTGCAATCGGAAACTCGCTTCTATCTTCTAAAATATAAGGGATGGATAAAAATGTTTTAGATAAACTTTATTTCATATTTAAGAATAAAAATTATGGAGGAAAAAAAAAAATTTTTCATCAATTGGATTAGAAGTTACCCTTCCTATTTCATAGTATTTTTTTTCCATTGAATTATGTTGTTATGAAAATATAATGACTCAGATTGTTTAATATTTTTTAATATTATTTGAAATTGAAAAATGAAATTGAAAAATGAAATTTTTTCCATTTTTTATCAATTTTTTTCTCCTATCATACATTTGAACGGCTGTAGGGATTAAACGGTAAAAAATAGGGACGAAGTGCTTTATATGTTTTTTATGGGAAATATTTTGCTCTTCAAATTATATTCGACCTTTTTTTCGGTATCTAGTGTACTTTTCAAGTTAATCGTGAAAAACCATTTTTGAGGGTAGTTTTTAATTTTTTTCTCGGATTGCACAAACTTAAATCACTTAAAATTACTTGCCCGTTAATCACACAACCAAAACACACATTTGTACATAAAAAGCGTTTTGGCTTTATAAAACACATATGTTAGACCTAATTTGCCTGGACTATTTTGTAGTCATTGGCCTGATTGGGGTTGGAAGCTAGGCGGACACCGAGAGCGCACTTGGCCCAGGCCTGGTCTATCCGATGGGATGGAAAATGTAGCAGATATACTGATTTCTTTTACATTTTTTCGAATGGTGTTTCTGACAGCATAGAGTTTTTACAATTTCATCTGGTTCTCACTTTCGAGATCTTAGTGAGATCTTCAAATTCGTATACAATAGAGTAATATTAATCGAGTCTGAACGTCCGAAAATGAGAGAAGAAGAAGTCGCTGATTGCATAGTTTAATTTATCGTTTTCTTATTTCATTATAGTTTGTTGGAAATGCGGACGGAGAAGAGCTGGGATACTGCAAGATCACGTAGTAAGAATGAGAATTTTGAATTTTATGAGCTCGCTAAAATACTACGATTGCCCACTGCCATCATCTCGCAATTGGATGAGGCATCGATCATAAGCTTGACAATTTTATACCTCAAATTACATAATGTCTCGGAGCAGGCAGATCCACCATGCAACAGAGACACGCCTCCACCTAACAAAATTAATCCGCCGCTTCTGTGTTTATAAATCTACCAGAATTGATACTTTTCCGCGCTTCCTAAAAAGAGAAAAAAAATTTCAAGTCGGACAAACCACGCAAAATCGTTCCCCAGGTGTACGGATTATACAACGAGAGATCCTAAACTGAAATGAAGAGAGTCGGTCAGATGGCCGATTCTTCTGTAGGACAGGACTAAGCCTTTTATTGTATCCGAAACTTATTTTAATCGAATTGTTTACTCTTTATCGACCAATCGCGAAATGGGTATTTTCAAATTTTTCCATGAAATTGTAAGCATAACAAAATCTGATTAATAAAAATACCTCAATTAGAAGGTAAGTTTCACCGGTATATTCTGTTCTTATTAACCAATAACGTGGACTATTCAGAAAAAATACCGGCTTTATTCAGCGAATTTCTCCACATATGATCATATTCTTTCAAAGAAATGCTTTTTATTGCGCGAAAGAGAACAGGTACCATAAAACAAACTTACAGTTTCTTCCGGTTTATTATGTCAGGAATTACCACAGCAAGATTTCAATTCTGACGATTTCCAAAGTATCTCTAAAAATTTTGACACCAATCTAGAAAAAATGTATAATGATAAGGAATTTTAATAATTTATCAATAATTTTCTAAATACAAATATCACTTTTTCTTTCAAAACTCGATTCATTTTCAACAATCGGTGAATAAAAGTAATTACAACAGCGATGAAATTGATGATAGTTGTTCATCCACATTCTGTCGAGTTTTCAATGATTGATAATGGTTATCTTTTTCTTTCGTTTCGAATGGAAGCTTTGTAATCATATCTTTTTTTGATTTGTTAATTTTCGATAGAAACATGTTTTTAAATAATGTCCGTAACTTAAAAAATAATTAAGATGGAAACTTGAAATTTGGTCTGATTGTAAATCTCATGACGACAAAGTTTTGTATTGAATGTCAAAAAAATTCAGCCGTTAGTTTCGCATATATTAAACTTTATAGGTGTAACTCTTTTCCTTAATATCTAAAAAACGAATAGTCTTATTATTGTCAATGATTTGAACGGCTTAATAAAAATAGCTAGTACCCATTACTAATAAAATTGATTCAGTCTTTTTCGTGACAGTTATTATTCAAGTACGTTCATATGAAAATTAAAGGTAAATATATAGTTTAGGTTCACCAACAACAATAATCATTGAAATATTAATTTCTCTGGCGAAAAATCCATTCTTATCCTCTCAGTTCCCATTAACAAGATTAAAGAAGAGAGTGAGAAACAACAAGGAGGTAAATGCATCGAAAAATACTCCTGAGGTAAATTCTGTTGTCCCTGAAATTCCTTAATCCCCCTGCTGACACTGTTGACATGACGGGTGAGTGATATTAAATTGAACATTTTGAATTGCTACAGAAGGGTAGCGGCAGATAAATCACTCGTTGTGTTCAGTTAGCGATGGTAGATGGTCGGGTGAGGTGAATTCAGAGTTTTAGTGAAGTGTTCAGGAATATTTGATGAAATCCATCTTTCTGTGTGTCCATTGTCTATAAATGTGCCAACATGTGGTGTCTTTGGGGCCAATATACCGCCACGTCCTCATCGTGGCCCGTAAAGAACCGTGTATTAAATGTCATATTTCCCATACTAATTGTTTCCGGCTAAAAAGGTGACCAGATCCTTCATTTGGTGACGGAAACCGATCTAATCAAATAAAAAACATCCAGAATGGTATGGTGGAGCTGAACTAAAGATTTATCAAATTAAGTGTTCTCTCAAGTAGTTGGGAGATAATTTCCATAATTTTTCTACAACTTGCAGCAAATTTTGTTTCGTATTTTCATTCTTGGTGAGCAAATCATTATACACATTCATAAGAGCCATACTCCATTCAACAATATCGATCGGACGATCTTGAAAGCTATGATAAAATCATCTGTTTGCTCCCAAGTGGTTGGATCGCTATCAAAGAAGTCAAAATCTATTCCCAGAATTTGAAAAAACATCTAGAGAGAAAGATAGGATGTCATGGGCTGACATATATTCCTTTTGCAGTCCACTCTGCAGTAACATTTCTTCATCGGCCCAGCAAAACTTCGTTATCGGCCAAATAAAAATTCATAGTCGTCGCAACAGTTACCATTATTAAATTCAACTTCGGCAAGAATCGGAAACATTCGACGTTCATTGCTAACCAATCATATTGGGTTAAAAAATGTTTGGAGAAAATGCTGTGTAGCACAGTAAAAATTAAAGGAGAGCACAATAAAAAATACCGATCTGGATAGGAATTTTCGAACGATTTCTATCAATTTTTCTTTCAAACTCAAACAAAAAATGATAGAATTTCAAATTTTATAGTGCTGTTTAGTAAATTTTATGGAGCCACACATGATTAATTATGGAATGTATAAGAAAATTTGACATATGGATAGTAATTTTTATGTGTGAATCAAAGAAGTTCTAGTATTCTAGCATTTTGCACCACGATTGTAGTGCTCGGCACAGTAATTTTTCTTGGACTTTTCTCTCCGTGTATGGCCTAAATATTCGGAAGTAGGGTATTTGTACATTATTATATAATTTAGGGGTATTAGTTGGTATTTTACTTGTCTACGAAAATTACGCCAAATTGTTATATATAATAGAAGCACATTTTTGTCTCCGGAATTTCTTCGTTTTTTATATTTTCAAATGTACTCTATTTTTTGAGAACGTTAAATCGGGTCGAAGATGAAAAACCATCACTTTTAGTAGATTTTTTTAAATTTTCTATGTAATGAGACATCAGAAAATATTCCTGTTAGTGGCTGAGGAAAATGTGGATTGAAAATACACATTGAAAGAAAATGTACTATTCGCTTTCTTTTTGAGAGAATTATATTTTAAACCAAAATTATAAAGAGATCAGAACGGCTGATAACATACCCCAATAAATATCTTAAAAAATTTGAGGTCCGCTTGAGATGAGTACGCACACAAAACATGATATTCAAAATACGCGATTTAAAACGTAATTTACGTAATTTCTGATTTCGCACATTCTCTACTAGAAATTGTATACGGAATGCTGCTACTAACCTTCTATTTTTCTATTCCGATCGAGTTTGTGGTAGTAAAATAGTAATAGTGGTGTAATTCACGATAGGGGTCATCGTAGTTTACGAGGTCAGAATCGTAATTTATGGGATCAACCTCATAATTTATGACGTAACAATCGTAATTTACGGTACAAAAGCAGAAATTTACGATTTTCTGGGCGTAATTTACGTGGTTTTAGCTTACAATTTACGTTTGCCAGCCCGTAATGTACGTGATCAAAAATCTCGTAGATTACTATCTAAATCGCGTACTTTAAGAATAGTGTTTTTTGTGTGTATATCTGGAGAAAAAAAGATGGAACATATAAAATTCCGTAAAGATTTTACCATAATTTTTTTTATTAGAACAGCCATACAATTATCTACAAAAATGATAGTCGAAAATAATTAAAATTAGAAGAAATATACGATGTTCTAGTTAAAAAAAATAAAACCAGTAGTACATTTCAATTGAACGATAAATATTTTTTCAAAGATTTATGATGTCATCTTTTATGACTCTGAAAGAATAGCTAGTACAAAAAGCGCGAATAGTATCTTTATATTAACGTAAAGGAATTAGGGCATTTAGAGAGAAAAGACCAGCGATAATAATAAAATACAATTGTAATTGGGCATTGTAATTTCGAAGGTAAACTAATGTTCTAATCGAAATGCAGATGATCTCAAAAACCATTAGATTTCATGCTTAAGGTAGCAATATGCTTAAAACTGGGTGAGTTTAAATACATTGCATATAAAATTCGATACACTACAAACTGGTATTGTGCATTTAAGGCAGCACTTTAAATTAAAGAAGCTAGAGAGAGAGATCCCGAAGTTTATAGGGGGGCGCTAGTGTTGACGATCGGAGGTGTTAAAATAAGTATTCAATAGTAAAGAAGCGCCTTCACGCATTCACCACCGAGAAACATGTTGGGTTAATATGCTCCTACACTGGTGCAAATGAATCACGTATACTAAGAACAGACTATTGAACCAAGTGAGAGAGGAAGGGAAATGCGTGTAACTTATGTTGGTAGTATGGTGGAAGTTGCTGGTTAGTATTTGTTGAAACGTCGCGCGAGTTCTCGGTCAGGGCTGGTTGCCAGGGAAGAAGAGGGGAAGAGCATGGGGTCAATGTCCAGGCGGCGCCTAAGATCCTTCCCCTCGTGAGACAGTTGGGGCAGGTCGTGATCAAGCATTACGACGAGAAAAAACGATTGCATTACTCTTCCAGTTTAATGTGTCCAGAGAGATAGAAGATCATCTTTGAATCTATTGATGATGTTCGTTGTTTGATATGATATAATTCAATGATATGTCGACAAACAAATCGGATGGAGAAAATAATCGTGTAAATTAATTAAAGTTATTACGAAAAACCTATCCAAAAAAGAAAAAACAAATAAAAAAGGGTCTTCCTTCCATTAAAACGTAGCACTACCTATGCTCTATGAAACCACCAAGTACATCTAAATATTTTCCAAGTTTTTATATATATGTATATATATAGATGGATAGATAGATAGAAATTTTAATTTTTCAATTTTTAATTTTAATTTGTTTTTATTTTCGATAGGTATTTTTCTTCGATATATACATAAAATTTAGCCAGGCATGACTAAGTTATGATTTTCTCTTGAAAGATATTATAGAGTCCAAGGATGCAGCTCAATCAGGCATTGAACTCACCCAACCCCATGTTGAACACTGAAGCGAATTACACGTATTAATTTCCTGCATAGACCGCGTACAAACCCGTTACAAACTACGGTGATTATCCTCAAATTCTCAGGCGGATCTTGAAAAGTCATGGATTTGTCAATGAGCGGAAACAATTACAAGAACTCATCTGACGACGAATACTACAGACTCTGCATTCCTAAAATAATCTGCGCAAATGTAATTTCGAAAGATGTACGTTAAGGTGGCGAGCGGTGAGTCGAGGTCATGGACCTGCTTTGGTAGAAGCTCTGAATAGATGTTTCTTAAAATTTTTCGAGCCTCATCTTCGTTCTATACGAGACTTCAAATTGTTGTCTTCAGAATTCCTGGCCCCTTTCCATTGTTTCCTATATTATAAAGTGAACATTCCTTTACGTTATTTTCTATTCTGCCAAGGACGAATCGGTGGAACTCGCATACGATGGTTATCAATTGGTTTTCATCTCATCTTACATGGCGAATTTAAATTCGGAAGTAATTTAATTTTATGATTTTTATCATTACAGCGCGCTGTCACTCGGACTATTTCGTTTTTAACATGTGTACGGTTTAATATTGAATGGGTATATTTTGCCAATGGGGGCCAAGTTATATGTCATAGACAAATGAGGATTTTTTTTTTCTATTATAGAATCTGCAATTCATAACCAGCATTCCGATAAAATAAAGAAAAAACATTGATTTTCCCTTCACTGCGTTAACATGAACGTTTCGGTTTCTGCTTACTTTGCAGTGAATCGGTTATCTTTAGACGTAACATAAAGTTTGAGTGTATCGTGGGAATGAATGTGAAGGAGAGGGACGTTGCCACCAGTGGCATCTTGATCAGGAAACCGTATGGAAACAAACACGGTTGAAAAATTAAATTCGACCTTTTTTTCATCTCTGCTGAAACTCTTTCCTCATTTTTCAATGCAAAGAATCAAATCGTACATCACAAAATCACACATACCTTGCTGTTAACACTAGTAATCAGGTTCACGGTCTTTTCACAAGTGATACACTAAGGATAAATTGATGTTGCTGCACTGTGTTTGTAACTGAGTCCCGTAAAATTTCAAGAAATTGAACCATAAAAAGAAACAATTGTCACTCCTGTGAACATCGAGTAACTCCAGGAGAACAATTTATCAAGAGAAACGGTAAAATAGTAGCACAATATAATAAAATCAACGTAGCTAGTGGATCGGCTGTAGATACGATTCTGTCGGCGTGGTAGCTACGAAGCTGGATTTTATAAACCCATCGTAGTTGTTGTCTGGTATAACGTGAATACTTCATAGGAACTCAGGGATTCGTTAGGTCTGTTGGAAGCATTCACGGGGATTGGACGGCCGAGTAGCGGTACTGCATGGTTGCTCTTCAACCACATCAGCTTGTACAGGCATCTTCCTGTTCCACCTCTCTTTAGCATTGTATCTTCAACCGTATCTTTATTTCCCCTTCTTTTCTTATTCTTTCCTTTACTTCACTGTATGGATAAGAACATCCATATCCAGTGGAATCTAACTTGTTATTCCTAATAATTGGGAAACAGTGATATTTTACCGTTCATTTTTCATTTTGTTTGTCTTTGCGGAGACTGTTAGCTAGTTGGCAGTGATCATAACTGCAAAAATTCCTGGGAAAATCCTTCGAATGAGTGGTGTATACCCTGCTTTTTTTTCATAGGCATATTCCTTTTTTTGGAGAAAGCATATTCAGCCTTCGATACCGGATAAGTCTAAGCTCTGCACATCTTGGATGTACATTGTATAGTATTAATCTGTGGATATAATTCTCATTACTTTATCCCTGTTATTCATGTTAACCAGCATGACATGTGTATTCTAATTCTACTTTTGAAGAAAACTATCTTATAGAGACAAAAATTGAAGGGAAATCACTACCTTTGAAGGAAAAATCACTATTTTTGTAATTACAAACGAGTTGCAAAAATGGTGATATTTGAGAAGAATAGTCTGGATTTCGATATTTTGTCGATGTGTCCGAAAACACTTGGAAACATTGGAAACTACGTATTAACTGTTGACAACTCTATAGAGTAGCAAAGAATCAATCTAGTATTGGACAGTAACTTTTCTTTTACAACTGTACATGCTATCATATTCATAAATAATGCACCATATCCTGATCCTATATATTGTTATGTTCAAAAATCTAGATACATAGTTTTGCCTGCAGGGTCCATAGGTATGAATTATTGTGAATAGGTCCAATAAATACTAAATCCTACTCTCAATTAATCAGGTCAATTTCACCATCACGGAAATAACATACACAATCATCAGAATGTATCCGCCCCATTCCCTCTAGACGATCAGTTCTTGCGAAGACTTTCTGAAAGAAACTGTCTAAGCTCTTGTTTATCCTTACATCGATCGTCTCACAGTAACTTCTATCACCGACTTAGCAATCAAGTAGGGGAAGGTAGCGCAAGGTGGGCTGCGGGGCAAAATGGACCGGTAACAATTAAAAAAAATTGCTGATAGGATAATTATAGGATAATTCTTTCAGCTTGCTTGTCAGCAAGTTTATTTCGAGAAATTGAACGTTTTACGATCATTCCTTGACCTGGTACTTTGGGTTTTCGAGACGTGTGGAAATTACAATAATCCTAGATGATCTTAGATTAATCTTAGAAAAATTTCCTACTCATTTTTTAAGGTTCATGTTGTTTTTCTTTGTCACAGATCCTAGAAATGGTGAAAATTTTTTTATAAACCTAAAGAAAAACACTAATACTAACCTTCAAATGATACGAATTAGGCAGCACTTTCGCCGCCCCCCCCCCCTCGCCCCTCGAGTTCGGTCATATCCGAGTATCTCTCATATGCTGGGCATTTCTTCTGCAGAAGAAACTTACAACCCTAATCGTTTCTCTCTACAATTGAAGAGGATTATTATTATCATTACTCTTCTTCTTTCCCACTCCTTTCACTCCTTCAAAAATACGCAGCTGTGTCCTTTTTTTGCGCTAATTCAACTTTGTATTTTTTTTCGGCCGTTCAATATTATTATAATTATAAATACTGAACCCATTAATTGTTAAACAAAAAATCAACTTAATTCATAAATAATTTTTAAAACCTTTGAAAAATTATTATACAGGATGTAACTTAAAAACTGTAATACCTCCCGACCACGAGTTCAGGGACCACTCCTGAACACTAGAAAAATAGGAAAAAAAAAATTTACTCTACTCATTTGAAATAATTAAAAATTAACGAGGGCCAATGAGAGGGCTGAGTTATGGCGCGTAAGTGTGAGTGGTAGAATTCGAATGAGATATGACAACAGCGTGTGAGAGATGTCGGGAAATGAAAGAGGTAGTAGAATACCACTGCTCTGCCGTGAATTTTGGGACGACACGCATATAGCATAGAGTAACAACATGCATGGGTCTTGTTCAAAATCCTCTATGTATTCCGTTTACGAATTCCAGAGGAATTTTTCAGTTTTTAAAGGGGGATTCCCTAGGAATTCCTTAAGATTTTCAGAGAGATTCCTCGGGATTTGAGGCGGATTACTCATAATTTCCTAAGGAATTCATCTGCAAATTCCTAAGGAATTTATCTGCAAACTCCTGATGAGTTAATTTGGAAATCCGAAGAAATTCATTTTGAATTTATGAGGAATCTCTCTGAAATTCCTAAAGAATCCCTCTGGAATACCTAAGAAATCATTCTGAAATTCGTAAGGAATCTCTCTGGAATAAACATACCCGGTAACTATCTAAAGAAACATTATTTTTATGGTTGCATTTGACAGTTAGGAAGACCCATGCATGTTGTTACTCTATGCTAGATGCGTGTCGGCCCGAAATTCATGGCAGAGCAGTGGTACTCGAGTACCTCTCTCATTTCTCCACGTCTCTCACACGCTGTTGTCATATCTCAGTCGACTTCTACCCCTCACACTTACGCGCCATAACTCAGCCCTCTCATTGGCCCCGTTAATTTTTAATTATTTAAAATTGGCCAAGTAAATTTTTTTTTTCCTATTTTTCTAGTGTTCAGGAGGGGTCCCTGAACTCGTGGTCGGGAGGTATTACACTTATAATATTACACCCTGTATTGTTAATAATAAGATATAAATATAATACGAAAGTACCGACGTGCGGTGGCCGTGCGGTTAGAGCGTAAGAGGTTAGCACATGAGATTCGTGGGTTCGATTCCCAGTCAGGGAAATACCAGGGGTTTTTAGAGATAGAATTCGCTCCAACTTGCACAGGTTTCATCGTACGAGCGGTAGTCTCGAACGAGGCGACTGTACCTGGCCAAGGTTTTTTCCCATGAGGTTTTCCCTTCGCCCCTCGGCGCAATTGCGGTACAGGGGGAACTGGGGATGGGAAATGTAAAAGCCCGAAAGGGTATACATGTGTGGACAAGTTTAGTTAGTTTTTATAACACGAAACTCCTACATGGCCACTGTTATCATACGGTAAATTTCATATTTTTTTAAGACAAGTATTTTTATATGTTTAAGATTTCTATAAATGTATGACAAATAAATACCATGTTTAAAAAAAAGAAAATCAGGCGCACACAATTTTTCCATTTTTTACCATGTCTTAAACGATTTCTCTCAAACTACGGTCGCAAGTGCCTTGATTTGTTTCCAATGTATTCATCTCCTAAAACTCGATACATTTGTAAAATTCCGAGAGGATGGTCTTGATGATCTACATGGTTTTGCAATAGCTTCTGTTCCGGTGATGCATCTTGTGACTTTTAGTACTACTGTTGTTCAATATCTAGAACACTAGTTCTAGGCATTTACTGTTCTTTTCTTTGTTTTCGTCCTATTTTAAAATTAATCTAGGATACTGTGCCGTCCGCCGAAAAATCAATTGTTTTATTTTCCCTGTAAATCTTTTTTTTTCAATTACGAGATTGCCCGCGCGGGCTCCGCGACGATCCTGCGGGGCCTTGTTCTATGCGAAAAAACGAAACTATTTTCCGTATCATATGATTTGGGACCTATTTTTTCCCCCAAAGGATATAGTCTTGAACCCCAAAACTATTTCAAAATGCCGCTACGTACATTTTCATTTTCATTTTCTCATGGCAGCGACATTTAGAAAACCTTACAAAAAATGCTTAAATGAATCATTCATTTTGCCCATTTGCCCTTTTGTGCAAAGTAGAAAATTAAACAAAATTCAGTGACCTCAAAATCATAATTCTTCATTTCTAATTACGTGATATTGTCAATTGATATTTAACAAAAGAATATTCCACCAAAAGAAAAATGGAAAGAAAATTGGAATTTCCTAAAGCATTCTCATTGGTCTTTGGGGGGAGAATGGTCAGCCTACACCCCAACTTTCCAACGCAGAAGGGACGGCGTTTAGCCATGGAATATTGGGATCGAAATACTTGGAGTGAGAAATTCTAAGCCAAGGTCAAGTACCATTGAACCGTGAATGTTCCTTCAGTGTAGCCTAAGGTCACAGCCTCACTACGGGGAACAAAACTGTTATAATGATTTTTTTCGGCGGCTGGAGCGAATACTCAATGAAACCCTAACCCGGTTGATCGAAAGCCAAAAAAGTGGCTAAAATTATCATTTTAGTTCTCGCGATGCCACCAATTCGAGGACAATCGGAACTTTAAAACCCAAAATGAAACTCCGTGAAGAGCGTAGTTGGAAAAGTATCCTGTGCGTAACTAGGTGATCCGGAGGTGAATTCTGGCTGGGAATAAACCTATCGGGATTTTTTCTTCCCGAAGTTCTTAATTTTTTTGAATTTTACCCACCTCTGGCTGGGTAACCTCAAGTAGGCTCGGATCTGCAGCCATAAAATTAGTAAGGTTTTAATTACAGGGATTGCAAGGGTTGCTCTATATTCGTGTGGTGAAGGTAACTTCGAAACATAGTGCTTGTACGCAGGTTACCAGACAGTTGTTTATTCCACAAATTCTTTTTGATTGTTCCAAAATAGAGTAAGTCACAGAAAACTGTGAATGAAATATCTACAACGTTGTTCGAAATGTGCCAATTCTTCGCGTGATCGACTTCACTCAATTAACTCTGACCGTATAAAATGGAAAAAACCTTTTGAAAAAAACCGCCGTTTGACAATTCCGCTTGTGCGTGGGTTAAGTACGAGAGGAAAATGCTTCGAATTTTTCCCCCATGATTATTACCTAAGAAATATCTAATTTGAATCACTATTTATTACTTGAGCTGATCATTACGATTATCATACCACATTTATCGTTAGAGTTGGATACACGTGAACTCTAAAGAGCCGGCTCTTTAAAGTTCACTTGTATCCAACTCTAACGATAAATGTGGTATCCGTAAAGATATTGTCTGTAGCCGCGTCTGGATACGCAAAGTGGAAAATTCGGATGTTGAAATGACACCAACAGCTGGTACGTCCTCGGTGTGCACTACCCTCCCGCCGTTTAGATATATTGTTACGGCATCTCAGGAGGATCGCGAGGTTGAGGTCGGCGTGGAACTTCGATATAGCATCTGCACGTTCGACATTGAGTACTGGTCACTTGGATAACTGTTACCGAAGTGTCCACAACTCGTATCTCGCTAATGCTAGAAAATTGACCAGTAAATCGTCATGATGACCACCTCGAGTACATATATATATATATATAAACAGGAATATATATGAACAGGAATTATGAGTTTTTCCTACTTGTTCCTCGTGTCCAAACTCTTCCAAGGGAATATATAGGTCCAGAGGGATTGCAGGAAGAATGCAAAATTTTGAGAAATGGACCTCGAGCAGAAAAAAGTATATATTCCACACCTTATTTTTCGTTAAAGCCTTTTAAAAATATTATTTTCTCATAATTGAAATTTTTTTTTGATAGAAAAAATTAAGGAAATATGATGGTTCAGACTTAGCAGTCACCAATGGAAATGAAAGTGGGATACCCGTAAACTTGAGAACGAAAAAAATCATGATCGATAATTTTTCAAATTTTCACCGCCACTAACATTTCTGCTGATTTGTTCAAGTTACTTAAAGCTGTTCAAAAAGTTTTAAATTCTTTCTGTCTTTGAAAACGGAATCATACTTGAATGTGAAATCTCAACAAGTCATGGAGGGGAAATTCTTCAATATTTGTACCAACCTCGGGTGACTTATAAAAAGATCATTTTTTGAGGTTCATGTCGTTTTTTTTTGGTTTTCCCGTTTTTGTTTTTCCAATATCTTCTTTAATAACTAAGAAATCGCCCACTTGAAGTATAATCTTATAAATAAAAATTTTATACAATGAAGTTCATTTTCACTGTTACGCAAGCAAAAATTTAGAAAAAACATCTTTCACCTGTCTATTTTGCTCTATCCTCACCTACTACTTAATAGTGCAGGTATTCCATGAATTGATGATTTCACTCTCAAATTAACGCGGAATTATCATAACAAATTAACAGTAATAGATAATAAAACTACCAACTCCCGTGCAGAATTTCTTCAGGGCGAAGTCATAGGCAGGGCAACATGTGGAAATATAAAAGCCCAATATTTCACACATTACGATAGGTATTGGCACTTGTTCTCTACCTATTAGGCGGGGGATAGAGTCAAAGAACGGAATGGAATTACGATAGGTTCAGCTTCTCCCAAAATGATATGAATAGACCGGTATTGTTCCATATCCCAAGACACAAGAAAATGATATTATCTCTATAGATCACTTAGAAAACAGAAGCTTCCTCTATTCCAGGGATATCACAAATACCGATATCTGTAACTTCTAGAGAATCAATAAGGAGTTTGGTGGCTGGACGATAACTCCTGATACCTTACAGATCTTAGAAATGGTGAAAAAAATTTCAAAAACCTAAATAAAGAGACTAATGCTAACCTCATCAAATTTATCAACTCAAAAATATATACAATTAACTGGAAGGCAAAACTGAATTAGTCAAAAATAGCAGCTCTTAATATTGAAAAATATTTTTAAAATGACTCATGATTTATCCCCGTTGAAATGATGCATTTTCAACGAGGTAAACCTCTCTCCTGAAAAATTAGCATTCGAATTGTTCATTAAAAATTAATTGCAACGAATCGTTCCGGTATTCGACTTGGGAACATTCATTAAGGTTGTTGTCGCGTAGAATTTTTTTTCGACAGTTTTCGTTAAAAATTTTATGGTGAATAGTTTGAAAAATTAGCAACAAAATGAGCCTTTT
>NW_011887760.1:1194110-1195507 GCF_000806365.1 Fopius arisanus | reverse complement strand
ATTTTATCCTGCCACACTCATCCCAGCTTCAACCCTTAATTTTTTTCCTTGCACTCATTTAACCATCAACCCTCTATTTTACCCTGCCACACTCATCACAGCTTCAACCCTTTATTTTTTTCCTTCCACTCACTCCACCATCAACCCCCTATTTTACCCTGCCACACTCATCCCAGCTTTAACCCTTAATTTTTTTCCTTGCACTCATTTAACCATCAACCCTCCATTTTACCCTGCCAGACTCATCCCAGCTTCAACCCTTCATTTTTTTCCTTCCACTCATTTAACCATCAACCCTCTATTTTACCCTGCCAGACTCATCCCACCGTCAACCCTCATTTTCCCATGACTCATTCCACCCTCACCCATCATTTTTGCCGAATGAATTCATCCCACCATGAATCTCCTTTGCACCCTGGCACACTCTTCCCACCCTCAACCCCTAATTTTTTTCCAATGCTCTCAGTTCACCCTTCTATTTTTATTCTTTTCCAATACACTGATTGGACTCCGCAACTCCGTCTAATCATTCCGTGAATCAATCTACATACACCTGTGGACCCTTTTTCACGCCATCGGCCATCATGAAAGAGGGTTAGTGAGGGTGGAAAACAAAGGTTAAAATTTATAGGTACAGATCGACTCAGAATCACCCCCTGAGTCGATTTATCCATTCCTGTAAAGACTTTTTTTTTACCCCATCGGCCATTTTGGAAATGTAATAGTGGGGGTGGAAAAAAAAGGTCGAAATTTATAGGTACAGATCGACTCAGAATCACCACCTGAGTCGATTTACCCACATTTATAGAGGTATTCTTTTTAACCCTTTGGCCATCTTGGAAATGGCTTAGTGAAGGTGAAAAATTAGAGTCGAAATTCATGGAGACAAATCGATTGACAATCATCCTCTGAATCGATTTAGATATACTTGTAGAGACCTTTTTTTTACTTCTGCGGGCATTGTGGAAATGGGCTAGTGAGGGTGCAAAAACACCCCATTTTACCCAGAAGCATTTTTTTATTCATCTCTTGTCATTCTCACCCCAATTTTTATCCTTTCATTTCCCCTCTCCCTTCCCCCTAGAACCACCCAGTGTCCGTCAAAGCATCCATCTTCTTTTCATATCTTCATTTCACCTTCAACCATGCCTACGAAAGCCATGTGTATACACATACCCCTTTCTCAATCCCAGTTTCACCCTTATACCCGGGCTGAACCCTCACGTATCTATTTAACCCCTAAATTAACGATTTTCCCTCCCAATCCCATTTATTAATATCTTCAAATTATCCCCCCAAAAGTGCCCCTCCTTCGTACGCTCCTGATCACTTCTGCCGTGAAACTCATTTTCGCCTCTCCGAGATTGAGAGGCCACACTATCGCCATCTGTATGAAC
>NW_011887760.1:1188808-1193215 GCF_000806365.1 Fopius arisanus | reverse complement strand
GAACGAAACGCATGAAAAAGTAGTGCATGCCTCTCAAAAATTAGGGTGCCACATACGAATTTTTGAGTGAGGCATACCATTTTGTCCAGTGTCTCCCTCTATTTCCTTGTACACCCCATGTTACGTCCCAGCGTTGGTGAAAAGGTACACTAAATTTTGAGAGAATTTTTTCTCAGTGTAGTTTCTACTTCCTTTCTCTCCTGCGCTATGGTGAAAGCCCGAATGGAAGAATTTTCACCCAACAAGTCCCTAGAAAATTCCCCAGAAAAAACTCGTTTTACGGGAACATAAATGCCAGCCCCTGTAGATCCTCAAAAAATATCATTGTAGGGTCAATAGATAGATAGCTATTTTTGCCGGGCCGGTAATTAGGTCTCAAGGGTGGGAAATTGAGGAATGAACGTGTAGTTACGTTCCAAGAACCTCCCTAGATTTCACCAAGGCGAATTCCCCAATGATCGTTTGGAGAAAAATATGGCTGCTCAATCACTCCGAGAATAAAAACACTCCCCACATTTTACACATCCACTTTTCACTCGCGACAACCAATGACCGGCCCGTGAACATAATTATTATATTTTTCGCGATTTTCCTCTTTTATCGATTTTAGCGAGTTTTATCTCTACGGGACAAAAAAAATCGTTTGCAAATTTATGTTTGAAGAGTAGCAAATTGTCTGAAACATCCAAACTGAGCGGATACGAACTTACCTCGGAAACATTTTTTTCCAACTGTAGTTGGCATGCTTCATTGTTATTAATACACATAAAAATTGTGAAAAAAAGGGGGAAAAATTGTTTTGTAAAGTTATACTCAATCGACCCAGAATAATGTAAAACGCCGAAATTTATTAGTCCGTCCAAAACGTTTTTTGGAAGGGCTTCATCTTTCTTAAAAAATTCGAAATTTGTTCAACAAATTGTAAAAACTTTGTCACGAAAATAATTACTCAAACGGTAGACACTTGCCTGAAACATCGAAATTTATTGTACCCTCGGAGACTTCTATTTAACGGTTCTCTTTTTGTCGATAAATTGAAATATTATTAAACAAATGGGGGACAAGCTGTTGTGCAAATGATGGCTCAACCGACGTAGGATAGTGTGAAACGTCGAGATTGATTGGTTTCTCAGAACATTTTTTATTCAACGTCTTCATTTTTGCGAAGAAATACGCAATTCGTTAAACAATTAGGAGAAAAATCGTCGCACAAATTCATGGTCAAACGATTGAGATTCGCCTGAAACGTCCAGATTTGTTGATTCCTTATGAAACCTTTTTTTTAACGGCATCATCTTAAAAAATTAAGAAATCGGTAAACAATTAGCGGAAACTTGTGTCACATTGAATTTCAATTTAAATTAGGCCCAACTGACTGAGAATAGTGTCGAAAGTCGAGATTTGTTCGTTCCTTGGAGCTATAAAATTCAACCCTATTATTCCACCGCCAATACCTGATCTTCAAGAGAGTCGGCAGGTGAAAAAGAAAAGTCTCTACACGTATATTTAATAATTATCTAATTACGTCATTATCTAGAATTTTATCGGTGCAGATCGACTCAGAAAAACGCCTGAAAAATGGAGTTGAATATGATAGCAAGAGATCGATTCAGATTCACCCCTGAGTCGATCTGTACCTATCAAATTCAACCCCATTTTACGAAGCATCACTATCCCATTCCCAACCTGGTCGAAGGGGGGTCAAAAAAATGTCCCTACAGATGTCAATCGATTCAAGCGATGATTAGACGGGGTGGGGAGGTCAAATGCGAGCATTAGTAAAAAATGAGGATAGGAGGATTAACTGAGTGCAGTAGAAAAAAATTAGGGACCGCAAGTAGAATTAACGGGGTTGAAATAGGGGTCGCCGGCTGGATGAGTGTAATAGGATGAAATGGGGGTGATGACGGAATGAATGCAGTGACGAAACTGAGTGGTTGAGGGTGGACTGAGTGTGCCAGGGCAAAATGGAGGTTGATGATCGGCTCACTGCATGGGGGAAACTGAGAGGTTGAGGGTGAAATGAATGCATTGGGAAAAAATGGGGGCTTGAGGGTCGGATAAGTGTGCCAGAGTCTAGTGCGGGGTGATGGTGGAATGAGGGCATGAGGGAAAAAAAGAGTTGAGGGTTGCTGACTGTGTCAGTGTCAAATTGGGATTGGTCGTGGCGAGAGCGCATGGGAGTAACTGAGGGTTTGAAGATGAAATAAATTCATTTAAAAAAAAATGGGATTATGAGAGTGAGATGAGCACAGTGAACTGTTCTCACTGCATGGGAGAGACTGAAGGGGCAAAGATGCAATAAATTAATCAAGAAAAAATGAGGGTGAAATGAGGGTGTCAGGGTGAAGCTGTGGTTGATAATGGAATGAGTGCATGGGAAAAATTACGGTTGAGGGTCGGATGAGTGTGTCAGGTGGAAATGGGGGTCAATAGACGAATGAGTCCATGGGTAAAAATGAAGAATTGAATATGGGATGAGTGTGTCTGGGTGTAGTGGGGATGATGGCATGAGTGAGTGGGAACAATAAGGGGTGGCGGGTAGGATGAGTGTGTTAGGGTGAAATCGGGGCTGTTGATGGGATGAGTTTGTCAGGGTAAACTGGGGTTTGTTGATAACATATGTGCATACAGCGTGGGATTAATTCATTGCCAAAAAATGGGGGTTGAGGATGGGGTGAATTCATGATGAAAAAATGCATCTTGATGCTGGGATGAGAGCATACGAGAAATGAGGTATTCAAGGTGGGATGGAGGTTCATGGTAGGATGAGTACATAGAAAAAATAGGGGTTGAGGGAGGGATGAGTGCATGATCAAAGGTTGTGGCTTACCTCAGTGTGTCAGGGTCCAACAGAAGTGGATGGCGGGGTAGGTCCATAAAAAAAAATGACGGGTTGAGACTACCATGAGCGTGTCAGGGTCAAATGAGGGGGGAGGCTGGATGAGTGTCAGGCTCAAATGGGAGATTGAGCCTGGGATGAGTGTATTAGGGGGAGATGGGGGTTGAGGCTGGAATGACTGTATTAGGATGAACTGAGAGACTTAGGCTGGGATGAGAGTCTTAGAGTGAAATGGGGGTTGAGGCTGGAATGAATGTCAGCGTCCAATGAGGGTCAAGCTAGGATGAGTATGTTAGGATGAAATGGTGCGTTGACGGTGGGATCAGTAGAGGGGAAAAATGAGGATTTGAAGTTGGGCTGAGTGTGTCAGAGTGAAGTGGGGGTTGACCATGGGATAAATGCATGACAAAAAATAACGATTTGAGGCAGAGATAAGTGGGTCAACCGCATCCAAATCAAATCGTTATTTTTTTCATGCCTTTGCCCCATCGTCAACCCCCATTTGCCCCTGACATCCTCATCCCACAGTTAACCTTTTAACAAAGTCCACCTTCACAACCCCATTTCCCGAGTGGCCGACAAGATCTTAAAAAATATCACCATACCTGATCTGCACCTGGAGAATTCAACCCCATTTTCCTACTCTCACTCCCCCCATTTTCAAGAGGACCGACGGGGTCATAAAAAACGGTCTCTACAAATGCATGTAGATCGACTTGGGGTGTGACTCTGAGTCGATCAGTACCCTAGCAAACTATCATCCACGCTATAGCGTGGACGTAGTGTGTATGTTGCGTGGATGTTGCGTGGATGCAATTTTTGGATGAAAAACCGGTAGAAATCGATGAAAACAGATCAAAAAATCATGTGGGATGAATAAGGTGGATTATTTGATGCATTTGGCGATGTTTACTTGATTATTTTGGGATAAATTATAAACAATATATAATGGGTAGAAGTGAGCATGAAAACAGCGTTCGGAAAATGCCGAGAGATAGCGGTAGGGTTATATTACCGACCTCGATAACCGAATTGACCGTAACCGTTTCATCGCGGGCCCCGGAGCACTGTGCATTTGGAAGAAATCTATTTTTTTTATTAACTTTTCAAACTTTTTTCTTCATAAATATATAGGTGGTAATTTGATGGAATTTAGGAGAACATTATCAGAATTTAGGAGTAATTAGTTTTCGTTTAATCGATTTTTCTTTTTTGTCGATAATAATGAGCAGAAGTTATTCTTAAAAAAATCAAAAATAATTGGACTCGATAGAGAATAATTTGGTGGTCATTATAATTAAAGTTTCATAATTTAGGAGTTAAGGCCCGGCCTTCTCGTCGTGGGAAAATTTTGGTGACTTTTACTAAAAATCACACCCGAAGAAATCAAGGGCCTGAAGGGACTGCTTAGGTCCCAGATCCTCTCCTTGCCAGAGGGGACTAAGGCACCGACTTTTGAGGGGGTGTGGGAAAGGGACGGGGCAGCCATTGTCGGCTGCACCGACGAAGAAACGGGGAACTGGCTGAAAGGACTGTTCCCCGAAAACAAAATCGGGGACCTTGTC
>NW_011887760.1:1187539-1188583 GCF_000806365.1 Fopius arisanus | reverse complement strand
TAGACGCCGGGAATCTATTAAAACTGGTGAGAAAAGCTGGCCTAGAATTATAGGGATCAGAAGGACAACGGAGCCACAATAGCCCAGTAGGGGTTTGGTGACAAGAGGGCAGCAAATGCCTATCCGTATTTTTAACCATAACCATAACCCCCCCACAGTTTGCGGCAGACTTCGACGCTCCATCTAAAAAATACACGGTCGCTAAGAGAAAAAGGGACAAAAAGGCACACTTTTCCAGAGCCGTTTGGGGCTCCGAAGAAATTTTTTTCGAAATGGGCCCAAAAATTTGGCACCATTTTGAAAAAAATTTGAATGATTAAGGATTTTTCATTTGAATTTATAGGGGGTGGAATAAAAGAGTAGCGGGAATGAGAAATCCATTTTTATTCATTTTTTAAACAAATAGGCGAGTGGCGGTAAAGAAGGGGGTGGGGGCATGGATGCGAGGGTGACACGGGAGTTTGGGTATCGGATGAATCCGTCGAAAAAAAATGAAAGATTGAGAGTGGCATGAGTGTGGCAGGGTAAAATAGGGGGGAAGGACGAAAGGCTGGAACTTCTGCTTGGGTGCGATGCGAACTCACACCATCTGGGGTGGGGAAGCTCAAACACCAATGCTAGAGGAGAAGCCCTAAATGACTTCATTATGGAAAAAGACCTCCAGATCCTGAACAGAGGGAAAGAACCAACCTTCATGGACTGCAGAAGACATGAAGTGTTGGACATAACCATCGGCACGGCAGGCATGGCACGTTGGGTAAAAGACTGGAGGGTGTCGAAAGAACCTTCGGACTCAGACCACAGCCAAATACGCCTGTTATTAACGTGCGAATCGGAACAGATCCCTAGGAGAAACCCAAAGGACACAAGCTGGGGAAGTTACAGAGAGAAACTCTTCGTGAGGATCCAAGATGTACCCTCAAGATTCAGAAACAAGAGAGACCTGGAACATGCAGCCGAACAACTCGGAGAAGTGATCAGGGACTCCTATGAAAACAACTGCAACATTAAAAAACCGCGGAATACAAAAATGGTGGGCTGGTG
>NW_011887760.1:1157608-1182904 GCF_000806365.1 Fopius arisanus | reverse complement strand
TGAAGGGTTGAGGCTGGGATGAGTCTGGCAGGGTAAAATAGAGGGTTGATGGTGGAGTGAGTGGAAGGAAAAAAATGAAGGGTTGAAGCTGGGATGAGTGTGGCAGGGTAAAATAGAGGATTGATGGTGCAGAAAGTGCACGGAAAAAAATGAAGGGTCGAGGCTGGGATGAGTCTGGCCGGATAAAATAGAGGGTTGATGGTTAAATGAGTGTCAGGAAAAACATGAAGGGTTGCAGCTGGGATGAGTGTTGCAGAGTAAAATAGGCGTTGATGGTGGAGTGAGTGAAGGTGGGAAAATGAAGGGCTGAGGCTGAGATGAGTCTGGCAGGGTAAAATAGGCGTTGATGGTGGAGTGAGTGGAAGGAAAAAAAAAGAAGGGTTGAAACTGCGATGAGTGTGGCAGGGTAAAATAGGGGTTGATGGTGGAGTGAGTGCAGATGGGAAAATGAAGGGCTGAGGCTGGGATGAGTCTGGCAGGGTAAAATAGGGGGTTGATGGTGGAGTGAGTGCAAGGAAAAAATGAAGGGTTGCGGCTGGGATGAGTGCGGCAGGGTAAAATAGGGCATTTATGGCAGAGAAGGGGTATTATCGCATGCTAAACCCTCATTTCACCGGGAGGCACTTGTCCTAGCCTCAACCGTCCATTTTTCTCGTGCACTTACTCCACCATCAACCCCCTATTTTACCCTGCCACATTCATCCCAGCTTCAACTCTTCATTTTTTTCTTTCCACTCACTCCACCATCAACCCCCTATTTTACCCTGCCACACTCATCCCAGCTTCAACCCTTCACTTTTTTCCTTGCACTCACTCCACCATCAACCCCCTATTTTACCCTGCCAGACTCATCCTATCTTCAACCCTTCATTTTCCCACCTGCACTCACTCCACCACCAACCCCTATTTTACCCTGCCACACTCATCCCAGCTTCAACCCTTCATTTTTTTCCTTCTACTCACTCCACCATCAACCCCTATTTTACACTGCCACACTCATCCCAGCTTCAACCGTTTATTTTGATCCGTGCACTCACTCCACCATCAATCCCCTATTTTACCCCCACACTCATCCCAGCTTCAACCCTTCATTTTCACATATACACTCACTGCACCATCAACCCCCTATTTTACCCTGCCACACTTATGCCACTCTGAATCCTTCATTTTTTTCCGACGGATTCATCCGATACCCAAACTTCCATGTCACCGTCGCATCCATGCCCCCTCCCCCCTTCTTTACCGTCATGCCCCAATTTGTTTAAAAAAATGAATAAAATGGATTTCTCATTCCCACTACTCTTTTATTCCACCCCCTATAAATTCAAATGAAAAATCCTTAATCGTTCAAATTTTTTTCGAAGGGGGCCCGAAAATTTGGCACCCTGACTTCGGAGCCCCAGACGGCCCTGGAAAAGTGTCCCATTTTGTCACTTTTTCTCTTATTGACCCTGTATTTTTTAGATGAAGCTTCGAAGTCGGCCGCAAACTGAGTGTCGGAGGGGGGGAAAGTCACCAAAATTTTCCCACGAAGAGAAGGCCGGGTCTTAACTCCTGATTTATGAAACCTTCATTATAACGACCACCAAATTATTCTCTATCGATTCCAATTATTTTTGATTCTTTTAACTTATAACTTCTGCTCATTTTCTTAACTTCTAACTTCCGCTTATAATTATTGACAAAAAAGGAAATTCAATTAAACGAAAACTAATTACTCCTAAATTCTGATTATGTTCTCCTAAATTCCACCAAATTACCTACATATTTATGAGGAATAAAGCTTGAAATGTTAATAAAAAAAATAGATTACTTCCAAATGGACAGTGCTCCGGGGCCCGCCATTAAACGGCTACGTTCAATCCGGTTATCGAAGTCAGTAATATAACCCTACCGCCATCTCTCGGCATTTTCCGAACGCTGTTTTCATGCTCACTTCTGCCCATTATATATTTTTTATAATTTATCCCAAAATAATCAAGCAAACATCGTCAAATGTATCAAATAATCCACCTTATTCATCCCACATCATTCTATCATCTGTTTTCATCGATTTCTACCTGTTTTTCATCCAAAAATTGCATCCACGCAACATCCACACAACATACATACTACATCCACGCTATAGCGTGGATGATAATTTGCTAAGGTATCAATCACTTTCAACCCCATTCTTGCACCCTTATCCACCCATTTCCAAAATAGCCGACGGGATCATATCAATGTCTGTATATATAGATCGATTAGGAGAATGATTCTGAGTCTATTGGTACCTATAAATTTCAACCCCGTTATTACACCCTCACTACTCGATTTGCAAGATGGCGACGCGGTCAATGACAAATCTCTCTACAAGTGTATGTAGATCGATCCAGGGGGTGATTTTGAGTTGATTTGTACCTGTAAAGTTTTTTTTGAATAGCAATCTTACGCCTTTTCAGCTTGCGATCAGAACAAACCGCTTCATTCGAGCGATAACTCTTACAGTAATTATGAAAATAGCAGCAAACCAGAGTAATATATCACAGCAGGGTTGCGAACGGGCCTCGCTTTATTTGCCTTTCATTTTGTGCTGATATTTTCGAGTTATTTGTCAAAACAAACCTATATGTAAATGGAGATGATGTCAAGGAGGATGTATGTAGAGGTGGATCATATCTGTATGTTCAAAATTGACGGAAGGAGAGTTTTTATTACCGAAGGATTTTCCTGGATAGGAAAACAGCGTTTTTCATGATATTTGCACGGGAAGTTAGATTTTCCTTTTCAAATCAGCCTCAATCCGTTATATTTTCCCATGCACTCATCCTATTAGCAATACTCATTTGACCCTGACATACTTATGGAAACCTCAACCCTTCATTTTCTCCATAAACTCTTCCCACCATCAACCGCTATTTCACCCCGATACACTCATCCCACCGTTAACCCACCATTCGACCTGATATACTCAGCCCACCCTCAAACTCTCATTTTTTCCTCGTGCATTCACTCCACCCTCAACTACCTCACCCTCACACACTCATCCCAGCCTCAGCTCATCATTTTTCCTATGCACTTATCCCACCATCGCACCCCACTTGAACCCAACACACTAATGCCACTCTCAAGCCGCCATTTTTCCCATGCACCCATCCCAACATCAACCTTTATTTTTTCGCAATGAATTTGTCCCAATGTCAATACTTCATTTTTCACATGCTCTCATCGCACAACCCTCCCCCTGCCCTATTTCGCCCTGACCCACTCATTCTATTCTAAAACAATCCCAGCATCAACTCTCCATTTGATCCTGACTCGTTCAACCCAGATTCAACCCTGCGTTTTTTTTTCCGTTGCCTGGCGTAGTGGTTAAGGTCGTTGCTTCACAAAGAATAGGTTCGCGGTTGAATTCATGGCCTGACAGACTGGTGAGATCTAACCCGGTTCAAAAAAAGTCTTAATCGCCACATAGTCACCTCTGACTCGAAGCGATGTAAAATGAGCATTAAAAAAAAACCTTCATTTTTTGCTCTGCAATTAACGCATTATCAGCCCCCATTTCACCCGAACACACTCATCTCAGCCTTAACTCCCATCTGAGCCTGATACACTCATCCCAGTATCAAGCCTTCATTTTTGCCCTGCACTCAATCCTCCATCAACCTTCATTTCACCCTGACACAGTCATCCATCCCTCAACCGCTCATTTTTTCCAATGCACTCATCCCACCATCAAGCCCAATTTCACCCTGACACAGTCATCTCATCATCACACCCCATTTCGCCCATTCATTCGACAAAAACCTCAAACCCGAATTAATCCCATCCACCATCTTGGAAATGGGATAGTGAGGGTGAATATATTCCACAGATATTTATTGAATGAGTAATGAATATTAAAAAATAGGGTCGAAATGCATAGGAACAGATCGACTCAGAATCACCTCCAGAGTCGATTTACCCACATCTGTAGAGGTATTTTTTAACTCCTTTTGCCATCTTGGAAAAGAGCTAGTGAGGGTGGAAAAAGTGTCGAAATTGATGGGCACAAATCGGGAGACTCATCCCCTGAATCAATTTATATATACCTGTAGAAACATTTTTTTTTAGCCTGTCGGCCATCTTGGAAATGGCTTAGTGAGGGTGAAAAATGAGGGTTGAAATTTATAGGCACAAATCGATTGAGAATCATCCCCTGAATCCATTTACATAGACCTGTAGAAAGCTGTAGAAACCTTTTTTTTAACCCCGCCGGCCATCTTGGAAATGAGTTACTGAGGGTGAAAAAATAGGGTCGGAATTTATAAGTACAGATCGACTCAGAATCCCTCCCCTGAGTCGATTTACATATACCTGTAGAAACCTTTTTCTTTACCCCGCTGGCAATCTTGGAGATGAGTTACTGAGGGTGAAAAAATAGGGTCGAAATTGATGGGCATAAATCGCTTGAAAATCATCCCCTGAATCGATTTAGATATACTTGTGGAGACATTTTTTTTACCCCTTTGAGGGTAGATAAACCCTCCATTTTACCCGGAAGCTTTCTATTATTCATCTCTTTTCACTCTCACCCCAATTTTTACCCTTCATTTCCCCTCTCCCTACCACCTAAAACCAGCCAATTTCCGTCAAAGCATCCATCCCATTTTTATCTCTTCATTTCACCCTCAACCATACCTACAAAAGCCATGTTTATACACATACCCCGTTCTCAGTCCCAGTTTCACCTTTACACCCATGCTCTACCCACACACATCTATCTAACCACTAAATTAACAATTTTCCCTCCCAACCCCATTTATTAGTATCTTAAAATTATCCTCCAAAAGTACTCCTCCTTCGTACGCTTCTGATCACTTCTGCCGTGAAATTCATTTTTGTCTCACCGAGATTGAAAGGCCCCACTATCACCATCTTTAGTGTCACTAAAAATGACAGCTGATTACTTCGTCCTCGCGGACATCAATTACAGACATTCACTTCATCGAATCATTCCGGGGAAAATCGCGAAAAATATAATAATTATGTTCAAGGTCTGGTAATTGGTTGTCGCGAGTGAAAAGTGGATGTGTAAAATGTGGGGAGTGTTTTTTTCTCGGAGTGATTGAGCCGCCATATTTTTCCCCAAACGATCATTGGGGAATTCGCCTTGGTGAAATCTAGGGGGTTTCTTGGAACGTAATTACACGTTCAGTCTTCAATTTCCCACCCTTGAAACCTGATTACCGGCCCGGCAAAAATAATTATCTGTTTATTGACTCTACGATTAAATTTTTTGAGGATCTACTGGGGCTGGCATTTATGTCCCCGTAAAACTCGTTTTTTCTGGGGAATTCTCTAGGGACTTATTGGGTGAAAATCCCTCCACCCGGGCCTTAATACATAGAAGAATCATTACAACCGAACTCATAAATGACACATCAGAAACTTTGCCATCCCATAGCGACCATAACAGCATCAAATTCAATGTAAAAATAGCCATTATTGAAAATAGAGAAGAAGCCTCCTCTACATAGATCTCATTTCTATAAGGTTGGCTGACATTCTTTTTAAAAATCAATAAGTTAAAAAATCGACGACTATATGGCTATAATCTATGACTGCAATCTCTCCTACAACAGGAATTTAAAATATGATCGAATAGAGGATAAATTGGAACAAATAGAAGGGATCAGATTAGAAGCAATAGATGTAGCTATCCCGAAATGCAAAAAATTCAATTTTGCAGGAAGATACCTAAATAAACAAGTGGGGAATGCCATTATAAATAACTGCGTATAGCTGTTGTTGCTAAAAAATTAGCAACAAGCTACCGAATGGATTTTTGTTTCTCAGACTTTATTGTTTCCAGGTTTTTTCCTCATCATAATATTTATTCGAATAAAGCGGCGACAGTAGCCACGCGGGCGGTGTGTGACTCCGGCGATCACCCAAGCTAAGCAACGCTCAGTTGGGTTAGTACTTGGATGGGTGCCCGCTTAGTCACACCCATCGGCGTGTAGACTGCCGCCGTCAGGCACGTGTGCGGAGAGCTGGTGTGTTCACCGAGTCAGTGTGACTGATGAACACAGCAGAATCCCCGCAGTACCGGCCGGCTGCGCTACTGAGGTTTTACATGGTTTCCCTCAGTACACGCCAAATGGGCGCAGTACAGAAAGTCGGCCCATGCTACCGCAAAAATAATGAGAGGATAGTAGGAGAGGCTAATGAGAGGATAGTAGGAGAGGCTAAAAGGCTAAGACGAAGGGGCGCCTATCAAACCATGGTAACAATGGTAATAGGAAAAGGAAAAAATGTAAAAATAAAAATAAAAAAAATATTTATTCGAATACATAGAAATGTATCTAAATTGCCTTTATATTTAATTCAACTTATTATGACCTCATCATGTGATAAAGTACTCAATTGAAAATCGAATTATAATGCAATCGAGTGAAGTTGGTTCGTTCTGAAATTGCTTCATTCATACTGTCAGTGACAGCCCCATCAATTGTGCAAAACATGTCGAAAGGGAATTCATTTTTTATATTGTGACGTACGCCACTGCGCCAGAGAATAAATTAAAATTTTGTATTCTAATAAAAAAATAAATATAATAGCTCCAAATTTTGCCGGAGCGCCAGTCAGTGAAAATGTTTGTTCAAAGGCACTGACTTCTCTCAGGTTCAGGTGGATTAAAGCTTGAGAATCGAGCCGATTCCCGTAGGCCCGATCGCTCGTGCCTCCATGGGAAGTGGCTCTGACTTTGGCTCGCGATGAGATTGCTGTTATTCAGCATCCTTGAGTTGGGGTGGACATTAAGTGGGTGGGAAATGTCTCCGGATACTAATGTCGCATGTGCCTCGAGATGTTTAGCGCCCCGCGGGGTGAGAGGGATTCACAGCTAATCTGTGTCTCCTTCGGGGTCTGGTGGAGTGGAAGCCGTGCAAGGGATGGCAACATCCCTCCGTGAAAGACATGGAGAGTACGTTCCCACAATAATTCTCGCGTAACGAGGCCGCAACTGCGGCTGAATCCGGTAACCAGCGTTACTCGGACCTTGGTGAACCTCGCCCACTCTACCATGTCATGTTGATGCTGGCTCGGCATTGTGAGACCCACCACCGGAAGGCCGCGGAGTTAACGAACTTCCTTCGCGGCTGGTTTCGTCAAGTTTCCCAAGAAAACCTGGCTGGCGCCCAATCGTGAACGATAGAGACAACAGCCAGAAAAGTTTGACAATTATCCCGGGATGTCGACCAAGGAAAAATCCTCTTACGAAATAGCGCCCGATGTGGGGCCACGCCAAAAAGAGTAATAAGATGTGTGCCTGAAAAAAGGGAAAAAAAGGGCAAAAAGATGTGATCTGCTGATAACCGCAGGCAATTTCTGAAGAAATTCGCCCGAAGTAAAGAAGGTGCAACTTTGGTAACAGTTTCTGCACTCCTGCAATGATGGTTCTCCTCATCATCCGGGGGAGGGTCGTCTGGAGGGTGTGACGAGGTTTTCTCCAAAGTAACAATAGAACAGAAACTCACCCCATAAGTCGGAGTAGAATGGCTACTTTCAGGTAGCATGAAGGGAGGCTTTTTCCACCGGATTTATCGTTTCCAACAACGAAAAATTGAAAGACCCGAGAACGAGGGGCTAAAGTAACCGTTCTTGAAAAAAGACCGCATTTTCTCGCGAAAAGGAGCTCCAAATCGTCTTCTCTTATGAAAACATTTAAACAGGGCAAACGAATGGACTTTTGAGTGTTTCAGGGGAGTGCTCCAGACACCGGAAAAATTATTTTTCTCGATTTTCCGTCAGAACAACCCCAAGTATGTATAAATAGTATAGTGGTGGCGCCATCCGACTGGATAGACTCGAGAAGAACGAAGAACCCCGAGTGAGCGACATTACCGACGGCGGTGATGAATAGTTATCTTTTCCCTCGCCATAGTGTTCCACCTGACGGGTCACCCTTTGAGATGTGAAAGGTTTAAATGCCGATGATGGACAGGTCATCAAAGGGATTTAAAGAGCGCACCGATATGGAAATATTGGTCAAGTGTCACTGGGGAGAATCACCTGAGGTGATCTATTTAATTGAAATAGGGCCTTATCTCCCCATCCAGGACTTCCGATATTCCATTGAGATAACCACGCAGAGCGTTCTGTCTCTTTACGAATGCCTAGCCGTGCGGATGAAAATGTTAGAGTGGAATAGCTTTGGTGTCGTGTGCCCAAAAAAATGTCGAAGGCCGCCACCCTCGAGCAGTTGATGTAGAAGGTGGAGGAAGCTACCGAGCTGGCCCAAAGAGGTATGTTTAACTCGGAAGAGTCGTTTCAGACCCGTGACATGGTTTCACCTGTCACGGGAGAAGTTAGTGTTGAGTCGGACTCGCCCCCGACTGAGGGCGACCTCATGCTACCGGAACTAATGCAATTGCATATTCCAGATCGGAGCCTGTCGGACCTCGAATTCGACTCCCTGTATGAGTTGTCGCAGGGGACAGAGGATGAGCCGATGGAAGTGGCCATCACGGAAGAAGTGACCACCACGGTCCTCACACCACCACCTGCCCTCGAGACAGGCCCTCCACCGAAAAAGGAGAAGCCACTTCAGCAGAAGTTGGAACTGGAGAAGACGAAGGAAATCCCCTCCTCCGAGGGAGTCGACGCTGCCTTATTAAAATTGCTCGTGGAAGCCCTCACGAGTAATCCACAATTTCTTAATAAGGTAACTGAGCAGATTTTGGAGAATAGGTGGCATTACGAGGGAAAGCGAAAAGAGGGGGTATTCCACCCGTAAAACGGTATAAACAAACAGCGTAAACGGTGAAAATTTACTCTTTTCTTATCGAGAGACTCACGGTTAAATCTCAGCAGAACTCAAACCCCAGGGAACCTTAACTCGGGAAGAGCAGCAAGGCTGAACAGAACTTCTCGGAGTGCGAGAAGAAATCGAAGGAGGAGGGGGTGGATAGTAAGAAATTACTGCCAGCCAAAGGGAACGTTGTGCAAGGCAAAAAAGCCCTGCCAAAACCTCAAATCAGGAGGACGCTAGTGCCGCTACACTGACAACACTCCTGGACCAGACACGAGTACACGTCGAGCAGGCTGGCACCCTCGGCATACGGGATGAAAATCCCGCTCCTGAAGCACGAGGTAGACCGCCAGGGAGTAAAAATAGAAGCGGACGTAAAAGCAGAATTGCAATTCGCACCGCAACGCCCACGGAAAAGGTTCCGGAGGTAGAAGTGACGAAGGCAATACCGGCAGCGGCCGAGCTACTGACTGACTGGCGGATATGTCCAACAAGAGACCACGTGGAACTCGACAACGATCGAGAGAGAGACAGAGAGAGGCAACGGCAAGTCCCCGCAAGAGAAAGGTACGAGTACCGTACTCGTCGAGAGAATTTCCTTAACACTCACAACGCACTAGAGGTGTTAAAGAAATGGGAAGTACAATTCTCCGGAGGACTTCACGAAGATGTGGAACTCTTTCATATCCCGAGTAGATGACCTTATGAAAACTCTCAAAAAATGAGAAACCGCCCCGTTAGGAATACCGAGTACTCATGGAAAGACGCATGTCGTGCTTTCAGAGGAAACTTCAGGGAGTTGGACTACCAAGGAGCGCTCCACGGATAAATAACGAGCCGTCGACAAGGTGGAGATGAACTTGTGGCCCAATTTGTAGCCTACGTAAAAGTGCTTTTCACCAGAACGGATCCTCCATGGTCGGAGCAACAAAGGCTAACTTATATATGCCACAATACACTGCCCAAGTTCCGAAGTGGATTTAACGTAGGTGCCAATGCCAGAATAAGGGCACTGGAGAAGCACGCAATACGAGAGGAAACCCGGTACGTAAGTACCCAGAAATGTCAGCCGCCTAAGCAGCTAGAGGAATCACTTTGTCCCGGCTTCACCTATCGGAGCGCCAAGGCTCCGAGGATCCCTCCAAGACAGGCGATTAGGCTGGTAAATCGCCCTGAAACCGACCTGCTAACAGCAGGCGAATACAAAAATTCATTCGTCGAGGATTTAGGAAGAGGCTGGGGGTACTGGCTATGCCAGACCTGGCATCAGTCGACCAAATCCAGCTGAACCGAAGTGCCATAACTGTGATAAGAGACGACACTCCTGGGGCCTATGCACAGAAGCCAGAACAGTCTTCTGCTACGTATGTGGCAGAAAGAATGTTCACTTTCCCCAATGCCCAAGATGCGATCCCGGAAACGTGGAGTCGGCCGCGTAGAGGACACAGATACGCCGCCCGAGACCTAAGACGACACAATTGAGGCAGAGCAAAGGCTCCCGGAAACTGAGGAGAAAGAGCCGGTGGACCAAACCGCAAAGGCGACGGACACGACAGATCCAAGGGTCAGCAACCAGAGTGAAAACCCTATACGAGCCCCTGGGAGAAGTATCTGTTCAGAGGAGCTCTCAAATTGGGAGACCCTCAAAAAGGCATAGAAGGAAGGCCAAACCTCAGCCTTTCACGTGGAGATTCGGGTCCACGATAAGAAAATATGAGGAGTAATCGACTCCGGGGCCTCTCGAACCTTTGTTGGAAAATCAGGGATTGAGTTGCTACGCGAATAGAATCGAATTCCACCACGACGATTACTAGTTGCCAACAGCCAAGTGGAAGCTGCCATAAATGGTCCTGAGGTAAGCTCTGTTGTTGAACTGAAATTCCTTAAACCCCCCCTTCCCTCTGCTGTCACGGTTGACTCGATGAATGAGTCATATTAAATTCAATATTTTGAATAGCTACAGAAGTGTAGCGGTGGAAAAGTCACTCGTGGTATTCGTTCAGCGACGGTAGATAGTCGGGTGATGGGAATTCAGAGTTTTAGTGACGTGCTCAGGACTATGGGATAAATCCATCTTTCTGTGTGGCCATTGACTTTAAATGTGAACATATGACGGAAACCCATTCAACCAAATAAAAAACATCCAGAATGGTTTGGTGGACCTGAATTAGACAGTTACCCTCGAAAATACAATTTGTGCCTAAAGGTGTCATGACTTGATGAAAAATAATCAGACTGATTCAAATATCAATCTGAAGCTTATTCAATAAGCTTTCGAATGAATATAGAATATATATATGGTTTATTAAAGAGGAAGAATGACAATAGCGTGAGAACCAGAAAAAAGATCAGCGTCAAGGTCACGGATAGTTCTATAGTGGATTCTCAATCAGTTCAATGTACTTCTATTACTCAGCCCACCTGTTCAGTCGCTTCACCACGTTTTCCTGCAAATAGAACGGAAAAAGGGATGCCAAAAACACTCAAAACTTAACTGAAAGTGTAAGACCGATGTTCGCTCTCATAAACTCTACCACTCAAAAACTCAACAGTGCCGGCCGGAGGCAACTCTGCTCGATCTTGAGCCGTACGCTTCAGAATGCTTGAGCTTTAAAAGGAAAAAGGAATTTCCACGAATTTGACGAAAAATGGACTCGTTCAATTAATGGATTCGCCCATTTCCCGTTTGTACATGATAATACCTCAAAGTATCACAACCCATAATACTGATAATTCACGACATTAATTACGTGACTCAGCATTTTACAATGATTCCGCAAGTAAACGTTCTTTCCCGGTATTTGTGAGTGAGAGAAGTCTCTCAGAGGCCATACTCGAACTTTAATTTACTTCAAGAAAGAACATTTGATCAAAAAAAAATTACAAAACCAAAAATATATGACTTAGTTAACTACCGAGGTCGTCAAAAGTTCATTGCCGTATGTCAACAAAATTTTCGAAATTTTTATTTATAATACAATTATCAATAGAACCATTGTATGGAAAATGAAATTCTTCCCGAACACCAATTTGCATTTACACGTAAATACTCGACAATTGACGGAATAAGTAAATTAACGTGTACCACACTTTACAGCTTAGCTGGAAGAACTATTTTCCAAAAAGTGATTACTACCACAGCTGGAAATTAAATATTAATACTGAGAAATGTGAGACTGTCAAAGCAATGACATGTGACGTAACATTTTCTAACGACCGAAAATGTCCATCACCTACACCCTTCCTTCCTATGACCTCCTCGCCGATACAAAAAAAATACACCAAAGAAATTGGGGCCTAAAAAGGTTGCTGGGCGCCTGCTAATTCTTGTTATTCGAGGAATCAGCAGCTCGAAACCTTCAAACTAACGGAAACTGCCAAAACGTAACGCTAAACTGGAACCAGACTTAATTCAGCGAAGGAGTTAAGGGAGAAGTAACGGATGTCTGCGCTGCTCAGTATGCTAAGTTGTGGGGAGTGAAATAGAAAGAAAACATAAAAGCAATATACTCTATCGACTTATCTCGCTGATTCTTTTATTTAACCAACTCGACAAAAGGTATCGAATTTTTTCGAGTTGACCGAGTCAACGGTATGACCAAAGGAACCCCAAGTCGCTCCGCGAGGCATCAGACAATACTCGGAATTTTCCCAGAAAAAAAATTCAAAAGTTCCATGTAGTTCCGCAGAACCTCTAAGGCAGCCCTGCGCAAAGTTGGACCTTCGGGAGCCGGGGCCATAAAACCCTATTAGACCCATTATTAGAAATACAATTACGTGAACCCAGCGTAGTCAGGGTAAGAGTACCAGAGTGCACGAAGTAGGGCGCAGTTACAGACAGAGAGTGTCACGCGCTTTTTTTTTTAATTTAAAAAACCTTACCGTATAAAAATTCGAAGAAATTTTCACCAATTCAAGGTGAAAAATCCTTAGTTATATCGGAGGTAATTTTCCAACATCATGGTGCAAGAAACTGATTATTTCTTGGTTACCGTAATAGTGAATAATTATTTTATTAAAAATTGAAAAAAAATAACATGTCAGTTCTTTAAAATTCAATAAACAAATCAAGAATCTAAGGTTTTTTAAATAAGGTTTGCGCACTCTTGGCGAGTATTTTTCATAGCTGCTCAATGGAAACCACGGGAAGGTCGTAGGTGTATTTCGTCAGGAAAATACCTAGACAAAAAAATGTTTTGATAATTTGAAAAAAATTCTAGCCGTCAAATAATTGATCGTTAGCGATTATTTTTTTTATAATTTTCTAAACCTTTTTGTCTTCTCAGTGTTGGAAGGCAAGGAGATTGAGGCATGGGAAGGAATAGCGGAAAATTTCCGAAAAATAAGAAAATTGCATGTACGGCATAGAAACCTCATGCCCCGATTATTAATAAGCCATGCATCATGCGGCATTGCATAAAAAATGATTAATGTGAAAATTGGAACTCCATGGCAGCTAATAATTTTTCTAAATCCGGTGAATAATTACTCATTGCAATTAATACTGAATCTTTGAAAGTAGAGTCCGATAAAATTGTGCAATTTGACGATTTAATTCGATTCATATGTGAAAATCCAGACTCACATAGATATGAAGTACCGAACAAACAAGTAATTCTTCTATAAACAATTAATAGATTCGGATACGCGTTTGTTTCGAAAATTTGTTACCAAATGGTATCCGAAGTTAGTTGCAAAAACTCGTTGTCACGTTGCAAATTAATTATCTCGTGATAAATCGGAACTTGGTTTACCGGATGTCTGCATTATCCATCTTTTCCGTACGATTGGGGACTAATGCCCAAACCGTACGAGTCAGCATTTCAACTAATGGACTTGACATCTCATAATTTCATTTAAGTAAAAAAATTGTCGATAGCTTACAATACTTTTAAAATAATCCTGTTCAAATTCAGGTCAACTTTAAGCACGTATATTTACCCACCCTTGTTTTGAAATGTCTTGCTCCAAGACTCTTGGAAAAAGACCATTTGAATGCGCCCAAAACAGATATTGAAGAGAAATTCCTCAGGAATTTGTTTTCAGTCAAATTTCTTTGGTTTGAGAGCACAAAAAAAATTCAACGGAAACTATTATCGGACTCACCCAGTACTTCTATTGAAACTATATTAGATTTCAATGGAAACTATATAAGTTTATGACTAAATTCTTTTAGGATTTTTTTTTCAATACAAATGGCCCACAGAAAGGACTGGCTTTGAAATTAATGGAATTTTTTTTTACATTTCAACCCATTTTTCTGATTTTTTTGCCAATATATGAGCCAAAGAAGACCACTCAAACGATGTTACCATGAAAATTCTGCAAGAAAATTTCGCTCAAATGATTTGTATGAACGAATTTTTTTAACTTCATTTTTAGTTTGAATCTATTTATTCTTTCAATATTCATATTGGAACACATCCCAAATAATTGTCTGGCAGACACTCACTCCACAATTGTCGGCCAGATCACACATTTTTTAATCTGTGAACATTTTTGAATTAAATTTGCTTGATCACTCTCTGCAGCTAATTATGTTGATATTTTTCTGCAGTAATTATTCATTTTCGTTGTTAACTGGAACTCCCTGAATTTTCAAATATTTAACAGTAGAATCGACATCATGAAAAAGAAGTCAACAAGACATTAAATAATAGTATTCAATTTTTTTGTTTCCTTGTGCTTTTTCAAGGTCAAAAATCTTTTCAATTTTTCGAATACTGCTTAGAAAATATCCACACAATATTAACAAAAATTAAAAAATTTTTTACTAGTGTTTTTAAATTCATTTGCTGCCGAAATATTCAGTTCCGAGTGCTTTATTCAACGGAATTTTATGCGGAAGTTCATATGAAGAAAAAAAAATTAAGAGATATTTTTTAACAATGCAAAATACAGCAACAAATATATTCATATTTTTTGTTCAAAAATCAAATTTTTGCGCGTTGACTGACGTACCGATACTCTCACTCTGATTCAACCATCGTGGTCTCGCCCCTCCGACTGCCTGTATAATACAATACGACCGATTCTTTTATAGTCATCGGCCTAATTGGGGTTGGGAGCTAGGTGAGCCGATTGAGCGCTCTTTGCCCAGGCCCGCTCTAGAGCAGGGCCCGGCAACCTGGGCCTATTATTTTGTCTCCAGACGATATTTGCAGCAATGAAACAAATAAAATAAAATAATAATAATTTTGCTCTAGAGCAGGGCCCGGCAACCTTCAGGTAGTCGGGAGCCAGCCTATTAGTAGGGTCGGGATAATCCTCTCATGCTAATGGGTACTCAATTAGCTAACCATTGTGAGCGAATAAGTCCCAGCAGTGACGATATTGCAGCCAGCCACGTAGAGTGGCGTGCCAGTCGCATTAAAATGGCTGACCCGCCAGAATCGGCGCAAATTTTCAGTTTCAAATTTTAAATAGAAAATAGAAAAATTAAAATTTACAATGAAAAACCCTCAAGAATATGTTTAGGAATTGGTTTTCGGTAATTATTATTTTCCTACCAAATAGTGCCATTCTAAATGTGAAAAATAAAAATTTGCCACCGTTATTTTTGGAAGATTCTATTATATATTATATTATATTCCTGGTGGTTTTTTTCATCCCAATTTCAATCAATCAAATGCTGGCATTTTCCGTCACGTGGTACAAGTAAAACGGTTTTACTTGGGATATTTTTCGAATATTTTCTCGTTTGTTGCTAAGCAATGACAATATCCAATAAACAATTCGTACGCGTTTCAAACCCCAAAAATGTCATTAGAAAAAATCAAGTTGAAAGACTTTACCTCGACATGAGCAGATTTGGAGGAGAATCCTTGGACATTATTGATCAACAAATTGAAAAAAAAAATTGAAAATTAAGATTTTCTAATACAACCGTTTCATCGAAAATCCCGGGCATATTTGTCATTTATTATGGGCTATCTCAGTGCTGTGCATTGCTAGTTTCTTCTCAAAATTCTTATTTTTATATCTCTTTATTCTTATTCATTTCCTCAGCAAGGACTATCACAACTATTGCTCATAATTTAATAATTAAATCGTAAAATAATTCGTGGACAAATAGTGGTATAAGACTTACACCACTATTCATCCACGAATTGTTTGATTCATATTATTGGGTACAGTTACCGCTCCAGCTCAGGAATGGACAAGTATTTTATTTTATTTGTTTCATTGCTGCAAATATCGTCTGGAGACAAAATAATTGTCAAGGCAGATTCCTCATCATGAAAACATCGAAAAAATAATTGTCCCTCATATTGCTGCCTATTTCGAATAAAAAAAATTATATTTGTAGTTCAAATTGATGGAAAATCAAAATTCCCGCTCGATCACACGGTGGCCCTCTGTCGGTATCGGTCGAACCAGAACTCAAGCAAAGAGAGAAATCGAATTAGAGCAGGTAGTTTTGTTAAGTGGATGAGGCCCCTCTCCCAGCTCTGACTAACGAAGCTCGGGAGCCGCGTGAGCCTAATGGACCCAGGTTGCCGGGCCCTTCTCTAGAGGGTATTTTGCCTCTTTCCTTGTCTTTCACTTGTTTTTTTCTTTGAGCGTCTTTTTCTTTTTTACTTTGGCACTATAAAAGCTGCGAAAATTTTCCAATAGTCACTTTTAACTCCAACTCCGATGGTTCGTTTTTTTCGCCGTTTCAGTGCTTTATTTCTGTAAAAACAAATGGAAGAAAATGGAAACCGCCGCCGTTGTCATCGTAATTATAGTGGTAAGTGTTTTATAGTGTTGTTGTTCATCTGCTTTTTTTCACGTGTTTTTATACTTTTTCTTCTCATTTTTATCGAATGGTCTTTTCGTGTTTTTTTTTCTCAAATTTTTTTTCATGCCGATTTTCTTCATTTTTTTTTATGTTTCATTTTTGCATTACTGAAGATGAACACGAACAATGAGTGTCAAGTGTGACGTCAGGTCACATGGTCGTTTGTTCGCTCTTGTCGAAAATGGAATCACGTGGGTGTTTGGGAAATTTCTGCTCTGAAATGTATCCAAATCCAAGGTGTTTAATTAAACTGATTTAAAGTTATTTTTATCATGAGAATATGTTTTGTTATTTATTGCTTCTTTCTAACAACGAGCGCTAATGACAAAAATTCAAGGTAATTTTCATAAAAATCTCGTTCTGTGTATATTCACGACGTTATAATCGATAGTAAAGCGATCCAGAAGCAAATCGTTTAATGGGCAATCTTTCGCACAATTGTCGCCTCAACTAATGATGATTTGAATAAACGGCTCCCCGATATCGATGATTTACAGTACTTGTGTCAGTTTTTCCAGATTCCTAACGTTTGTATATACGATTTTTTTCCATTTTCTTCACCTTTCGTTCTTTCTCATTACCCCTGATGGAAGACGACTACCACCTTCCCGCGGTTTTCATTGAGCATCCCATAATGTTTGCTTAGAATAGACAATTAATGGAAACCGACTAATTTCTTGTATTTCAAATTCCTATTTTCAAATTGAAGAATACGATTCACGAAAGAAATAATGACAATATTTATTTCCTCATTTCATAAATGCAAAAATTCACATCTCGTTTTATGTTTCACCTGCAAAATGAAAATTGGCAGGGTCTAGAGACACGGTGTATGGCAATTGCCACACGCCCAAGGTAACGTTTACCATATGTTTAAGCCCTTTCTTGCCATACACATATGGCAAAAGCCATGTGCGCAGCAATTTACTTATGAATTACTCAAAAATAAAATAATTATCTTTTCCTCGTCTGCGGGTTGAGAAAACTCTATGAGGATCCTCTGAGTGTCACCCTAAAGTAAAGTAATCACCTTAATGAACAATTGATGAGTTCAACATAATTTTTTCATAAAATTGTCAAGAATCTTTTCCGCGTCTGAGGGTTGCGGAAACTCTAGAGCATTCTTCGAAGCTCACCCGAAAAATTCAGATAAAGTTATCACGATAATTGACAAGTATTGTATTTATTGATTCTTTAAAAAAATCCAATCACCTTTAATTTGCAATATTACAGAATTTTTTTGCTGAGAAATCTTCAAAACCTTATTTCTGAGTTTTGGCAAGTCTCAGAAAATCAAAAAGATGGTTATAACCCGTTATTCTTAATGGCTGTGCCAGCTTAAGTTTATTCTGGCACAGCCACATAAAACAAAAAAAATGAGTTAAAAAATTTTTTTTTTCCAGAATAAATTATTAAAAAACCAGCACTTTTGAAATCATTTGAACCTAGTTGATTGTGCTACAATGGCCGTTCCAGCTTAAGATGCCTGAAATTCGGTGGAGATCTTCAGAGAGCCTCTTTGGAGTTTACAGAATCCTTAGAATTAATTTCGAAAATTAATCAAAATATTGTGATCCATGAATCGATTAATCCTCCTCTTTAAATAAACTAGCCTCCATAGCAAGGGTCTACAAACTCTGGAACTCAGGACAAGTCTCCAGATGACCTCTCTGAAGTGATCCCACGTCTCAATAATTGAAATGACATCATAGCTGATCATTTTCCTTTAATTAACAAATAATTAATCAATTTATGATTACGACTACTAATATTCGGAGAAGGTGCAAACTCTGAAATTCAGTACACATTTTCGGAAAACCTTCCTAAAGTTGCACACCCCTTACGAACTGAAAATCGATCTTACTCAATTCTTCCATTAACGAGTGAATTAATAAAAAAAGTTCGCAAATCTAATGTAAAAAAATTATAATAATACGAATAATAATACTTTTCAAGTTTTTAATGTCGCTTCTAATTAGCTCTCATTCTTCCTGAAAAGATACAATAAAGATTGGACAATCCTATCCAGTTTTCTCCGCATTTTCAGGAAAGCTTACAGAAGCTCCTTTTTTTAATATCAAATCTTAGAATTTGTTTTTCTTCGCTCAAAATTCACTCATAATTCGCACCTAAAGACGAAAGCCTTACACACATTTTGGCAAACACATGGCAAAAGCCATGCGTGTATTGCTTTTTCCATGCGTGTATGGCTTTTGCCATACGTGTATGGCAAGAAAGGGCTTAAACATATGCTAAACGTTACCTTGGATGTATGGCAATTGCCATATACCGTGTCTCTAGACACTGCCATAAAAATTGTAGTATGAAAATCTGCAATGAAAATAACAATTGCCGAAAATCATTTCCGAAATATATACTCGCAGCTTTTTCATTGCAAATTTCGATTTTCCTATTCTATATCAAAAATTTAAAATTGGAATTTTTTTATTCGACTCGCATGTTGTTCTACGTTGTTGACGGGGATATCGTCACCACTGGAATTTCATACGCCCTTGTTTCCCACGAGATCCTCCGAAGTTTAAATAAATAACAGAAATAACTTGATAAAAATTACTTAAATCACCCGAACGGTCGAAAACCGAGTTATATGATAAAATATCATGTTACAGACGAAGCACAAAGGATGACGTAATCCTACATATAGTGTGTATAGAAGTGTAACGTTGAAGTTCGTTGAACGAATATACGAGTTAAATTAGCATGAAGCGTGACTATTGTCGCCACTCTTATACTTCCGTCATTGTTGTTTAATTGCGATCGATGTTCCGCGCTTCACTTTGTTTTTCTATTTAATACCTACATCCATTACAAGGATGCTAATCCTAAGGATTACTCAATGAACAGGATCTAAAAGTTCGACCTACTAAAATTGTGGGTAATATATATTAAAAACAGTACACAAATAGCTGAAAACCAAATACGACTGAAATAAAAAAATTGAAGTTAAATTAGAGTAACGACAAATGCAGGAATATTCAAACAGTAGAGTTAATGAATGTGTGAGGTACTGTAGAATAATAAGCTAATTTAAATACACGAAAATGAATGGTGGGTGAAGGTTGTGACTTAATTTCACGAGAGCTTCACGGTTACCCTTAAGTCTAGTGACCTATCCGTGGAAGCTCCAAAAGTGAACTTAGAGGTTATTCCACTCCTCTCCGAGGTCGCATAAAAGGCAGATCAACATTTTGTGAAGACACAAAATTGTGTAGGAACAGCTCTGGCGTCCCTAGGAGCTGCAGTGTCATTTATACTAGACCCCTCAGAGGAGCATCTCGAGGAAGATCATTTCACAGATTTGATCAGTCACACAGAATAGATTCTTACGGACGTTTTTCATCAACAGTCAGTCGCTCCTAAATCGGTCATCACCTGACATTTCAGTAAAAATCCTAAATTTACGGTAGGTGAAATGATCTCAAAATAGTGGTTATAGGGAGAGAACGTCAAGGAAAATGTGAAAGATGCAAAAGAGATCGAGAAAACAAGTGCAAATATAAAGAACAAGTTACAGCTTAAAATCCCTATGAAAGCTAGACCCTCAGGAAACATCGACAGATGGGTCACCAACAGCAGCAGTCATATCAGCAGAAAAGTCGCCTATTCAAACCCAGGAAGTATACCTCCAGAAATCCTCCACATGTAATGTACGGTAGAATGGTCGAGTAATAATGAACTCAGTTAGCAATTTAAAATACTTTAGTAGATTAATTTACAACTAAAGAGTAACCGTTTACTTCGACACAATAAAATATGTTTAAAAAATGAACTCAAATGAGTTCTTAGCGTTAATGAACTCGATAATAGAATAATGATCTTAGTGCGATCATGGTTTTATTCAAAACGTGGTACACTTACCTCCATTTATATTACAAAATGTATGCATTTAGTAATACAGTGTTGCTTCTTGGTTTCTTCATATTTTTATTATTCCACAACATTATTGCGTCACTTGACACTATCTGATAATCTGGGACACAACATCCCTCCCAGCCAGAGCCTATACAGTCATGACTTGGGGTCACCCTTGGATCAAGTCTCAATAAGCCTCGAAATAATAGCCTCGTTTCAGGCTGGGTGCCTATTCCTGACCGAGCCCTGAAGAAAAAGGTCTCAATTGACGAAAAAATCTTCTTGTTTAATTATTTCGCCATTTTATTTTAAAAGTGTTTTGGAACTGTTACCTATAGTTATTCTAACTGCGATTGTTAATAATAAAGAAGAGTAATAAAGTAGCGAAAAAAAAATACTTCAGCGAGTATTCGATCCATGACATTTAAAATTTGTAGTCTCGCCGCGTACCCACTCGGCCGTTGGCACATTTGTTGCAATACTCGATTTAATTCTAGTATACAAGGAACCAAAAGTGCAAAAATTTGTATTTTTATTTGAACAATCAAGAACCATATATGTGATAATCTAGTGAATGCATGTATCCAAAAATAATTACTTCTGTTTTTCAATAACGGTTCAGCAGCCTCTTTCCCCAAGGGCTTCGTAATATGCAGATCCAGAATTTTTGCGGGGTCAATGAATATGTGCGTACACATATACTGTGCATCGAGCCTTTTACAATTTTCCAATTGTTTTCATGTCATCGAAGTGAACGTGTTGGCCCATGGATGACCAATAATTTGTTCTCCGGTTCAATGTGCCAGTAATAAGCTTGTACTTTTGTCTTTTCTACACCGGTAGACCATGCGGTTTATAGATGCTGTAAATTTGAGAGTTCATCAGTGGTATCTCCATCAATGTCACAATCTTTGTGCCAACTGTGTAAGATGATTGTGGAAATTCTCTCCAATGAACGCATGCTGCCGATCCATAACTCAGTGCGAAAGCTAAAGCTTATTGGTAATTTGGCTTTCCTTAGGATCTTCACGAGATATTCCTCCAATAGGACTCCTGTTCTCCAAATCCTTTTCTTTTCATCCATTAGAAGACGCAATATTTTCTCAACATTCCTCATGTCTCCGTCGAAAACCAGCGGTAATGACCATAAAATGCTCATCCATGTTATCATGAACAAGAGTTGTTTTGACTCTATACTCGATGCCTTCAGATAGTTGTTTTGTTGCATTCCGAAGAATTTCTCCATTCCATTGAATAGTCTCTTCTGTATACTGCAGTTGAAAGAATGTCAAATTTATGACTACAATTTGATTTTTCGTTACATCATATGCATTTCCTTGTTGGCCCCCGAGTCGGTTGGGTTCTTCGTGAATTTGTTTCACATCTGAGGTATCCATTGTACCAAATAGCGATTTGGCCACGGAGCCCGATGCGTAAGCTAAGCTTCGGTGATCTCTTTGTCCAATTCCACGAATTCCAGGGATTATTTTCCTGATTGCTATATGGTCACTGATTTGTTTCTCCATAATCATTCGGAAATTCTCTCCTGATTTCCCAGCTTTGGAGAACAAAAGCTACGTTTGCTCATCGTGAGTGTAAACTGTAACGTGGTATTTTTGTTTTCGACCGTTCATCGGTTTTCTCGAGACTCACGAGATTTTCCCGTTACTAGTGAATATTAATAGAGAAAGTTACTAGTAGTAGGAAGCGACATCTAACGCCGGCTGCAAGAGCCGAGCGAGAGATGAATAGGGCATCGGACGACGGCCAATCAGGCCGCTCCGAAAGTGACTGAGACCAGTCATTTAGTGGGAAGAAACGTGGTAGGGTGAGAACATGTTTCGGAACACTATGATGACGTTGACGATGGCTGTCACCTATTTTGGAAACCCACCCAGCTGTGTTAGGGAGTCCAGGGCCGACGTACAGGCGTTCCAACTGATTGATTCCAAAGGGCACCGTCGATTTAGACCAGGGAGCAACGGCTAGGTAAAAGGAGTAGCGCCCTCGTGACCCCGTCGAGCTGGTTGGTGACTGTCGGGTAACGGATGACCCACAGACGCCGAGAGGGTCAAACTAGGGAGAGAAGGGCCTGAGAGATCCAGTCGGAGTTGAGTGCTGTAGTCGAGCGGATGTTTTAGGAGCTCGGCACTAGTTGGTGGCAATAATCCCACTGGGAGTTATGATGGGTACGTGTTCCCAACCTCAGATTGGGATAACGAGAGATGGGGATGTTTACGCGTCCCCGACTAGTGAAATGGATTGTTTTGGGGCTGCGGAAAGAACGTTTTCGGCCACGAAGGCCCATCTCCAGAGTGAAACTCATGATGTTGGCGTGGATCAAGGGTTGGGAATCGAGTCGATTCTCGTAGGCCCGATCGCATGTGCCTCCGTGAGAAGTAGCTCTGATTTTGACTCGCGATGAGATTGCTGTTACTAAGCATCCTCGAGTTGGACTGGACATTAGGTGAGTGAGAGAGGTCTCCGGATGCTAATGTCGCACGTGCCTTGAGATGTTTAACCCCCTGCGGGGTGAGAAGGATTCTCAGGTAATCTGTGTCTCGTTCGGGGTTGAGCCACCCTAGAGAAGAATGGAAAACGTGTGAGGAGTGAGAACATCACTCCGCGAAAGGTCTGGGGAGTACGTGTCCCCAATAGTCTTGCGTTACGATGCCGCAACTGCGGCTGACATCGGTAACCAGAGTTACTCGGACGTTGGTGAACCTCGCCCACTCTACCGTGTCATGGTGATGCTGGCTCGGCATTGTGAGACCCGTCACCGAAAGTCCGCGGAGTCGACGATTCCCTTCGCGGCAGGTTTTCCCGAAAACCCTGGTTGGCGCCCGATCGTGAACAATAGAGACGACAGCCAGAATAGTTTGAGAATTGAACCCGGGATGTTGACCCAGGAAAAACCCTCTTACACATTTGAGGATTGATATTGTGTCATATATTTTAATAATTATTTTGGTAAAATAAAAAAAATGTTCTAATTGAATCGAGTAATTAATATCTCTCATTAGATATAACTTCATGAGCTGATATGAATCGTTTTTTATACCTGGTGGTTTGATTCTTTCGGGCTTTCTCGTGCAAACTCTCCGAACCTTATGGCCCTGTCATTCAAATGTAATTTGACTCTCTTACTCTCTGATTTCGCCCTTAAAGTTCTTCTAACTGTGATTACTTTCTAACACATGTCAGCCTCATAGTTTCAATCATATGAGCCTTGTGAACCTTCTAATTATAATATATAGTATATCAAAAATCATAATTTCTACAGTGACTTCTCGAAATCAAGAAATCATTGGAAAATACCAAAAATTAGGGAATTCATTTAAAATCAACAGAAATCATGATTACCAATTCTAATTGAGAAATCACAAAAATCAGTGAATTCGAGAAATCACTGAGCCAGCAAAATGAAAAGTCACCAGCCCTTTGAGTGTTATGCGTTAAGAATGAAGAGCACATTAGGAATCACACAAATCGAATAGATCCCCGGACCCCGCCCTCTCGCCAAAATCTACGTAGTAAGCAGCGCAGGCACGTAACCCCATCCTAGCACCGCATCCCCAGGAGGAGTAATTAGCAGATCTGGGAAAAACGCAGTGCAGAGATAAGTGAAGTCATAAAGGTTTTCCCGAGCCGCAGGTTAAAAGTCATTATGCGTTAACAAAGTCATCTGACACGTGACGGGAAATCATTTGTAACGAAGTTAGGGGGTGTAAGACTAGGGTGACACCAGTATGGACAAGGAGTGCCGCAAGGAAAGATCTGCACCCGGGAAAAGCGTTACAACATCTGCTCTGACAGCAAGCGCACGCTGAGGACAGTGCTCAGATGTGAGAGCTGTTTTCGGTCAGCGAATGATTACCTGGAGCTAATAGAGAGGACGGATTCCAGGCCGCGCCGACATCCTCGGCAGCGTAACAGCCGATGAACTAGTCAAAGAAGCTTGTTGGGAAAAGGCGCCAACAGGGGAGAATCCTGTAGGAGTGCATGTATACTTAGCTGTAGGAGTGCATGTATACTGCTTAAGAGATGAGTCCAGAGATGAGCGGAGAGAGGAGGGGTTGTGGAGTGGTGGCACACAGCGCGAGGCGACAAGCATACAAGGCCTCTTCTGCGTGAACAGAGCAAGATCAACTTCCGCTCTTTAGTCTTGCTTATCACGGGTCACTGGCCTCTCGCCTCATATCTAACGAGGATAGGCAGGGAGAACGAACCCACCGGGCTCGACCGGGATCTAAATGTCGACTTAGAGATGAAGATCCGCACCATCTAAGCACTAAATGCTGTGGGCTGAACGAGGCGATAGGAACTCAAGTGGTACGTCTTCAGAACCACTTACCTCAAGGAGATGTATGTCGACAGAGACGATATTGAAGGGCTCTACGAATTTGCTCGCAGAGCCAACATACTGACACCTATGGACTAGGCGACTGACAAGGCCAAAGTGCAAAATAGCAGGGAGGCTAGTTGCACTTTCCGAACTTTCGAAGGAAATGCCTTCAATGACTAAAAGATTACGAATATAATATAATATTATATATATTGTGACCTTGGCCGGGAAATTAAAAGAGAATAACTCCCGATGAAGTCACGAATACATGTAATAAAGGAATAACCGAATGATTTTGGGGGAAATTACGTGGTATTTGCAGGGGGACCTGAAATGATAAAGAAAGGGGAGGGGGATGAATAATTACTCGGGCGGGATAATAGTAATAAATGTTCTCTATTTTAATAAATGGAATATCTTAACACAGTAATTATAATAACAACCAGAATAGAAAACAAAAAGGCCTTCTCTTAATCACTAATCAAGGGTGGGGGGTAAGGCCAGCCAGCTTGCGACACACAG
>NW_011887760.1:1119721-1157514 GCF_000806365.1 Fopius arisanus | reverse complement strand
GGGGGGGGAGAAGTGAGGGGTTCTAGTGAAAAAGTACTGGTAATTAGGGGGCTTGGGTTATAACAAAAATGAATTTCCGGGAGATGAGAAATCGCACATATTAAATAATTATCATAATGGAATTTAGAGGCTCACCGTTGGGGGGAGGGGGAAAGATTATTACAGGGGTTCAGGTACGACTTGTTGGGGCGGGAAGGTAGTAAAGGGTACTCACGGGGATGGCGGTTTCCTCAGTCCTTTTACACAACGGGTACTCGAGATAGGCCGTTCCTTCAAGCTCTCCACGGGCCACGTGTCCACCAATTCCTCAACAAATAATCTCCTCACAATTCTCCGACACCGAATCCTCAAAATTCTCCTCTAAACACTCCTCTAAACACTCCTCTAAACACTCCGGACAATTCTCTCTTCAACTACTCTTCCAAACACTCCTCACACTCCTCAACAAATAGATCTTATAACTCCTCAAAAATATATCTTATTCACGGGGCAGCTGTGTAACGAGTGGTGGCTTCCCCATCCTCGTTATTCTTCTTCCCCGATTATCGTTGATAATCGGGGTTAATCGGGGACATTCGTCATCGGGTGTCCTCGTCCGCATTATTAATTGGGGGTATTTGGGGCTATCTCCTTCCTTCTTCCGGGTCACGTGGGCCGTGACGTAGGGATGGTGGGTTTCTATGTCGTCCAGGTCACGTGGGCCGTGACGTAGGGCTGGTGGGTTTTCACTGTCTCTTCCTTTCCGTGGTGGTGCATCGGCGTGAGTGTAGGAATAAGGGGGGGGGGGGCAAGGGAAGGGATCGCTCGGGAGTGGGGACCAACGGTGACAGATTCCCTAACCTCGTCACCTGATTCTGCTGTACTTAAAACTACTTAGATCTAGCAAAAAGTCGTTATTAGGGGGTGGGGGAGGGGCTCAAAAAGTGCCTCGTCACAATATAATAATATGTAGCGTTACATTTCCGTCGGGTTTTGAAAATGCCTGCTACCTTCCCGTAAGCCTCATGAAACCTGCTAAAATTGAAGTCGATGGGCGTCAGATAATTTTTGTTCGGGATTACTAAACGGGAAAATTCGTACTATAAACTCAATTAACTTCGATATTCGAACATTGTACCTCAATAATTCCGAAATAGTAAGTGGAAATTATCCACTAAAACCAAAAAAAAGAAAAACCAAAAGGGAACGTGAAGGATCCGCTGAGCGGACTCCGGAAAAGCCTGAGTCAGATAGCTCGGAACGCTACGCCTAATGATCGCACAAAATTGTAGGCATAAAGATGCTTAGTTCACCACGTAAGGATAATTAGTAGCCACGGGGATTTTTAATGCGTAAATCACACTTTTTGCGCGTACGGCTCGATTTCCGCCTCGATGGAACCATAAGGAAGAATCACTAGCCTTTTATTAGCCGTGGAATATTCCCACCAGCAATTTCTCCCCAAAATACTCCCCGCTTGCCAAAATTTCTCACCAAATAACCCACCACCCGCACTGGGGGAAAGCATACACCGATTTCATTCGGAAAACCTCCACTCGCCTGCGTATTCTTTCGCGGTTAATGCGTAACTGATTTTCGAAGGTCTGTGTCACGTGACGCTGACCCCCTAATCACACCTACCAGTCGAGCAGTCATTGATTGGTGAATCTCCCTGCCCTATTATGGGCGAAGCCCTACGGGGGGGAATTAATTCAAATTTGAATTGATACTCCATTCTTAACATCTAATTCTCATGGCCGGTTCTCCTGAGTTCTCGGGATTAAGGGACCGAAATTCCTAACTTTTACCCTAGCTCAATCTAAATTTTGTCTTTCCCACACTCTCTTGGTGCATGTTAATGGGGATCACAACCGGTATTTCCAATGCTCATTACAAATATTATATAATGGAGGTGGTGCTAGCGTCTATTGGGGTAGAACGTACAAAGTTTTCTGTCCGTGGGTTTTGTGATAATTAGCATAATTGTTGACCCCCGGGAGAGGGGAGGTACGGAAAAATGAGTTCCTTAGGAGGCAGGACACCTGGAAAGATAATAGTTACAAGCGATACCCGATCGACGGTGGAAATGGGAGAAGGCTCTGTTGACTTCCGGTCCGTCAGGTTAACATGGTGGTAGGGAGAGAAAACATGGGTAAAGAGGAAGAGCGCAGCTCGGAAGGAGAGAATGTCGCGAACAGAAATGCAGTGGGAGTGCACACAGAGGGGGTCATATCTCCGAACAGAGAGGACGTGCTAAGAACCCAAGGAACTTTCCCAAGCAGGAGCGCTAGGGAAGTCGAAGAGACCAAAGGGGACAACGACAGCTGATTCAATAAGTTGCAGGATTGATGACTACATGTTGAGGAGTAGAAGCACAGGGGCCTTTGCCTCGTCTGCCAAACTTATTCGCTCGCCTCGGAGGGGCGTAGTAGTGTTAATTCGCAGAGGAGGCCCGGGATGAGCATATGGGATACGCGGGAAACACAAGGATGACCCAGTGGAGTTTCCCAGGACCAGGTGCCTGGGAAACCTGTCCGTGCAGCAAGATGCAGGGAATATGGTGTGACGGAATTCCAGGCGAATCCGTCACCTGTATTCCTGTAGGGTAACTACCTAGTTTAAGGGCGAGAGAGAACCGCGAAAACTTAATAAAATACTCGACCAACACGGATCCCGGGACCCACATCTATTAGCTACCTGCTACCTAAAAAGGTCTCGGAGAAGAGCTACCTGCTACCTTAGCTAAACTCGCCAAAAGCTACCTGCCACCTTAGTAAAACTCGCAAAAGCTACCTGCTATCTAAATATAATCCAGGGAAAAGCTACCTGAATAATCCCCGAGTAATTAGCTACCTGCTACCTAACGTCCTCTCGGAGACAGCTACCTGATACCTTCTCTAATTTTCCCCCAGGCTCGCGACGCTAAGATAATTATTAAAGTAGTAAGTAGAGACAGCAGTTAAATTCCTACAGTTTAGATGAACCCTCATGAAAATTCGGTTACAGTTATCGATTAGGAAATAGTTTAAATTCCCCTTAGATCCCCCTTATAATAGTTGAGAATTGTCTGCGCGAAATCGGGTCAAGGGCCGGGGACTATCGAGAAAAATTAGCCGATATACTGTGCTTCCGGTAGTCCCTGGAACCCTTTTTGGTTAATTGGATAAGGAACCCATAGGTTAGGTTGAGACGCCTACGCTCCGCGGGTTGTGAGAGGGTTGGGGTAATCTTCAGTTTAGTACGGGTGGAAGGCCATGTGAGCGAACGTAGGTCTCTCGCTTGCATGGATGGCCAAGAGCTTTACGGTTTAGCAAATTAAGATTTAGGTTTAGTTATAGTTACAGAGAAATTAGGATTAGTTAGTTTCGTTAGAAGATCCCCAATTCCTCTCCGGAGAGGGTCCCTACCTGATGAGCTACCTGATAATAGGCATAGACGGGGCAATAATCCGCTCCCCCAAAATCTCGCTCGAAACCCCTTGAAAAACTTATTGCGGCTAAAAGCCGGTTAGCATAGTTAAGAGAACCCCCAGAGTAATAGAAAACTACAATAATATTAATACATAGAAGTAAACAGACAAAACCCGATTTCAAATTTGAATTTGTTACGCGCCGCGAGCTAGGCTAATTCGAGATCAAGGCTAACTCGGTATCTAGCCACGCGCGCCGCCACCGGACGGATGCACTCGAGGAGAGTCGCCCCCACCCCGAGCAACAGGTTCGATCAGAACCACGCGACCGGCCGGCGTTAGTTCACCCCGGGCGGTTATCACAATCACGTGTGTGCCAGATATTTCGTGCATTAGACGACACCACACTCCTGCCCCAGAGTATCTGCACCTCTAAAACTGCATTCCCGAGACTCCACGAGCACCCTGGTAAGTACCCGTGTGTTTAATTAAGTGCCAATGAGTGCGGGAAGTGTGATTTTCGGGTAATTAGATGTCGCGGGCACGAAAATTCGCAAATGGCGTCGCAACCTCGCGATATGACGCCATACGGGAAACTCATGGTTGAGGAAGTCATAAGTACTTCTCAACGGCTACCTATGCTCCCTAAAGCTACCTGATGCTCCCTAGTGTTACCCCATAACTACCTAATCGTTTTAAATAGATTTTGGAACTTAATTTCGCCACGAAAAGGCGAAATATACGGGATGAGGCATTCCACGCGGCTCGGAATACCCCTCCCCCATGCTACCTATGGCTGCCTATTCTCTACGCTCTCTAGTACTAATGTTTCGATCCCTGCTACCTACTTTATTGGGTTTTCTATGCTCACCCGACGAGCTCGGGAAAAGACCCCGCTACCTGATAATTTTTGCTACCTCGACTGACACTTAATTGCTACGTTTTAATAAAAATTTATCGTTGACCTTCCATTTAAATTATTGCTACCGTTACATTAAAAATTTTATTGCTACCTCTTATTAAAAACTTCGGCTACCTTCGCGAGGCTGGATCAATTTCTCTGGGTGATGCAATAATGCTCCCCGAGACGTAATTGTCCGCCATTTTGTGGATTCCGGTTGAGCATGGGGACGCGATCTCTTAGTTAATTAATTTTCATGGTTGGAATCCATACAGCTATCATGCTGCCTCTCGCGAATTAGGATTACTTCTATATAGTTACACAATTAATTAACCAATTAATCCGATTACTTTCGAAAGGGGCCTATGGTACCCTACGAAAAGGGAGGAAAGGGACGAGGGAAGTAGGAGTAAATACATCTCCTGAGCACCTCAACACCTGCAGTAAGTGTGGCCTGGGGAAGTTCGAGGACAGGGTTGCTCGACCTTGGAAACCATGATGTTGAGACTAAAAGCCAGGTTGGAGGAGATTCTAGCACGAATCTAGTACAAGGGTCTACGGCCAAGAAGACTAAGGAGGGAGAGGGGCTCGACAACACTGGGCGGACCCTAGGGGAGCTGCTGATAGAAGTCCTACATTAGGGAGTGCTGGCGGAACTCTGACAAAAGGGGGCAAGTTGAATCAGAAGGAGAACCTGATGGGTACGGCTCTTAGAATGTGGAGACTGGAACAGTAGTGGAAACTGAGGACCTATGGCCGAAATGCGAGGATGAGGAATTCGGCGACCCACGCCTTACGTGAACTCCTGAGGAATCCGCTCCTCGCAGAAGACTACCCCCAACCGGAGGAAAGTTAAGGAGGTCAACGAGGTCAAGGAGGCCGGACTCTTGAATGGAAAGTTCCTCTTTCGCTAGAATATCACTCACAGAAAAGAGCCTTCCTCTGGGGGACTGTGCGGCAAATACATAGGAGGGTCGGGATAGAGCTGGAAGATGACTTGACGCAGAGACAACTGGAAGTTGTGGATTACCTAGGGGCACTAGCCATGAGGTCCAGAGAACTGGAGAAATCTGCGGAGGTTAGGCTATTCCAGCAGGCTAATCAAGTGTCTGGGAGAAAATACAGATGGAACGAGGAGAGGGCAGAACTGGAGAGAACAGCAGGACACCCAAAGCAAGAGAGGAAGGACAGCAGCAGAAGAAGCGACCCCGACCGCAGAGCTGATAGGGACTTCAACGTAGTTAATAATAACAGGGGGAGGTCAGGGGGAGGTCAGGGGGAAGAGGATTACATCAGGGTTTGCTGCTGGAACGCTGCGAGACTCAAAGGGAGGAAAATCCGCAGAGTGTGGAGAAATGTTAACAAGTACGACGTAATTGTTCTACTGGAACCGCACGTAAAGTTCCCAAAGTAGGATGGCCTGACGAAGAACCAGGAAGGGATAACGAGTGCGTTCAAGTTGACCCACAAGTGTGCCATCAAAAGTAAGAAGAAGGGTAGGGACAAAGGAACGATCCTCGTCCGAGTCAGGAACTCATTGGGAGGGAATGTAAAAATTAGGACTTGAAATAACGGGGCGGTGATATCGAGAGTCAGCTTACATGAGGGGGGTACGAAATGTAGAATTGTCACGGGTTACTATGATATAGTCATGAGGAAAATCCTAGAGAAAATGGGACAAGAGGTAAAGAGAGGTAAGGAGCTAAGGCAGGCCATCATTGTTATGGTGGACCTGAATGCCAAGGTGGGTGAATTGCAAGCAGGGGGTGGAGAGGAACGTTCCCAAAGGAGATCGAGGGATCAAAAGGTACTGAGGAAAGCGAAGGAACTGATCCGTTTCTGTCATATTGAGGGCCTACTGGTGGCCAATGGGGCAATACAAGGGGATTGGGACGGGAAATTCACCTTTGTGGAAAACAGATCTGATGTGGAAAGCTCGGCGATTGACAGGGTTCTACATGAAGGGCATACCGCAGTTCTAAATGACCTGAAAGTCTGGCCCACGATCGACTTTGATCACCTGGGGCTTGCGGTAACCATTAAAGGCGCACGGGGGTACGGGGAGGGCGGCTGGAAATGCGCTAGACTCGAGAGGTCTGATGGGAACTAATATACACGCAGGTTAGAGAGTACTGTTTTCCTCCTTTGGTGTACAATATACTATGATAAATCGTGGTTTCTTTTAAAGAAATTTTTCATTACTATATTTTTATATATAGTGACGTATTCTTGCAGGCAGGTATATCAGCAATGGCAGGACTGTCACTGTGGTCCAGGATGGCGAAGCCGAAACCCTTATCTCAAAATAAACCAGGTTCACGTATTAACACGGATCGTTAGTCAACATTAGCTAGCTTGGCACTGCGTGGATGCAACACGTATGTGTCAACCACAAATTTTACCACGTCAACCACACCAGTAGAACCACACTCAAATTGTTGAATGTGTTTGACGGGAATTCAGACGTTTAGTACTGAAAGATGGCGAAGGTAGAAGAGTTCTTGAATCTGGATTGAGTAAGCTCAGATTCACCTACTCAACACCGGATCCTGATCGGGCTTTTGTAATAATCTCGGTAACCACTGCAATCCACATGATCGCAATTCCATGTAAGAATCAAAGGAATGAAACAAATCCATGAACTCTCTCTAATTCCAATACACAATTTAGAGGAAATCGAATCATTCCTCAAAAGAAAGAGAGGATGGATTTGTGAATTTCCGGTAAAGTTTGCACAGTGCGCTCGATGGGCCCACCTAGCTACGAATGCCAATTAAGCCAATGATTATAAAAGAATGGGTCCTATTGTATCAGAGATTATAGGGGAGATTGCTAACGCCAACGGCGAAGCTTCAACCGCGGAATTTCCTAGCGGTACTGACGGAACTAATTTTGCGGGTGTACCTGTGAATCAAATAGGTCGCGAGGGCAAGAGTGTCGGTAATTTTCGGAGGGTGTGGGTATAGATAAAGCAGAGCGTGACCCCGAGAGTGTCGATAATTCGGAAAGACCTGCAAACGCGAGAGTGTCGATAATTCGAGGAAATCGTGACGAAAGAAAACATCCCATATAGAGCGGAGTGGGGGTATGATGGAGAAACAATCGATGGACGGAATGAAAAAAATGAATTCACTTTTGTAAATTGGAAAAATTGTTCAACAAATTGGGGAAAAATTATCTCGCAAATATATATTTAAACGTTTGGGAATCGCTTGAACCGTCGAAATTTATGGGTCCCTCGGAACTTTTTTTTTAACGATAGCTTTTTTGTTAACAAATTCAAAAATGATTAAACAAATTCGGGAAAAGTTGTCTCGCAAATGTATACTAAAACGATTGAGAATCATCTGAAACGTGGAGATTTATGAGTCCCTCGGAACTTTTTTTTTTAAACGATAGCTTTTTTGTTAACAAATTCAAAAATGATTAAACAGATTGGGGAAAAATTGTCTCGCAAATATATATTCAAACGATTGAGAATCGTCTGAAACGTGGAGATTTATTAGTCCCTCGGACCTCTTTTTTTTAAACGATACTTTTTTTTGTTAACAAATGTCGAATTTGTTTACAAAAATAAATACGTTGACAAAAAAATGTTCTGAGGGACCAATAAATCTCCACGTTAAAATGTAAACACGATTCTCAGTCGTTTGAGTCAATACTTGCGTGACAATTTTTCTCGAATTTGTTGAACAATTTTTCGCATTTGTTAACAAAAATGAACCCATTGGAAAAAAAAGGTTCCGAGGGACCAGTAAATCTCGACGATTCAGCTAATTCCCAATCGTTTGAGTATATATTGGCAAGACCATTTTTCCCCAATTTGTTTAATCATTTTTGAATTTATTAACAAAAAAGGAACAGTGGAAAAAAAAAGGTTCTGAGGGACCAGTAAATCTCGACGATTCAGCTGATTCCCAATCGTTTGAGTATATATTCGCAAGACCTTTTTACCCCAATTTGTTTAATCATTTTTTAATTTGTTAACAAAAAAGGAACAGTGGAAAAAAAAGGTTCTGAGGGACCTGTAAATCTCGACTATTCAGCTAATTCCCAATCGTTTGAGTATATATTCGCAAAATAATTTTTCCCAAATTTTTTTAATAATGATTGAATTTGTTGACAAAAATAGAACCGTTGAAAAAAGAACGTTCCGAGGGAGCAGTAAATCTCGACGTTTCAGTTGATTCCCAATCGTTTGAATATATATTCACGAGACATTTTTTCCCCAATTTGTTGAACAATTTTTCGAATTTACAAGTGAATTCATTTTTTTCATTCCGTTTATCGATTTTATCTCCATCATACCCCCACTCCGCTCGATATGAGATGTTTTCTTTCGTCACGATTTCCTCGAATTATCAACACTCTCGCGTTTGCTGGTCTTTCGGAATTATCGACACTCTCGGGCTCGCGCTCTGCCTTATCTTTAACCACGCCCTCTGAAAATTACCGACACTCTTGCCTCTTGCCCTGTTTGATTCACAGGTACACCCGCAAAATTAGTTCGGCTAGGGCGGCCAAACAATTTCGCGGTTGCAGCCTCGCCGTTGGCGTTATCAATCTCCTCTATAATCTCTGATTGTATTGTGCGGGTAGTCGGAGGGGCGAGACCACGATGCTTGGGTCGGAGTGGGGGTATCATTACGTCAGTCAACGCGCAAAACTTTGAATTTTTGAACGAAAAATATGAATATATTTTTTGCTGTATTTTGCATTGTTAAAAAAAATCAAATAATCTTGTTTTTCTACATAAACTTCCGCATAAAATTCCGTTAAATAAATCACTCGGATTTGAATATTTCAGCAGCAAGTGAATTGAAGAGCACTTGTGAAAAGATCTTCAATTTTTATTAACATTGTTTAAACATTTCTCAAGCAGCATTTAAAAAAATTAAAAGATTGCTGGCCTCGAAAGAGCACTAAAAAACAAGAAATTTCAATTCTATCATTTCATGTCTTGTTGACTTTTTTTCATGGTATCGATCCCACTGTTAAACATTTGAAAATTCATCCATTTCCACTTAAGCGCGATAATGAATAATTACTGCAAAAAAAAACAAAAATAATTACCTGCCGACAGTGATCGAGCAAAGGTAATTAAAAAATGTTCACAGATTGAAAAATGTGTGATCTAGCCAAGAGTCGGCAAAACTTATGAAATGAACCTTACATTCAGAATTTATGGATTGAATTTTAAAAAATGACATCTCATACTTTATTCAATTTTGAATAAAATAATTATTCACTATTAAGGTAACCGAGAAATAATCATTTTCTGGCATTTTCTGGCCACTTCGTGCCCACTGCTACGCCCACCCTGACTACGCGATACACGAGACAAGTTGGGATAAAGAGGATGATTGGCCCCGAATCACAGATAGGTATTATTAAACAAAATTATAAATTATAAAATTATAAAACAAATTCTGTAACCCAATTATAGTAGAACATAAAATGGTTCTTCTATTATGAACATCTGAACCCACTTCCGATGCGTAAACTGTGAGAATTTAATTTCACCTGACATCCTCCATTGAATCGATTTAAATTGAATTATATCCTGTAGAAGGGAAAGAAAAGAAATACAGATACATTGTTTAATTTTGCATAATCTGGTCAAGTTAATGATCTATTAGGTCGTATCTTCAGAGACGGAAGCATCATCTCTTTCTCGTAGTGGCCCCTGGATCATGGTGAGAGTAATGCGAATTCAAAGTCGTTGAGTATCGAAATTTGATTTTCTCATTTAGGAAGCGATTTTCAATCTACTGTCCACTCCTTAGGCTTGATTGTGAAAAGTAATCTGTTTAAGGGTAAAATATTGGAGTAGCTAATATACCCTATGACCTACCTATTTTGTGAGAATATCATTCGATGATAGCACTGAAACACCTGTGGTGGCTTTACTCTTATTTGTGACAGTTAGTTTTAACACCTTTTATTGGAGTATTTAGTTAAATTCGTAGAATTAATTTAAATAAGAAATAACGGTTACAAAAATGAATCGGCATGAAGAGCTCCAGAGAGTCCCTACGCAGTTTACACAAATATAAACAATTATTTTCTATAGAAAGAAAGAACAGAGAGTTCTCCATTAGGGACGGATATTCGTTCGGTCTTTATAACCAGTCGTTAGTCTTTTAGAGAGTATAGAGTATAGGCGTTTCTTCTTCGTCCTTTTTTTTTAATAAAAGAAATCATTAAAGGAATCTACGATAGTTTATATGCTTTTAAATCCCATTTGCAACACCTTTCTAGCCTAATTGTGTTCGCAGTTGTGTGTACCAAAAAAAACTTTTTAGAATAAATATAAAATTTGTTTTCTGTAGTTAAAAACAAAAATCATAAATTTTTATTTATTTTGAATCAATTTTTTGCAGATTTCAGGCGGAAAGTACAGAAGAGAACTAGAACCTACTAAGACCTACGTGGATGGTTTTTCAAAATCAATAATTAGTTGGAATCACTTGTGTACTAATTAGAATTTCTTTCATGAATTTAAATTTATGGCATAGTTCCAAGTAAAATCTGAACCTATCACTAGTCCGTTCAGCAAGTCAAACTAATCCATCGAGCTCTTTCACGTGACAGAAACTCATCCAGTTGGACTGTCGCAGTATTTATGCGATAACATTTTTTTGTTAATTAGTCTTTAATAGTTTTCAATTTACCGACGGTAGAGGCCGTGCGGTTACAATGCTAAACACGTATGGCAATACCAAAAAATCTCACAGTTTAAATGCCGAGCGCTAGTCCTGTCAAAAAGACTCCCTCCGTTAGGCAAATTCGGCAAAAATCCATTACGCACTTATTGCGTAATATACTATTATGTGCTTTTGGTCTTAGGTGGAGAGGGGAAAGTACATCGAAGATTGTCTTCAGCAGATGGAAGATAGATTTAATCATCTACTCGAGACCTTTGCCCAGAATAATAATAATCCTATCAAGCCAGGAGGATCTTCAACCTTGATGGAGGATTCTCAACTACAGTCACACTCAAACTCTTTTAATCTGGAAAGTTTTAGTACGAAGGTCGATGAGAAAAGAGTCCTTCTACAAGCAATTCCAGCTCGACTCGAGATACTCCCCAGTGTCCAATGATTTGGATCTGCAGAATGGACAGAGATACGTTATAGCAGTACATCGAAGGGTTTGCTGCTACACCAGACTTCTCTGCTTTTGAGGTAAATTCCGAGCTGTGTCGTTTAGACAAGGGGACAGACCATCTGGCACCAATGGAAATGTTTCTAGCAGGTTTATCGAATGCTATACATCTATAAATCCAGAGAGCTCCTCACGAAGGTTCTCCAGCGTTTGGTTAATTGAATGTTTTCAGTGACTGCAGCCACAGTTCTCAACAAGGTTTCTGCTTTCTTCGGAGAAGATTCCCCAGTAGCTAGGAACTTCAACGAGTCCCTCCAGATGATGTGCCGCAAAAGAGCAGAATGCGTGGAAGGCCCAAGGGAGAGGATCATTGTTAGAATTGCAGAGGTCTCCATTGAGGCAACGATTCGCTAAATCCCACTGTGTGACATTCATTTGTTTCGGAAACAGCCGCTAACTCATCTGGTTCACTCCCTGGAAGACTCTCAAACCTGGCTCAACACAGGCCTCATATAGAGATTCCTTAAATCTCAGGAGGCCACCGGCTTCATCTAGACCGGTTTCTAGTACAAGTACCTCCAAAGGCTTCCAGGCATCCAGGTCTTCATTTCTTCCATACAAATCCACACCCCGGACTAGATCTCCCAAGAAGCAGCAGACAAAACCCAGGACATCCTCCCATTACTTTCGGAAGAGATCGCAAAAAATGACTACTCATCCTCCCAGGAGTTCATCGTCGCTCGGATGTGCTCCTTACAAGATCGTTGGAGAGAATTGGGAGCTTCTGGGGCAGTTCTAAAGGTCATCGAGGGTACACGGATACCCCTGGTATCCAGGCCTCTCATCACTCCCAACTGGGTTCACTCACTTCAAAGGACCCAGGTATCCAAAGACTTATCACAGCAGACCAAACTTCTGAAAGGGCAGGGGGTCTTGGAAGAGGTTCACTCGCCAGCCCCTTCATTCATATCACGGTACCAGATTTTCTCCAACCAGGAGATTCAACAATAAAGGCAGACCTCATACAGGCGTACTTTCCGATACCAATCGCCGAAAGTCATCGCCCATTCCTTCGCCTCGTTTACGGCAGAGAATTTCTTACACTAACATGTCTTCCGTACGGCCTTTCAACCACCCCTCAACTGTTCGCCACAGTGACGAATTAGGTGGCAGAATTCTTCCGCAGGAACGGTCTGCAAATCATCGTCTACTTGGAAGACTTCCTGTTAACCTCCCAAGTTCGATATTCGATAGGCGCAGTCACGAGAGATTCTGAAAACTCTGGAATTCCTCTAATAGCAGTTATATTACCAAAAATCGCTCCTAACGTCCACTCAGGATTTACAATTCCTAGAGTTACCATGGAATAGTAGAGACAACAGAATCAAGCTACCAGGGATCAAGATCTCGAGGATCCGCATTCTTGCTCGAGATATTTTCACATAAAAATCCACAATGCTGGCAGAAATACAATCTTTCCTGGGTCATTTGAACTTCGCCACAATGGCCATCCCCAGAGGTCGGTTGCGCTGTCAATACCTTCAGGAATTGAGCGTCTCATTCACCCAGAAGAAGGAGAGAGAGAAAGATGGTGCCGCCAAGAGCTCTGACAGAGGTAAAATGGTGGAACAGGTCACCGTCCACCTCTGCCTCTCTCCATCCAGACCCGATCAATCGTTGTTGACCACGGACGCGGCGGACTTGGGCTGGGGCACCCAACTCGACGAGGATTTCCTCTCTGATACATGGTCCAGAACTCAGGAGCACTGGCACTCGAACAAGAAGGAGATGTTCGCGGTCCTGGCAGTCTTCAGACGCCTGGTTCCGCTTCTGAGGAACTCGCAAATCTTCATTGAGTTAGATAATCCTTCACTAATGGCGTATATCAGGAACGAAGGGGGCACCAGGTCTCCTCAACTGCTCGTTCTAGCATGTTAGACTCTGGAACTGGCCGCCAAATTAAATATTGGCCTGTCGGCAGCCTACCTACCCAGCAGATTCAACGGCATCGCCGACCACCTGTCACGGTGCAAGATTCCTCTAGAATGGGATCTTCGTCGATCATTAATGTGCATAATTTCCAAAAGATGGGGCAAGCCAGACATGGACCTATTTGCGTGAGGCTAGGCTGGGTATTTGTCACTCCAAACCTCATCCCGAGAGTGCTGACCCACCAAAACAAGTGTCAGGGTCGATTTCTCCTAGTAACCCTAATTTGCCACCAGACCTTCTGGTTATCAGATCTCCAAAAGAGAACCCTCGATCCTCCATGGGAGATTCCAGATCTGAAGAGGTGTCTCGTCAACCTGTCCGCGGGCCTACTTCTTTCACAGGTCGAGAGGTTATCCCTCCAGGTGTGGAGAGTTGGAAGTGGAGTACACCGTCAGTATGTCCAGCCTAAATATCGATTATGCGAGGTAACCAAAATAAAAGGGAACACCCCGCGGGTACTCAAGTGACCGCCATTATGGCCTGAGAGGTATTAAGAAGTGACCATCAAGAATTCCAGGCAACACCTGGAAACCACGAATCATCCAAAAGAAGCCACGCAATTGCTTAAAGGCATTTCTAAAGAGATTCTTTTCACTTTTTTTCTTTCTTCTATTGAACACGGAGGACCAGTAACTTAAACAACCCTTCAATGATAACCGCAGATAGAAGCAGCTCAAAAGAATTAAAAATGTCGGTAACCTAGGAATGGACCACGGATTCCTCGATATCGACAAATGAAAATGCAAGCTAATAGGGGCGCATCTGCTCCGAGTGCCTCCCCCCATTGGTTACCGGGGGTTGGCCGGGATCATGAGATCACCTGCACTCCCTATTCAACGAAAGTGATAAGATGGCTTCCCGGAATTGGCACAATTCAACAGATGATTTCTTGTTGACAAAACAAGAGGACATCTCCAGCTTCCACTCCATTTGACACGCGAGTTCTCTAATGAAGAATAGTTATCCATCGTCAAAGAAGATCTACAATTTATGGGCCATGAACGTCAGAAAAATTCGTAAACATGCCACGTTTAACATTAGAAGAACATTAATTAGAGAGAGGCGAATGCGCGATCATCCCCTCTTTTTCTCAAAAACTTCTCCCGCACCTGGGAAAATGGGGGGTGACACCAGGATGAGGGTACACCGTCCAGAAACCTCCCTTCTGAATACATTGTTGAACATATGAAGATGCCTCCCACGACACTTCAAAAAAACGTTGGATGACGGAATATCAAAACGCTATCGGTCGTAGAGAAATCACGCCTGAACAGTATATAAAAGGCGGTTTTTCGCCAAATCAGTCAGTCTAAATTAAATGTTGCTCGAAATCTTCAGGTAGTACCCTGCTCGTCATCCACTTGACTCTTCAAGAATCGTCTTCAAGGGACCAACTCTGCAGGACCAGCCTCTGACGTCACAACTGATCCTAGCCTGACTGTACGACTCAACTCCCCGTATAACGCTAGATCGAATGTGCAACTATAATTCAAGCCGACCAGTCCATTGTAAAATTTCGCCTTGCTCGCTATTAAAGCTGACCCTCCGAAATCCGTCTGTTAGCAAGTAGCCCTGCTAGACCGCTCCCTTTTTATCGCGACTGACGCATAGCTTGATCGTGCAACTCCACTCTTCTCGTCGCGTCGGATCATCGGTGCCAATTTAACTAAAAGTGGCTCGTCTCTTGAAATTATTCATCGAATGGTATCCAACCTGTTGTTTAGTTGACTCTCCAAGAACGAGGCAACTCTGCGGAACCAACTCTTGTGATCGAAATAGCCTTCATCCCGAGTGTTCAGCTCAGCGAATTGTCTCGTTAAGCCAGCACAGACCTGAGGGTCTCCTCAGGGATCATGCTACGGCTACCAGTACAAAGCTAGTGAGCCACCAAGTTGTTCCTGAGTGTGCAACTCAGCCCTGTCAACACCAGCAGCACCTCCATAGTTATTACCACATCATATTCATCAGCACCAGAGCTGCGTGTTTGAGCGTTTTCAATTCCATTAGCTCTAGAGGAGCTAGCATATTTTTGGAGTTCTCCAGAATCCACTACAAAGAAGAAACACCGAGATATCGCCACCGTTCTTCTGCCACCGTAAGTCAGAAACACACACGAACAAGATTTAAACTATTCTCTCCTACACTTTTTCCAACCCTTCCTTTTTCTCTACCCCTGGTTTTTATCTTGGACTTTTACTATCCTGTATTTTAAGTGAAGTGTAATAAATTAAAAAATCCATTTTGTACAAAAATGAGGCTGATCCAGGGCACTGGATCGATCGGACACAATCGGAATAATTCGGGGATGGGGTCGGGTGCCATGGGGGGTTACTCTGACCACATACATCACTACGGATTCATCCATCAATCAAAGCACATCGCTAATATCAGCATCTTATCATTCATATTTTCGTGTGGTTTTGATCGAGTTTATATATTTTTTATACTCATCATTGGTTTCTTATCATTAACATTTTTTGGTTGCAATCATCATCATACTTATTGGACAGTCATCAAATGTAAATTGTGTACATTTGGGTTAAATTAAATTGATTCGCCTTGCGGCTCAATCAACGTGTTTTTTATCCCATTGGCAAACTATCACACCCCTTCCACTTCCAATCCACCCTACCCGGAAAAAACATCAACTCGCAAACACATTTAAAGGAAAGTTAAGTATCTTTCTCTTTATGTGCTGTAAGAGTATTCTCTCCCGGGTCAACACGCCGGGATAATCCTCGAACTACTCCGGCTGCCGCCTCTATCGTTCACGATTGGACGCCAGCCAAGTTTTTATGGAAAACCTGACGGAAAACCAACCGCGAAGGAATTTCGTCCATTCCGCGGACTTTCAGTGGCGGGTCTCACAATGCCGAGCTAGCATCAGCATGACACGGTAGAGTGGGCGAGGTTCGCCAACGTGCGAGTAACTCCAATCGCTAACTTCCGCCGCGCTTACGGCGTCGTTATCGATATCTTTCGGGGGACGTATTCCCCAAAACTCTCGTGGAGGAATGTGACCATCCCTCGCACGTTGTACTCTCTCCTCTGGGGTGGTTCAACCCCAAAAGAGACACAGATCACCTGCGAATCCTTCTCACCCCGCAGGGCGCCGAACTTCTCGAGGCACATGCGATGCAGATATCGGGGGACCTTTCTCACCCACCTAATGTCCACCCCAACTCGAGAGCTCGGAAATAGCAATCTCATCACGAGTCAAAATCAGAGGTACTCCTTATGGAGGCGCGCACGACCGGACCGACGGGAAACGCTTGGAATCCCGGCCCTTAGTCCACCCCAATACCATGAGTTTCGCCCTAGAGATGGATCTCTGTAGCCTCAGACTCTCGTCCGCAGCCCCAAAGTAATCCATTTTACTGATCGGGGACGCATAAGCGTCCCCTTCTCTCGCTATTCCAAGATTCCTTGGAACCACGTACCCCTCATAATCCCGGCAGGGATTATTGCCACCAACTGATCCCGAGCTCCTAAAACATCCGCTCGAGACCAGCACTCAACGCGAACTCTTCTGAAATCTCCCAGGGCCTTCTCCCCCTAGTCTGAGCATCTCAGTGACTGTGGGTCATCCGTTACCCTACAGCCACCAATCAACTCGACGGGATCCCGGGGGCGCTAGTCCTTTCACCTAGACATTGGTCCCTGGTCTAAGTCAACGGCGCCCTTCAAAACGACCCAGTTGGAACGCCTGTACGTCAGCCCTGGACTCCCTAACACAGCTGGGTAGATTTCCGAATTGGGAAACAGCTATCGCCAGCGCCATCATAGTGTTCCGAAACATGGTCTCACCCTACCACGTTTCCTCCCACTATGTGATTGGTAAAATTCACCTTCGGAGCGGCCTCATTGGCCATCGTCCGATGTTTTACTCATCCTTCGCTCGGCTATTTCAGCCGGCGTTAGACACAGATCACCTGCGAATCCTTCTCACCCCGCAGGGCGCCGAACTTCTCGAGGCACATGCGACGCAGGTATCTGGGGACCTTTCTCACCCACCTAATGTCCACCCCAACTCGAGAGCCTTTCGCCTAGTGACTTTTCTAGGGTTTTCTCTAGTAACGAGAAAAATCTCATTACAGTGCTAATTCCTCATTTAATGACCATTGTGTACTTCAGTACTTAGTCCCACGCAATAGGCCCCACTAAATGAGATTTATAAAATCCCCTCTCCTCCGGACACTATCTGTCGCAACTGGTTTCGGTCACCTCACCTCAAGGATTCACCTTTTATTCGATGATTCGACCTACCCAACGACCGAGTGTCCGCAACAGCCCCCAAGAGCTGGGTGGACAATGTCCCTGTCGAAACCATCCTCGAGAGAGGAAACTGGACCTGAGCGTGGACACTTCCAGGAAATTCTAGTGCAAGGTGGACCAGCAGAACCTCCCTCAGGATTCAACTAGGATGGCTGTAGGCAAAAACTTCCGGAAAATTTAAAGCCTAATCATTGCGTTTTTTCTCTACTACTCCGTGTTTTATTCCATCCCGTTATAGTGTTATTAAGTGCGTTCTTTTGGTCGCCACAACCGCCAGGCCCAGGCAGTGACAGTAAATAACAAGCTTTTAAACCTTATAGTATATTGCTCACCTAGGGAGGAAAAGTAGACAAGTACTTCCCACGTGCAAAATTACCACCCGAGCCGTATGCACGTGGGAAATGCTTGTCTGATTATCCTCCCGAGGGTTGCATACCATTTTTCTATCGATATGCGGCGAAAGTGACGTTTCTAACCGAACGAAGTGAGGTTAGAATGCTCCCTTTCGGCGCATGTAGGCAGAAAAAGCTTTTCCAACAGTCTAATATTTTATGTGGAGCATAAAGTCACCATTTCAGAGCTTCGCATAGCATTCAGTTCTTTCAAAGTATTCACCAGGAGATAACAAACAGGGCTCTCATTGAGGGATACCGTGTGTCGGCCAAAGACACATAATGTTGGTATATTGCATCAAACAAAATACTAATTATGCGGTGGAGCCGATACACGGCATCTTAGTTCAGTTCTTCCTGGTGAAGAAAGCCGCTATGAGTCAACCGCCGTTGACGGCTTAGTACCAGGCGAATACTGAAGAGAGCGACAAGAGAGAGGGTGACTACAACAGCTTCCCTCATTGAGAGATGCCGTGTACCGGCTCCAGCACATAATCAGTATTTTGTTTGATGCAAAATACCAACATTTTAGTTTTCAATTTCTGATTAAAAAAAGATAAATTCATATGTCACCTTCATGAACAATACGTTAGTGCTTTGGAAAATTTTCAATAATATCTAGAAGCTGATTCTAAGCCAAAACTGTCAATAACCGGCCCAACGACGGTAATGGAAACAGTTTTGAACGCATCACTGTAAGTTTGCACTCACATGCCCACATACATATAGACTTTTCTTAAAAAACATCACTTCTCGACATTTTATGGGATTATGTATTTCCAATAAAAATACAGAAATTGAAAAAATAGCAATTACATAGCTTCCATTCGGAAGAAAGAACGAGAGAGCCATTCTGAAAAATCATGTTATATTAGACGGAAAACTGGCATAAGTCCGAAAAAGTGATAGTAAATAATCGAGGTGATGCAACAAAATTCTAATTGTCAAATTAAACTCTGAGTCATCACGTTCACTCCATTCATTTCTCGCCTAACTAAGATCCCTATGATTCCGGCCATAGCTTCAATCTGCCCTTTCAATGAATTAATCGTACTTTGAAGAGCATTAATTTCTTCCGAAAATTTCGAATTGAGAGTTTTAATTTCATCTGTCAAAGCAGAAACTGTATGAGTGAGAATGGTTATTGGTTCCATGGATTGGATATTCTCTGATGTTCCTAGTATTTCGGGATTGAGGAAATTTAGAAGCGATTCTTCTTTCATTTCAGATGAGGACTCAGACAGCACTGGAACAAATCCGGAATCTGAAAAAATAATTTATTTTGACATTTCCGTTACAACTTCAACATATTGATGAAAAATAGAAGACATGAATTACCCAATCGGGAAATATCACAACTGGAAATTGTTAAAAAAAGTTCTCGTTCATCAGAGGTTACTATAAATTGAAAATGTTACTATACATTGAAAAAACAATCGCAAATTCAAAACTTCTTAGATGACAGTAATTCAGAGAAAAGCGTTGAGTATTTACAGAAGTATTGGGTCATCTGTGATGGATTTTCTTGAATGTCTTTGATAATTTTATTAATTCTGTTCGCCATAGGAACCAATTGTTTACTGGTTTTCTCAGCAAGGAGGTTGCAATCTGAGTCCCAGTAGTATGGAATACACTGTTTCTCGCATGCCTCACTTAGTTTGATTAACATCTGCAATTGAAGAACAATTTAGCATTTGGGAATTACTTTCGCCGCCAATAAGACACGGAACTTGATACTATTATAACTATCGTTCATTTAATAGAGTAATGTGTCAAATTGGATCTCATAGACAAGTGCACATAGAGTTTCTGTTCTGACTTTATTATTTCACATACAATTTTTAAATTGACTCTTAACAAACTTTGCATTCACGACTTACGTGAACGAGGAGAGAACTCATCGAAGACCCGATCAGATCAATTTCCCTTGTATGTAACTCATGATAAACTAATGTCTCGATGTAATAACTGGCCAAGACTGAAGACCAATTTTGGCAATCTCTTAATTTCTAAAAAAACAATAATAATATTTTTGGCGCAATGTATTCTAATGGCCAAATAAACTGATTAATCCATCGAAAAACGATACCTTCAGGTGTCTTATAACAGGCTTGATTTTCCCGTTTTTACTCAACAATGATTTCTCATATGAAAAGAAGGAGAACCTCCAGTTAAATTGGGGATTATGCCCAATCTTCATTGGTTTTGGTACCAGATACCACGGCTGATCAACATTCAGCAATCGTGTGAACACCTTCAGATTGGGTCTGGAATTGAATTCCAGAGCTGGCACCAAATCCAAATCGAGATGTCCACCCTCGTAAACAACCTGGAGCGTGAATGCTGGACCACTTTTGCGTACCTTTATCTTCAAAGAATTTGAACTTCTTAAAACAATTAAACTTGTATTTCTATATGTACATACTTTTATTTGAATTCAAATACTCCTCAGCATATAATACCGATTTTTTAAGACATTTTCATATTTACATTCACAGAACGGGTTTCCCCAATAGGGAGAATAAACCAGCCTTCCTGGCCCTCCATCAGCGTCGAGAACGATTTTGTGATAACGCCTTCAAACCATTTTCGTACTTTGTCATTACTAAGGTAATGTTCATCCTCCGAAATCCATCTGTCCAGTACCCTAATAAAGAAGAAACTGATTGAACTGCCCTACTAGTCAATCAAATAATGCGTTCATTGTGCAAAAGAACATTATTGCCTACTTCCTATGGGTCTCCCAGAGGGGTTTGTGAGAGTCTGGAGGAAGCCTTATTCTTGCATATCCGGGAAGACCTTCTTCAAACTATTTTCAAAAGAAAATGCGTGTACATTTAGATGCAATTCGATTGTTCTCCCGAAATTTTAGGAGACTGTGCCAATGACCATGCCAATCCGTGAATCCCCAAAAATAGTAGAAATCAGACGAAATATTCAACCCACTTTCCTCCTGGCATTTCGGAAGAAAAATCCAATTTTTCATAAAGATATGATGGAAAAACTTACTCTGATCTTCTCATAGATTACCGGAAGCTTTATAATCAAATCAAGATCAAATTCAGTTGGCTTCCCCACCCTCGTTTTTTTGTAGAAACTCCCAGCAAACTTTACTTCTTGGAACATGTCTTTGAACAACTGATCCTTACTCTTCATTAGCTCCATCACCGTTGTACGGACCTTGCGACAATTCAATCGATACGAAAATGAGTACCTTGCGCATAATTCTTTGCAAAAACTAATAGAAAAATATTCTATATATGCTCATTATATATAATCTTTAATAAAACAATATCGTTGCATTTTTTTATCGTTTCACATTTTTTCATCAGAATGTGCTGGAAAGTGACTCTTCAAACACGCTCCGCTTCGCTTGGCGCGTCTAAGAAGTGACGTTCCCGCACACTGCCAAGAAAAACATTGTTCGCAACTCGTGCAGAAAGCCTCGCCTTCGGCTTGTGCTATATACCTTCCGCATACCAAAAACAACTTTCGGCACTTGTATCGAAATATACTATTTCATAGATGGATATTTTCTCTTGAGGGATTATATTGAATTACCTCCATTAATAGAGAGTTCATCGGTTTCAAACGTCTGTCTGGGATTGTAATAAAGTAATTAACTTGATTGAATACTGTGTCGTCGCGGAGTTGTTTATTCATTGCTGCTTCACTCATCTATTAACAATTACCAATTGGAATCACATTGACAGGTATGGTTTGGGTGATGATTACTAAAAGTCACATAGAAGAATATTATTATGGAATCATTTCACGTGTTAAATTACTATCATTGATAAGCACATGCACGGAGAGAGAAGTCCAAGAAAAATTATAGGACCGAACACTAGAATGGTGGTGCAAAATGCTAGGATACCAGAATTTCCTTGGATCTCAAATAAAAATGACTATTAGTATCGTAAATTTTCTAATGAATTCCGCAATTAACAGCATTATAAAATTTGGAAGTATCATTTTTTCTTTGAGTTTGAAGGAAAAATTGATAGAATTCCTTTGAAAATTCCTATCAAGATCGGTATTTTTTTTTGTGTGCTTTTTTTAAATTTTTAATTGCTTTGCTACACAGCATTTTTTCTGAACATTTTTTAACCCAATATGATAGGTTGGTGATGAACATCGAATGCCTCCAATTCCTGCCGAAGCTGAATTTAACGCTGGTAATTATTGTAATGACTTTCAATTTTTACTTAGCCGATAAATACGTTTTCCTAGTCTGATGTAGAAATGCTACTGAGCAGTATAGTGATTTTTCTCTGGCTGGCAGTTTACACCGAGATTGAAATGCAGCACAATAATTTTTATCGAAATCACACTATAAAAATTCATAAATTTTTCTCTCCGTGCGGGTTCCTTTATCATTTTACGTTGCCACATGTAGGAAAAGTCAGATTTCGAATATATGACATTGCTCCCACCGGGACGCAAAAGATCTTGACTAGATCATTTCGACTTTTCAGATGAAGAACCACGTCATTGAATGACGGTTAAGAATTGTAGCCAAGAAATTACCTAAGATCAGAATATTGGGGCATATTTGAGGAGAAAATAAGTAAAAAAGAGTAGGATCATTTATAACTATCCTCAATAATAATCTTGCCTTTCCGACCTTGGCAGTACCTTTCTTCAGTTTATTAGTATATTCCTCACCTCTGGAGGAAAAACAGATAAGTCTTCCCTGCATGCAAAATTGCCACTTTTGCCAAAATTGCTTGTCTGTGTTTCCTCCCAAGGGTCCAACAGGATATTTCCCGCTGCGCGGGAGGAAAGTTACCCTCTCTACCAACACCGTGTTGAAAAAGCAGATGAGTCGAAGTGAAAGTACTGATATTCACGGTGCCAATTTTTGACAAATAGCTTACAGATTATTATTTTTTATTTCTTTATTTATTTTTTTTTTCATTCTTTTTTTCTTATTCCATACTTTATAGTACTGCCAGTTGCAGCCCTGTAATAATGGAATTATCGTATATCAAAAAACAAAAACAAAAATACAAATGAATATAGATATAGATTTACATATACAGAAAATTCAAAAATTTTATAAAAATATGAAATCTATAGTGTACCACAGCCACGACTCAATACAGCTCAACAACTATGGATAAAATTAACCCAACTTCTTCGCCCATTTTAATTGTGACTAGAAGGCAGCCGTTTTGGGGGTCCATCCGGGTTAATTTGTCGTTTTATTGTTAGAATTATAGGAGAGAATGTATTGCGTGAGAACTATTAATGCGACATATCCTAATTATCTATGAAAAATCGAAAGTTTTTCATAAAAATAAATGAGAAAAATGAAACGTGAAAAAAATCTCTCACACACATTAATGACATTGTTTGAGCACGAATAAAAAAGGAAGAGTTAGAAAATACATACCATCGTTTATAAGAAGTCTGTAAGACGACGTGGATGATCACATGATTTGAAAAAGAGCAAAAAAAGAATGAGATTATAGCCGCAGTCCTACTGCAACGCCTGACAACGCTTGGCAACGTCTGACAACGCCTGACAACGCCGCGTAATGTGCGTTTAATGATGAATTGACAGGCAGACAGAATGTTGACGCGGAACGACTTCAATTCGCTTCAATTCACTTCGTTCCTATTCCGTGCACTAGTGATTAAATTCACTATTATATCTATTATTCGTGCTAATATAATGAGGAAGCTGTTGCCGAACAAGAACTCGAATATTCCAAATTAGCACGGCTCTCAAAAAATATTTCGTTGAAATAGTATAAATTTTTAATAATTTTTTTGATAAAATCAAAATGAAAATCAAAATCAAATAATTACTCGAATTTTGTTCGTTTTGAAATTGAGCCCAACTGTTCCACAACCTGCTTCATCATTCGTTTATCTTTAGATATACCTTCGACGGTTCGTTAACGCAACATTCTGAACGGTGATTTTTTTTTGAAGCTGCCATGTAATCTCCTCTTCCTGGAAAATAATTCAATCATTTCATTGCACAATTACGTATACCATCGTCAGACGTACTTACGTGTTCCACCCTCTTATTTATCAACAATATTTTTACGTTTCATTCGACGATAGTTTCAAGTACCTGATTGAAGAATTAAAAACGTGATAAACTAAAAAAGAAAAGGGAACTTTTAATAATATTTTATGAAGCAAAGAATGATATAAATGTTTTATACTTTTTGTTCAGATTACATTTGTTGGATTATTCTCTTTATTTAATTTTCTGAAAAAGGTTTGGTTTATTTGATATTTTATATCGAGTGAAGCTGCTTTTTCTTGCATGAATTTTTTTTATTAGTCCATGATGTTTTCGTGTGATTTAACATTTACAAAAATTGGGCTATTAATCCATAAGATACAAATTATCTCCTCAGTTTGTCTTGCCACATTATTAGGTAATAGAATACCTATTCCTTGCTTCGACTCATGAGAACGATCTTGTTTACGTTTGGAGGAGGCGTTTGTTACTTTTATTTTTACCCATACTTGCTACTTGAGTGATGCTGTCTACGTTTTAATTGTAATGTTTATAAGAAGCGGACATTTAATAATATAATTTTAATGATTACACACACGACTAACTCTGCATGAATGTTTTTTTGTTCATTATCTTATATTAGTGGTTTTAGCTCAATAAAAATTGATTGTTTTTAGAACTATACAAATCGATAGTTTCATAGTTTATTTATAAATTGAAATTAAAAGACATATGTCACGTATCAGAGGTTAATTTTCATGCGGTTTGAATAATCATTTCTTTTTTTCTTTACAAGTATTATCAAATTTTTTAGTTTATATAGATTTTTCATGTGTCTCTGGAAATTTCACTCCTCCATATTTATTCCCATGTTTATGCTCGTTCATCATTAGATTTATTCAAATAAATTTATTTAGTCATTTTTTTCTTAACTACGATGACTTATGTTTAATTGCCATTCTGAATAGACAATTAGTCAGTGCTTTTTTGTTTTTAATTTGTTAATTATGATAAAATGATAAATTTTCTCGCGGTTGATTTTGAAAATTTGCAGGACTATTTTATATGAATAAATTAGCCAGACCGGTCAGAATTAAATCGTTCCATTGTAAAAATTTACAGTTTTCTTTTCATTCAGTTAGATAGACAAAAGAAAATACATATTTACTTGCTCGGTCGAGTGTACGGAGCAGAGCGATATCGTGATGCTGAACCGGAGGTTGTTGTTGTCTTGTAGGATTTCCAAGCTCTACCCGAAGACTCCTCTGTGAATTCAACGAATTAATCTAGATTTCTATTTTTTAATTATTTAAGCGGCTTGATCCGCACCAAAAACAAATATCGAATGATCAGTAAATTTTAACACATAAGAACATATAAGATATTTCACTATTTCCATTCCTCAATTTTCCAAATCTTTCTCGATTTTTGAATCGACGTCAGTTAAATGAAATAGAACTTACCGGGATAATCAGAGGTTTCGTAGTAGTCATGCGATGAGTGTGGAGGAGGATCATCGTCATAGTCATAAGTACTGTATCTCGAAGATGAGTAAACATCATCTCTATAAGCACTTGACAAAACAAGCGAAACAAGTTACTTAAGATTGTTACAGACCACTTTTATCACAGTTCTATTATATAGGATAAAAATGGATAGAAAAAACCTTACGAAGAAGGAGGTGAGTAGTGGCGATCGTATCTGCTGCTGCTGCTTGATGATCCATGATAATCATAATCGTGGTGGGAACGACTGGGAGGTGGAGGTGGTGTTGGATCATCATATCTATCGCCGGAGAGTCTATAAATTCGACAGGGTTAAGGGACAGTTCATCAATCTTGAAAATCACTACAAACAGTTCGTCAAGTTTTCAGCTTACCCATAACTCTGATCCATGGCTACTCTAGCTCGATCCAAAATGGAAAACACTTTCGTTTTTGCTGGGACAGGACGAGTTATCAATCCACGCGACGATGGTGGCGGAAGCATAGCTGATTGATCGAGAACACACCAGGGAAATCAAATGACAGTAAGGCAACATAAAGCAAAAATCATCAACTCAATCTCAAAATATGAAAAATAGTGAACGTACCGCGTGAGGACCTTGGAGGTGCAGGTCGACTGCTTGGTCTTAGAATCCCTGTAGATCTGGAGCTAGGTCGTCTCTCATCGCTGGAGCTAGGGTCATCCGACATGCTCAGCTCCATCTCCCTCATTTGCTCCTGTCTTATATTGTCATTGTTATCGGGTATGAGGTACTTTCGTACTTCAGCAAGAGCGAATGCGATTCTAGCGTGTGCTTCCGCTGGTGGAGCGAGAGCCGCTATTTCTACGTGCAAATCGTCAGCAAGGTGAGCATATTTTGGGTCCAAAGATTGTCTGCATTCTTCCTCCTTAAAAAATTTCGTTCTTTAATCATTTCGTTAATTCTTTGTTGTTTTAGAATAAGCCAAATAAGTCCATATCTTTTATGGTAATTTCCGTATTTTGTTATAGCACCTAAAATTTCAACAACAATTTGATTTATCTTTAGAAATCTATAAAATCTATAGAAATATATGCAATAGATAGATAAGATAATATAAATAAAATTTTCTCTACATTTTTTAATAGTACTTTTTTAATGAGAAAATTCTTTTATTATTAATTATAAATGTCGAAGCCTATAAATGACTAGATGAATATAAATCACATCATCGAAGGATGTGAAGTACAACCAAGGCGACCACATCCCCTAAGAATATTTCCTCGTTGAGTGACTCCTCGGGGAGTTTTCTATCTCTCCCGGAAGAAAACGACAGGATTACTCCGGCCAAGTACAGAAAATCGATTGCCACTATTGGATTATTTACGGTGCGCATGTGACCACATTTATTCTACGTCCTGGATGTGAAAAAATAAAACGAGGATAGATCGAGGAGAACCAGACCATGTATCCAGACCAGGATCTAGCCCTAATTTTGTTAGCTCTTTGTGGTAAAAATGAAATATGAAGAGTTAAAATTTAATAATCCATCACAATGGGCACATGAGAGTTTATCTTTGTTTACCACTTGTTAGCGATAATTGAGCGTTTGTTAGCAAACTAAAGAGCTTGTTCACTTGCCTTTTGTCTGTCTTTCATCGATCCACGACCCAATACTGCCATTTTACACATGGTTTCCTCTTGCAGACGTTTCATTGAATTACCCTTTGGTCCCAATAGTTTTCCGACAAAGTTGAACTGCAATATAAATTCATAATTTCATACTGAGATCAGCACTAACTATTTCATTCTATCATACGTACTATAATCACCTACACAATCTACATTTTGTAAATTATTTGCCACTTTGATAAACAAATGGAATCTCATGTAAAGTACTCCGACAATGCTTCGGACTTTATTTTAGTTTTTGTTCAACTTTGTTAATATAGTTCTGGTAATGTAGGAAATTGTAAGGACAAAACTCTAAGAAATATCTCTCAAAAAATTAAGGTCGAAAAAAAATTACAAGTAACAAAGTAGCTATGGTTGTCATGGTCGTCCTACTTAGAAATGCATCATCGTTCACACAAACATCTTCGATAAAGTTGCGAGGATCTGTCGAATCAGGGTTGAACAAGTGATAAAAACGGTAGACCGAAGAAAATCGAAATCAATATCATGATACTGGAAAAACTCATATGCGATGACTCAGTTTCGTAAATCGAAGGAAACATTTGACAATTGATTCTATATAATTTCGTAAAATACATTTCAGTATGTTTTATAAATTTGAGATTATTTGTATTTGCCTAGTGCCTTCTCAAATCTTTGAATAAAGTCCAGCATGCCCAGAATGGTATAATCGGTCTGAAAATTAAAAAAAAATAATTTCATGCGTTTATAATTAGAAAAATGTTCCAAAAATGTACTCGCCAATGCAATTTTTAAAGGTGTTTCCTTCCTTCTAAATATGTCATTATGAATATAGTTTTTTCTTCTAATAAAACGAGTTTATACTAACTTTATTAACAATTAATTGAAAAATTACTAAAATATTGTCTGAATTGTATTGTTAAGCAGGAATAATCTGAAGCCCATGGATTTTCAAAAGTAAACAATTTAAAAGTCAGTAATAATTCATTTGTTATACTCGCAATAAGATAGAGTTTTGCGTTGAGTCAAATCCTGCTCAACCTTTACGTAAACGACCTGGAAATTATACTGAAATGAAGAGGAGCTGGAGACGCACAAATAGACTTAGGAGAAAATTTCTGGACTAAGAATAATTATAATAAGTAATTAGATATAGTATACTATACTAGATGGTGAATCAAATGGATTGAGCAGGTACTTGACGAAAATAATGCTATTTAGACAAAGAAGTCGAAGTTAAAAGTAAGGCTGATTATATAAGGAGAGGGATGTTATCAAAGGTTACGAAAGAATTTGAATACTTGGGCTTTTGGTTAGCAGTGGGTAACCAGTATAACACCTATGCACGAAGGGTAAGCAGGAAAGATACAGCAGTCTTCCAAGAGCAAAGGGATGACGGACAGGGATACAGACGAGTGTCCGATGAATGCAACGACAAAGGTGGGAGTTTCGTAGGTACTAAAAATCTGGGGTTAGGGCAGAAGATAGATGATGAACCAGGTACAGAAAATGTTTTTTAAGGCTAGTAGGGGCCTATCCCCGAATATTGCTGATTATGTTTGGAAACTAGAGGCTAACTAGAAGAGTACAGCCGTAGAACTCTTCAAGAGGACAGCCCATTATGTGATGAATATTATGTTGCTGGGAGATGAGAGGTGGGCCACAAAGTGCATTCTTGAAGAAATTGAAGAAATGAAAAATAAACAGCCAACGGCGTAACGGAGTAAGATACGGAGTGATCTGCGTTCAGTTGAAGATGGTGACTTGTCTGTAGGCAGCACCCCCTTCCTGCGGTCACTGTAAATGCTGATATAAAAAGAAGAAAAAAAATGATCTCGAAATTCTGGGAATATCTCGAATGACCGAAAGGGTTAGAACCATAAGGTAAAACCGACCGGCCACCACGACGTGGCAGCGAAATTTAACTAATGCGGAAAAATTTGGAAGGATTTAATTTACAAATTATTGAACGAATCTTGCGTGGGAGGCGGTGGACGCGAATTTATGGAAAACAGCTGCACCAATCGAACTGAATTACGGCACAGACTTAGTCCTTAGTAATATCTGTAATTTGGTGATATTTGACCGTTCTCGGAATAACTTTAGCCATTTACTCCTTCTATTTTCTACAAGAGTGTTCCAAGTTGACCATGTACACATACACACATGGTACTCAAATTTTGAATTTTGATGTCTCAGACCATTCTACATTACTTCCAAACAAAATTAGCGAATTCGAAAATCTGACGACTACAAAGCTTCCGTTCGTAAGCAAAAAGAAGAAAAGAAATTGATCTCGAAGTATCTCAAAATGTCGAAAATGATCGTGAGGGTAAAACAATAAAAGTACAAAGTTCGAGCCGGCTGCGTAATATGTTTACGCAACATATTTAACCAGAATACCATAAAATACATTCGCAAAATATTGCTAGCCGTTGTTGCATAATAGTATGTGCCTTCAGCCTGGATTCTGATCAAATATATTGCTAATAGTTATTTTCACGCCTAACGGTGGAAAACTAATCATCCCTGTCCACAAGCAAGATTTACATCCGAGCTGAAGGCAAGGATGGCAAGCATGTGGGGGATTGTGATCTGTTCTCCACGACGGGGATTTAACGAAATTTTTCCAGATGCTTGAAACCGTGTGGTATCTCTTACTTTATGTTACGAGACCTGGAAGACAGAGTATTTTTATTCACGATATTGATTGAGAAGGATCTACCAAATTTGCAAAAAAATAATTTAAAAATACGCAGCTTGCCATCGGCCTCTACTACACAGAGAGAACTATTCAATAAAAATTACATGTATTTTCCGTAATTCTAGAGCGAAACGTAGTTGTCGAAAATTTTACGGAACTGTCACGTCATTTTTATCTAAAATCACAGAATTTTTCTGCGGTGCTCCGTAATTTTTATCTGAATTATCGGTGAAAAATTACGATACCGTCACTTAAATTTTTTGAATCGACTCCGTAATCGGTAAGTGAACTGAAAGTTCCGTAATTTTTAATAAATATTTCTCTCCGTGTAGATTGAGTAACAGCTAAAAAAATTACAAAAAATTTGAAATTTCGTTAGATAATAGGTAAGAGTTGAGGCTAACTCTGGACCCAGATTCAGCTCGATCGGTTCAGCCGGTTGTGAGCAATCGTGATTTGTTTATAAATCGTTTTCCCGAAATATCTCCAAAACTAAGAAGGGTAGTTTCTGTTTATTTCATCCTCTTCGTCATGATTGGCTCCATTGGAATCAATCAAAGATTGGAAAGTGAACTCTGCAAAAAACCATAGTTATTGGCACTTTCATATATATGCGAAAAAAATTGTTGTTCGTCCTCTCACCCGCGCAAAAATCGAGCTATTAACTTTAAATTTGCTCGAGATTGTTCTTCTTTCACTACAACGAGTGGTATTGAAAATTAGCTCAATTGAAAAACTAGTTTCGGAGAGATTCAATTTTTAGTATAAAAGGATTATATGGAATATCTTAAAAATTAACATGATTTTCCTTTTAAGAGAAAATTGTCTTGATGTCCTCTATCATAATCAATTTAAACATATATAGTCGCCCATTCAAAGTGTTCGAGATATTTAGATTTCTCCGTTTTCAGTTCAAATCGTTCTTGGCCCTATCACCCGCGTAAAAACTATTAATTATTAACTTGAAATTTGAACGAGATTCTACATTTATCACTACAATGAATAATATTAAAAATGAGCATAATTGAGACATTAGTTTCGAAGATATTCAATTTTAAGTGTAAAATGATTATGTTGAATGTTTCAAAATTGATTTGACCGAATTAATCTTTTTATGTGAAAAAGGCCGTATCAATGTACTCAAATGTACATGCAAATTCAAAGTTTTAGATATATTGTGATTTTAAATTTAAATGATCATATGGATCATATCTTAACAAATATAAATTAATAGGAGAAACTAATTCGTAGAAACCATTCCGAAGCTCGCCATCAATTTATTGACGGCATAGAAGATATACCCATAAATTTCAATAACTCATCTAGAGTCGCATAATTACTATCGACTGCTTTTTCCATTATCTTTTTATAACTATTCGAGTGGTTCCCGCAACACAAATTTTATCCCAAATTTTGATATATTATGGGCTCACAAGATAGAATTTAAACAAAGGGTCACATTCAATAGATAGTACATACGGACCTTAGTAAAAGATATAAAGCGGCGTTCATAAGGACACCTTAGTAAGCTGGTCAAAAAACGTCAAAAAAAATGCATTGGCGGATACATGTTTGAAGGCATAACAGAGCAGCTCCTCGTGGCTCTGCATTTTATATTATTGAATACCAGCGCGACCCCGTTTTTTTTTTCAGAATTTTTTTACTTCAATGTTATCATTGTTACTTCAAAGTCACACAATCAATTATGATTTTCATTGTTGCATTTAGGTTCTTCCATACCTAAGACAAAAGATATCAAAGTTTTTCATAATTCTAATTATGCTCACTCCAATTGAGTTTAATTAATTTTGTGTTACGTGAATTCCAATTAATGCAACATTCGAAAGATTAAACCATTTTAATTTTCTTCTCTATAGCTGTTTAAACATATTGAGTTTTATCGAATCCTTGGTAAAATCTCATATGTTACCCTTTTTTTCCTCTCAAATTGAATTCAGTGTTTTTAGTTTGAATGCTTTCGCTAAATTGTTCATAAATTCCACTTTTTTTCCAACATTATACGTACTTTTTGGTCTTAATTATTAGAGGCCATTTTCAACAATAAGAAAAAAACGAAAAATAAAAATTTCGAAGTCGAATTATGAAATCGTCAAAAATTATAATGGGACATATTTTTTTTTAATGGCACACTAACAATCCATTTTTCACCATAAGAATAATTTTTTCAGCATTGCCATAAATTTTTCCATTTCTGAAGGAAACAGGTCTGAAAGTTTTTACCATTTCCTAGATCATTATTAAATGAGTTATGTATGGCGTTCATTATACATTAAAGAAAATGGATAATTTCAAAGTAACTCTGATTGTTAAATTTGAAATCCAAAGCGATTCTACAGTTCAAACTTCAATGTTAAGTTTAAAGGTGTTCTACACCCATATATAGCCAAAATTAACGTTTTTTCTTTTTTCTGGCAAACTTACCGCGGTACTGACGTGGAAATATAAGACTGTTGCGTTTTGTCATTATTCAATGACTTATAAAGTTTCAGGGTGGCGCAAGCATTTTTCTGCATTTTTTCTAAACTTTTAAAATGAATCACCAAACTGTACAGAAAATATATGAAAATGATTGCAACCACCGAAAAATTTCATGAGTCATTGAATAATGATAAAACGCGAAAACCTTATACTTTTTCACATCCATCACATCGATAATTTGCCAAAAAATTGAAAAAATATTAATTTTGACTATATATGGGTGTGGAACATCGTCAATAGATGAATATAGCATGAATACATTCTTAGTTACTCAGAACCTGCCTTCATAATTGGTGCGGATTTTTCTGAGAGATTGATGATTGTAGGCCATATTTTATACTGCCATATTCTGATATTTCTCCGTAGCCACTAACTAACTGTGCTAATCAGCTGATCTGCTGGTTAGTTATCTATTTGATTCGATTGATTAATCTATTATTAATCGAAATCGAATGGCAGATAATCGATCATTTGTAGCCTTTTTATTCTGTTTCTGCCGTCCCATTTTCTTCATTTTTTTCCTTTTTTCTCCAAAATTAATTATTCAGCAGCGTTCTCGTGATTATGGATGTCAATATTAATGAAAATAACACATGCCATGTGATTACTGGTTTAATTTCAAAATTTATGAAGAAGTCACTTCCTAATTTTGCATCTTTGCTTAGTAAATAAAATTTTATTCTTATTAATTCCAATTGTCATTTATGTCGGAATTCTCTTCAGAATTTGACACAATGATCATAAAATTCCATACGACTGAGAATTCCCAATTTTTGCATGCGTTGCATAAATTTAACAGAAGATTCCAAAATATTATTAATTTGGTCCCAAGTGAAAAAGTTGTACCATTGAGGAATTTTTTTTTTAATTCTCATTTTAACTCTCATTATCATTATATATTTCTCATTATACTTGATCTCCGTTCTTTTTTTTTTACTTAAAACAAAATGAATTATTCATCATCGTTCTCATTTTATGAAGTATCAGATCAATTAGAACAATCCATCTCGGGTCATTACCAATTTGAAAAATTCATTAAGTGATCTATTACTGCAAATAGGCTCCTTGAATAACTCTTTTTAATAATTTTGAACTTAATTTCATTCAAGGGGCAGTTATTTCAAAGTTCCGTATAATCTAAATTCTCCGGTTCTCCCCTTTCCCAGTAATTCCATCAACTTTGCCATTCGATAAATAATCGGAAATTCTTGTAATTTTCTATAAAATCCAGGAATTCTTGTACTTTTTGCTTCTAAAGAGATGCCCTTCAACCGGTTGATTTTCCAATTCGCAAATTTTACCGGCAACTAAAAAATACGAAACTTGAGTACCATGTATGTATGTATATCCAAAAGGATGTATTAATTATTTCGAAAAGTTTTACTAATCACGATATAAAAATAACGAAAGCGGAAGCTTAGAATCTAAAATTTTGTCACACAATGGGTATTGCTGCGAAACCTTTTCGGACGCAATTTCAGCTCAATCAGCCGAGTTCTTTCGAAAATACAGAAATTTCTCGAAAATCTTTGATCCTCAGGATTAAAGAAACAATCTGCCTTAATTCAATTTCATATGCCCAAATATTTTTAGCAATCATTTTGACACATTCGTATATAAACTGCCGCGCTTTATTTTATATTATCTTCCATTATTCAAAATGGTGGTTATTCACTATCAAATTTCGGATAAATCTTATATTACGTACACTGAGAATAAAAAATTCTTCTGCCAAGAATAATTACTATCCACAAGAAAATATATTTGCTCTGTCCCAGCTTCGCCTAACGAAGCGCCAAGGCCCAGAGAATTCCTCAGAGAACAGCAATTAGGTCGGTAAATCATCCCGAAACCGACTGGAAACGACAGAGAGAGACGTGAAGGAATGTCTTTTCTTTGAGGAGCTAGAAGTGACACACGCCATACAAAGTTGTGATGCCTCTTCAAGGAAGAGCGGGGGTACTGGCTATGCCAGAGACCTGATGCGAGACAGTCAAACCCAGCTGGGCTTAAGTGCCACAATTGCGACCAGAGAGAACACTCCTGGTGCCTGTGCACAGAACCCAGAACAGTTTTCTGCTACGTATGTGGCACGTATGTCCACTTTCTCCAGTACCCCAGGTGTAATCAGGGAAATGTGGAGTCAGCCGCGTAGGGACCACATTTACGCTGCCGGAGATCTCAGAAGTAACAGTGAAAGAGGAGCAGAGACTCCCAGACACTGAGGAGCAAGCGCCAGTGCAAGGAACGCCAACCGCGACAGAGACGACAGACCCAAGGGCCAGGGAAAAGGGCGAAAACCCGACATCCTAACTGACAGACCCTTGGAAGAGTCTCTCGCCCGAGGAAATCTTAAGTTGGAAGGCCTTCAAACAGGCAATGGAAGAGGGCAGATTACTATCCTTCCACGTGGATATATGCATCCATGGGAAAGAGATACGGAGACTAGTTAACTCGGGAACATCTCGAACCTTTGCTGGAAAAGCAGAGATTGATTTGCTGCACACTTCTAGTGGACGTTCCCGCTAAGAGAATCGCACCACGACGAATACTTTTAGTCAACAGCCAGCTCGAAAAGATGAAAAATGTCTCCACCATACCAATAATGGTTGGCGGACGAGAAGTCGAGGTAGAAACTCGCTATCTGGGGCTTTCATTCTGGGAATTGAATTCCTGAAAAAGACCCGATCATAGACTTATTTGCCCAATCGTGGTTTTTCCGGGATAAGCCCACCAAGTCGTTGGGATTCGTAGTCGTCAAAGAATCTGTCACATAGCAGTGTCTAATGGCCTTAATACGCCAGGAGAGGAGTAACATAGTATGCTCCAACCGCTGCCGGATGAAAAGATTCCAGTGATCAAGAGAAGTCCACCAATTCCCAAGCTGACACCACGCCGTATTAACGTGGAGGGTTACGAACCGATCCGGCAGAGAGTCAAGTTAGCCCCCCATCACTTGAAATTAGCGATGTGAAAAGAGGTTAACGACATGCTCAAAGATGAAATAATCAAACCATCAGCGAGCAACTGGAATAGTCCAGTCGTCATGATAAAAAAACCCAATAGGAAATATAGAAGTAACGAAAAGGGATGCTTACCCGGTTGCCAAAATGAGCGGAATCCTTGACGAGTTAACGCAAGCCAATTACATCTCCACTCTAGATCTGAGTGCGGCGTATTGGCAAATACCGCTAGCGGAGAACTCCAAGGAGATCACCGCTTTCATGGTACCGGGAAGAGGATTCTGTCAGTTCGAACAAATACCGTACGGCCTCACAAACGCTCTAGCAACCTTCCAAAAAGCACTGGACAGAATAATAGGTCCAGAGATGTACCCTCTCGTAATCGTGTATTTATACATCATTATCGTCTCAAGTGCATTCCAAGAACACCTAGAGTGGCTCGGACGAGTACTAGGAAAGGTGAGAGACCACGAGCTAGCATAAACCGTAAGAAGAGGGTGTTCTACCGATCCGAGGTGAAATACCTCAGATTTGTAGTTACTAGCGAAAGGTTACAAGTCGACCCGGATAAAATCGCCGCGATCGTCGAGTGTCCAGCGCCCAAGAATCCCAAACAAATTCGCAGATTCATAGGAATGGCATTCTAGTACAGACGCTTTATACTGAAGTTCGTCACAGTAGCCCAGCCGTTCCCTGGCAGATCCAGAAACCAAGTATACGCTTACTGAGCAAGAGTGTTTAGCAGTCGTATGGGCCTTAAAGAAGTTCCGATGTTATGTGGAGGGCTACGTCTTCACAATTATTACGGATCACAGAGGTCTGCGGTGGCTTTATAGCATGAATGATTCCGCTGGAAGACTTGCGATATGGAATTTAAGGCTGATGGAGTACGATTACCAAATCGTGCACGGAAAAGGCGCGGGACGCCTTATTAAGCGCCCCAGAGGCCGTGACAGAGTCACTCACAGCAGCAGTGGCAACCCAAGACAAACGGTATCTGCACCGCTGTCGAGATGTCGTAAGAATTCCCGAAAAATAGCAAAGTTGTAAGATCTCTGATGGACTGTTAGACGACAGTTCATAAACAGGGACTTGAAATAAGCTTCAACTATCATGAAGCATCGAATGACCCCACCGAAAGAGTGAACCGTGCGTTGAAAACGATGATACGGGCTTACGTGGAGACAGATCACCGAGAATGGGATCATCGCTTGGACGCGTTTAGATTCGCGTATAACACAGCCCAACATAGCTCATTGAGGCATTCGTAAATTTCTCCGTGAATTTCTGTTCTCTTGCGGAAAACTTTCGTATCACTGTTTTCTGAATAAACTAATAATAATTAATAAAAACTATAATATAAAATTTTATATTGGATAAAGAAATAAAATCGGTTTATCATCGGTCTTTATATATAATATAAATATGAATCACATAGTGTGACTCATTTTGAGCGCTATAGCGCTAACTATTCATGAAGGCGCACGGCTGTGGACCTAGATCACGGACCTAGACTTTTTAGATACGGAAAATTCATTCAACTCTTCATTCCATTCGATATTCTTCATTCATTCCATATTTGATTCGACATCGACTCACATTCGACTTCAAGTCCATATTCGAGTTCGAGATTATCGCAGTCTCTTCTATTTATACAACGGATAGGATCAAAAGATGTTTTTCTTCCATTTTTCCAAACTTTATTGCTAGCGTACACGAAACATCACATCAGTGCCTCTATTTTTTACCCTTGTCATTATATCTCATATTTTCACCGCTAGGTCTTTCTCACTTCCTGAATCTCACGTCTACCGAATCAGAAATGGGGGATTTTCGGGCTGTTGGGATGAAGTTTTTTACTCGCGTGGAGTTTGACGAAACAAGTCAACGGCGAGGTGGCCTGGTTTTCTCGAGTGAGAAAAACTCCATTACAATGGCCCGGATAATATAATGATCACATAGTGATTTTCAAGTTTTGGAGTTTGGGAAGTATGTAATATCGATTCCCTAACGAGAAATCGTGAGAAGCAGAACGGAAAATGATTATTACGGCATGTAGCAACGGGCCATTTTTATCATTTTTTTTCTAATATTTTTTGTTTTCATATCATAATAAAAATTGGAAAAGCATATGAAAACCAATGATTTTGAAATTATCTAGTTAAAAAACTTAACTTAAAATAGAATTGTATCAATTTTCGTTCGTTATTTCTGTCAAATTACCTCTGAAATTCGGTTGTGTTAAAATTTCTGCTGGCAGGAAATTTTTTGGAAGCATAAAGATGACCTTCTTAATAGACTTTAAGGGCCGGGTGGACTATCTATCGAGCGTCATCTTTGATTTAAATTTTATCTTTTTAACCTAAAATACATAAAAATTTGAGCTAAGTTTTGAGGTCACGAAAATCACTGGAGTTGGCATAAAAAAATAATGAAAAAAAAGAGGAAAAAATTTTGAAGGGCGCTAA
>NW_011887760.1:1079141-1119496 GCF_000806365.1 Fopius arisanus | reverse complement strand
CCAAATCCAGTGATTTTCGTGACCTCAAAACTTATCCCAAATTTTTATGTATTTTAGGCTAGAAAGATAAAATTTAAACAAAAGATGACGTTCTATAGGTAGTCCACCCGGGCCTTAAATGATAAAACGTTGAAATTAATTTCTTTTATTTTCGAGCCCTTTTCGTACTTACCAACAAAAAAGTTAGTACACATTCATTCTTCTTAAATGCCATTACCGGAGACATTGTTTAAAACCGCAAATTAACTTCTAAGTAGTAAAGTTGGATTCCACTAATTATTATTACCAGGTTAATACAAGTGATAGACAATCTGTCCATATGCAGTTCCCCCTTCTCGTGATCACTACGGGCTCTGCTCATTTTTACCATTAAATTCTATGTTTTTGAGGTCGAAGAATCTGAGCCTGATAGTCATTTCGCCGTCTTATTGGCCTTCAATTGTGATCAATAAATTTACCATCTTTTTTTAATGAAAAAATAATTTTACCGGAGAACTAGCGGAGATACAAAAAGAAGAGTTTAGACTGAAGTTATGGATCTTCCTCTCAGGAACAAAATATTTTTTCATTTTTGAAATCGGTTATAATACACCGGTTAACGCGTAAAATTAAAGTGTAGAAGCTTTGAAAACTGAGGAATTTGTACCAGTTGACGTACGAATTATAGTACGCCTCGTACATGCTGTATTACAAGATCAAAAAAAAATCTTGATCTCTTCTTGTTCTGGCCCTTTTCATTATTAATACTTTAGAAAAAACGGAGCTGAGATATAATAGAATGTAATTTGAAATCGTAACCAGAGGCCACTGTTTGCAAAAGAACTGTTCTCTCGGAAGAACCTCAACCAACGGTTATCCAACGTACCTGAAGTTGAAAAAATGTCCTGAGCTCAGAGGAATAAAATAATTCCATTCTATTATATAACAATTCCATTTCTCTCAAATACTGATAATGATAAACGGCCAGACGAAAAACTTCAAAATCAGTGTCACAAAGAGAAATCAAGAATTTTTTTGATCTTGTGATACAACATAGGTCATGTCTACCACGATTCGTACGGCAGTTTCTTCAATTTCCTCAGCTTTGGAAGCTTCCAGACATAAGGAGTGAGGCGGATCATCCATTCAAAAGCTTTTTTATCTCTAGCACTGATAGTCAACTGAGTTCCAGGCCACAAAGTATCACTCTTTGCCAGAATAAAAGCTCGCAAAATCGAAATATCACGATATTCATTTGTTCATTTAAATAAGCACTATAAATATATATTTTTGAGAAGGCTATATATACAATTGAAAAATTGTTCAACAAGGCAAAAATGGTGAATCCACCCGACGTTCGTCAATATAATGGCATTAACCGGTATATTATGGATATTATGTTAGCGCTCGATATCGATACCTCGATAACCGTTCAGCCGATTTCAATTGATTACAAAACATTTTGTCCGTGACAGAAAGATCTAATAACAAATGATTACCCAATGAGATGACGAAATGATCATCAAACTCAGATTTTCGGACTTCAAAAACAGAGATTCCAATGATGAAAATGAAGGTAACTCGTAGTGAATATGGGAGAGGGGTTTTGCGTATGGACTGAAATGAATACTACTCATAACCTTCATAACTCATAAACTTGCCAAATCTTGAAATGTCTCCATAACAATATAAAACCATCAGGAGCATATAATTACCTTCGGATGCTCTCGCACGGGCACCAGGACCTTGACAGACACCCTTATAGGTTTCTCCCTGTAGATATCTACATACTTAGGATCACGAACTGGTTTTCCGATGGCCTGTGTCTTCTGAATCTCTAAAAACCCAATAGCAAACCAAAACTGTGAATTCTGCAGATTTTATCTCTCTTCTAGAGGATCAAAGCCAACATCAGTGAACAAAGCTGTAGAACACAATCAATAGGACAGTTTAGATAGATGTCAGGAATCTGTAGGACAGATTAATTAATCTTTGCCCATTTCATACGACTTGAAAGGACCTCGGTAAATCAATTTGAATGATTCTCCTACCAATTGATGCAGCCAATTCGCATTTTCGAATGGCATTCACGTTCACATGTTAAAAACACTGACATCGATAGTCGCTTGACGCTTCCACGCATAAAGTAAATAATTTTTTTAACCCAAGTAAATTTTTCCACAATTTTTCTCAAAGAAAAGAATTAAATGATTTGTGATGTTTATTTACCTTGATCGATGAGGCGGAGGGCATTGGGCCACTTCTGAGGATCGATGGCAAGTTTTTCAGCGAGCAACTCTCTCATGTACTCGCCAACCTTGTCTGCCTGATGATCTTTTTCCTCTCTGTCCTTCTCCAAAGGTATCCTCGGCTGGTCTTCACCACCACTACCAGCTCCACCCCCTTCGTCATCCATCTGATACTTGTATTCTCCGTTACTCGATTTATCAGTCATCACTCGCTTTTTCTCCCTCGTTTTGACTTTTCCACCCTCCAGTTTATAATCGTGAGCTAGCACTCTCTAACCCGCCTTCACGCTAATTTCTCTCGATATCTTCCGATGTTTATTCTATCGTCGTTTGGAGATGTTTATGGCGGGAGGGTAGGGGTTGGATAGGATTAAGTGGAGTCCCTGGGAACAAGCTTTACAAAATTGCCTCCAGAAGTAACTCACCACGGAGATAATATTTGGGGTATGATGGAAAAGGGATGATGGCGATGATGGCGTCCTGAGACTCCTGGGTGTTAGGGTGCAGGACTGTAGGTTAGGTTTCACTTACTAGTACCATATACTAAATACCACTGCGCACCACTCGCACCACTGCGCACTCTCGCCAGCAGGCGTGCCATTCGATTGGTATAACTCACATATGTAGGCATAATGTATATAAATATACATATAGGTATACACATCTTGTTTCACCTCTGGTTTACATTGACGCTTTGCTTACGGCGTTTACCGGTGCAAATCGTACAAATGAATGCTTGTACGAGTACGAGATACGAGATACGAGATTGAAGCAATCAGAATTTTTAACATATGCTTTTTATTCATTTGGCCATTTAAGCGGATCACAAAGGATCGATATCATCGGTATGGAGCACAAGTTAATCGGTTGCAGAGAGGAAGCAAGCAGAGAATTGAATTTCGATATGATTACCAATTAAGCAGCAAATCTTCCATTTTCAACAATTGCATCCATTTTAATTCCATAACATAACTTTTCTTAAGTTCAAGTCAAATTATCAAAATAAATATTTCAATGTGTTATTAGATGATTGTCACATAATTTTTTTTTTCTCAAGAAACATTTACACTATCAGAAAATGACTTTTCTATTTCTAAGCAGAAAAACACTATTTTTATGCTTTTTTATAAGGAAAATTGAACTAATTTTTTTTTTCAGTTCAACGAAATCTTAGTGACAAATTATCCAAAAATGAAGTTGCATTTTACTGCTGGAATACCAAGCATTGTCGCGCATATCCAAGAAAATTAAAACTTTTCGCTCCCTACCAATAGTGATTGAAATTAGGCAAATATTGGGACATGATATTTTCCTGAAGAATTAATCGAATGAAAATTAAAGTTTCATGTTATAGTATAAACTTTCACTCAAAGATGAATATATCGACGAATTGTCGAAGTTCAATAATCTGAGGTGGCACTAAAATAAATTATTAGTTGGAAAATTGCCTTTAAGAACTCATGAACAATATTCAAATCTAGGCCAGTTCCACAATTTAACGAATTCTAAATTTAAACAATTCAGTGCCTAATCTCTAAGCATAACGTTACTGACAATTAGAGACACAATGCTGAATATTTAGGTAAAGTTTAATGATTTTTCCAAATTTGTACTAGATTCAGTAACACTTTCCTTCATTTTCAAGCCGAATTGCATTAATAGTTATTAGGTTTTTCAAATTTTCCCCACTGCACAGTAATTATGTAGAAAAACATTGACTCTCTCGCTTTATTCTGTATCTTTAAGAAATAAACTTTTTCAATTTTACAAAAAAATTTCCCGAAATTTTAAAGATTTCTCATTGAAGTTGAAGAAAATTTCGAATGTCGAGGTTTAGGACTTTTTGTGCTTATAGACAGACAATTTTTCATTTTTGGATGAAAGTAGGGCTTTTTATCTTTATTTCGACCGCTTCTATTGAACATTTTCCGAAAAAACTCCTCTACCAGTCATTCGAACAGTTATCACCATGCAAAATTACAAAATTTACTTTTCTTGAAAACCTGCTACGTTTCGAATACATTGGGCATTTTTCGTGAGGCCACCTTATTCCATATTATTTATAATTCTAATATTACTCTAAGGTCAATTCCTTTCCATCCAACAATAACTCCTTAATTTAGCGTGTATTGTTTTTCAAAATACAAAATAAGCAGTTGGCCGAGCCTATTTGGCACTAGATATTTAATCAATACGTCATGCGTTAGTCTTTGGCAATGGCAATATCTCTTAAACGCACTATCCGATCCAGCCCATTTTCAGTAGGAAACGTTGTGGTCATACGAAGAAACTTTCTGCCCGATTTCAAGTTGATCGATTGATTTTCAAAAATCATAGCGCGTACAATGAATTTTTTTAGAAAACACAAAAAATTGACATATATATATTCTGATCAATCTATAAAGACCATATCGAGACAATCATTGAAAGAAATGAAAATAAAATTGATTGCATAATTTCTGAGATATTTGCAAAAAACTTTTCAAAAATGATCAGCGAAAAACTACTGCCCCGATCGGACTGAAATTTAGCACAGATCAAGTCCATATTAGGACCTTTTTAAAACACATGGTCGAACGATTCGAACGCTTCCATTCGGAAACGAAAAACCGAATAATAGCAATATCTCGCTATTTTTCTACGAATGGGTTTACATATTTCCGTAACTTTTTGTGTAGTATCTCTGAAATCGCTCAGCCGACTGTGCCCATCCAAAATACAAACGTTTTATGTTAGAAGAGCCAGAAGAGTACAAACTGTCAACTCGCTATCTCTATTTTTTATTAAGGATGTTCTGCACGTATACTCAAAACAAAAACTTTCGCAAACTTAATCTTCGCAATTTCAAATTTTCTAGCCAATACACAGACAGTATGCTTTTGCCGCGTTTCATAACATTCTACATAGCTTGCAATTGAAATTAGACAATGAAAAAATCGGTCAAGTACAGTGCTTCCATTGGAATGCAAAAATAACGATAATTCTACGCAGTGAAAATTTGGCGTTTGGTGTTGAATTGATATTGACTGTTGTTACAGAAAGCCCACTCCGTGGTTGGTGTGGAGTTCTAGCGTTTTGATCACACCGTTTAACATGCAACTTAATGGAAAATTCTGGTGTTAATTCAACACAAATCGATATGCCATGAAGTCCACAGCAAATTTTTTACAGTGAACACGTGCCGGTGTACTAGATCAGTTTGTGAAAAATTTTGAGAAGTCAGCAACTTCTAAAGAGTCAAAAATTTAAACGAGATTTTGAATCTTAACCAAACAACTCAAATAAACAAACATTTATGTTAACCTCTTAAAATTTAAAAAACATGAAAACCAATATATAATATAGCCAATATAAGTTATTATTCGAAATGACCAAACATTAAGCCTCCATAGCTAAGAATGAAAACTCCTTTATCTCTTAAGGATACCTTTTACACTAAAATAGTAATATGTAAATAGTATGCTACGAGGCTGAAAAGACCGCTTTTCAGGCCGTATTGCATATGTTCGTTTATATTACGAGGCTCGACTAACCGAGCAGTTTTATTGCCCAAGGGAGGTAAGTAAAAAAGAAAAGCAATAAATGGCCACTTACCTCCCCAAGAGAATAAAAGTACCAAGTAGGGCGGGCCGAGTGATATAAACTTAAAAAAATTATGCCAAGGGATACAAAACCCTAACTTTTTCGATTCCCAGAATATTCTCTAAAACGCAAGCAATCGTGATGAACCTTTACAAACATGAAAAAAAAAGTACTTTGCCACGTAAATCTTCTTGGTAAAAGTTATTTCTTTTATCACCTGCCTCTAGCACAAACGAAAATCGATTAAACATGATCGCTAGCGATCTGCTACCTTTTTATACGATTTGGATAGATGGAGTATTTTTTTTGCAATTCTATTTTGCTCTACACAAGAATTCGGGAAAGATTTCTCGAACCCCACCAAATCCAAAGATAGTGATCAAAAATTGACCTGCCACGAATATGAATGAGTGGGAATGTTCCCTACCTCTTGGAAGTCAATTTTTCAGTCAAGGCTGAGATTTGAATGAAAATAAAGATTTTTCAATTTGTTTTTTTTGTAGTTCTTTGCCTGCTCTATTATTACGATTTGTATTAGTTGCACAAAAAAGTATATTGGTCACCAGCGGAAGAACTATTGTATTTTCTCCCTGTGAAAAAATTATTTATGTTTAATCTAACTCTCAGACGACGATTTGCAGAAGAATCAAATATTAGTTGCTTACGGGACTGAAATTTGTCTTTTTCAAAATACTATATTGGCATAAAACAACGTGAAGGTGTTATCCCTGGCGTAACATACAATACCCCTCATAAAACATCATCGATAATCAATGGAATTCACATTAATCGACGAGTCACATTGGATTCCGGCCCATCGACACGCTCGTATTCCTCGTGTGATTGGTACTCGAGGTGGCTCAGTACGTATGCTATATTGTCCAGAATTGTTCAACACGTCAATCACCGTCAGATTATTCCCTAGAACAATAGTATACTGCCGGGAGTTAATTGTCGACAGCCGGGTTCACTCCGATATAAAAGCCCCAGTTTAAATTGTCTCTATGTCAACCTTCGTAATAAGTTTCCACATCTTAGCCCAAAATTATTTTAAAAATTCAATGTTCTTTCTTTTTTTCCTTTTCTATTGATAATTAACTCGCTTAACAGTTGAGAGAAAGTTTTTAAATATATATTGTTATTCTTATATGATATCAATCATTGCATTGAAAAAAACTACTCCATCAAATCTCTCGAGTAGTATTATGCCCTGTTTGTTCGAAAGCTACCTGCTATCTAACAGCCGTCAGCTTTTCACAAAAAAAACGACAGCATGCCCGATAATTAAGCCGAAGGCTCTCGAAAAATATGAGGAACACGTCTAAGACATAAATCTTCTCTTTATATCAGTCCCGTAAGCTATATCACGTTCGATGCTTTATTTTTTTTTTACTAGAAAAATAAATAGCACGAAATTGGAGCTCGATAAATGGATAAATCGAGCGATCGAAGCGAGCAATCCTCCCAATTGGCATAATTAACGTTTCAATGATCATTAAATAGTGTGTGATAGGCAGCTTGGTGTGTGAGTGGATGTATTTGAGTGAGGGCATTTGTTAAAGCTTGGTGGAGTGATGACTGTGAGCTAACGAGCGCTTCGGTCAACTTTGTACAAATAAGGTATGCACTTTTTAGTGTTCATTGTAGTCGGGTCATATGCATGAAAAACTTCAACTCTTCTATTCCTCCATTCTAATTACGTCTGGGAGTTGGGAATTGCTCTGTAAACCCTCTTTCTACCAACTCCCATGTTCCTTCTCTTTGCTTTATTTATTATTTATTTGGTTTTCATCCTTCGCCATTTTCCACCAATAATTCTACCTTTTTTCAACAGGGCATGAGTGCTGCTTGTCGAGGCTGAATAGACTGAATTAATTAATATGCATTTATTGAATACTTTGAGCTGCGCGCTCTAACATTTCTGTGGAAGTTAGCACAGATTTTCGCAAGATTTTCATTTCATTGAAGACATGGAAATTAGGAAATTAGGATTTTTTCCTTAACGGTGGGCCGTGTAGAAGGTGCAAATTCATTGAATAGAGTGTAATTCAATGTTTCATTACCCCAAAACACATCACTTAATATTTTTATAGTCGAAAAAGCACTTACAGTCACTTATTAAAATATATACCTAAAATAATAGAATAATCTCTGTCATTGAAGTATGTAGTTTCATTTTTGATAGGATATAGTCTTTGATTTTAGCAATGAAGAAAAATTATAGAAAAATTTCTCCTGGCGTTAAGTAGTTATGCAATATATTCTCTCTGGAGGAATTTGAAGGATAAAAAGCAAAAATACGATGAGTCTAGTACAAATTTAATGTAATTGGGTATTAATTGTTTAACCCTGATGTCAGTGAGTTATTGCTTCTAAATGTAATTTCTTATTAACCAATGGCTATAATTCTACATTTATCCCCCTTATAGATAATATGTACCTGATCGTCTCGCCTGAAAAATAAAACTGGGTATGAAAAAAACAGCGAAATTTTCCATTTTTTTCGGAGCGATTTTCAAGTTTTTAAGTTTGGGAAATATTGAGTACCGATTATCAGAAGAGAAATTATGGGATAGCACAATAGTGCAGGACACATGCGTTTCCAGACCGAAATTTAGAAAAAGCAAATAACTGCATGCGCTATGTACAACTTGGTTGGCACCCCGAACCAAGAAATTGCTATTGTTCAAGCATGTGCTATTGTCTGTCTGGGAAAGTTACTTGAACAAACGGATGAGAAAATCTAGAGTTTCAAAAGGATGGGCCCCACCATACACAGGCGCCCAACTTAAATCTCAGTACGCATCATGAGAATATTTCGGCTTTAAATGTTTTATGTGTCATCGATACATGTTTCAATATTGATTCGATAATCATTGAAAATGCATTCGATAATCGCTATTTACGATACGCTGAGAACAAAAAGTGTCGATGGAATGCATATGTTGTTGATTAAAAATTGCAACGAATTTGCTTTGGTTTGCAACCAACCTGATACTTGAATCAGTCTTTTCGCGAAACTGACAGTCCAGGTACTAGTCAATATTTTATTATTGATATGGATATGGAATGGTTAAATTTAATAAAAAAATCACAAATCGCTTTTTCATTACTTGAAAACAAAAGATATCATTCTCATCATCTCCTAACTTGAAGGGAAGGTGCTGAGATCAATTTTCGCTAATATGCTAATATGGTGGCACCTCTTGCCAACTTTTTCATATCATGATTTTTTTTTCCCATTTGAGGTATACCTCCAGTAAATGCACATTATTTGTGTCGGAACTCAGTAGCTATTAATGAATTTAACCTCTGAGTCATCTCACTTGTTTTGGTGGATGCTCATATAACTCATATAGCTGCACCCCTACTTCACTTTTCCTTCAAAAAGCCGTTAATTCATGATTAACTAAACAATGCTATCAAGTATTTGCAATAATTCAATGAGTGGTAAAGCACTTTTCTAAAAGTTTCATCCCTCACCAACACAGAGTATGATTCAGGGTTCGCGGCGGGGTGGCAACTCACGCGAATAATTGTGATATTGCAAAAAATATAAAAAGAAAAAAAAAACTCTTATAGGTGTTAAAAAGTCGAATATTCTGATATTTAAGACATAGAAAACGATCAAATAGAACTTCAGATTTTGAAAAAAAAAAAGAAAAAAGTGAGATTTCTAAAATGAACAGCCGAAAAAAATGAGAAAAAAGATAGATCATTTTTCAACCGTCTATTTTCAGAAAAATCACCACTTGCAAGAGAGCTGACATCACTGGTTACGTCAATTGGTGTATGGAATAGCTCAATATGCAAATGAGGATATCAATCCGTAATACGTAAAGAATACATAAATTAATCTTCATTGATAATAATAAGAAGAGTCATCCTACGATGTACTCAACTATGTAATTAAAAAAATAACTAAAAACTTATAAAGAAAATGTTTTCAATTCACTACACAATTACTAAACGATAAGATAAGTTGGACTAGAAATTTGTCTATGCAGAGGAGAATCAAAAGAGAAAAAAAACCATGAGTGAGAGCACCGGAAGCAATGGAAATAAGTAGTTAGGATCAGTGGTAAGTCCGCCTCCTAATAACGAAAAGAAAAAGGCTTTACATGAAGTTTAACGATGAACTTTACCGACAACAGCGCCCTTTGCCACGGGCAATATGCTCCAGGCGTTTCAGGTGCATTTTCCTCCTCCAGCCACTAGTCCCGCTGGAACCGCCGAGCCGATAACACCGAGTTTTCGTACGTACCTTCGAGTCCTCTCTATTCCGTTGATTCCATTAAATCAATCGAATACTCATTAATTTTAATAATTTCCGAATATTTTCGTTAATCGTCATTACCTCCTGCTCTGTTTGCCCTTTGGTTGCCATTGTGGTAGCACGTGATTACTCTGGTGGAGGATCAATTTGAGTTCTCCAATAAATGTTTACATTTTGTGAGGATGGCATATATTATGCAGGGTGAGTACTTGCAAAATCGCTTAGATACCAAAGATTCTAGAATTAATGCTTTCACCTACTACCTTCTCACATGTTACCCCTCACAGCGAGGACAGTAAAAATCCTTGGGAGAATATAATCCGCTCTATGTCGTCCCTAAAGGCACCTTTATTTCTTCTGTGGGGTCGTAAACTTTAGAATTCGCTCCTCCAATGTCTCTAGCCTTTCACCAAGTTTCCAACATCTCGGGTGTTCTCTTTCGATGAGGAGTTTGAAGGGATCGCGTGCCAGAAACAATTTTTTATTTCGACTTTCCACAATAGACCGAGTTGACACAGAATTATTATGTCTCCAACGTGTCTCCACTTTTCAACAAATATCTACTTATTAAGAATCTTTAAGAAACTTACTATTGATTACATTAAGGAGAGACTGAATCATTTATGTTAAATTGCTGGTCTGGTTTAGAAAGAGAGGAAAATTGATAGGACACCTATGTTAAGGAAGTGAAGTGGTGGATCCTTTTACACAGTAACGTAATTTTCGAAGATGGCTATCACTTGCATTAGCACTTGATCACGTGCACCTGCTTCTCCCCTATTAATTTTTCTCTGTGGCTCCTGCCAATCATACAAATTAAGGGAGGAGAGTCTTTATCGCGAAAATATCAACTCAGAAATGGTAAATTTTTGACACTTCACTCATCATCGCAACTAAACATTAGTTTTTCCACATAATTGAAGATTACATCCTTTTGAGTTGTTTTTTTTATGAAAATTTTGTTTAGTTACATGAAATGGTCATTTAATTTAGCAGTAAAAAATGGCAATGCAGTCAGGCCTCATGATTCAGGAGATAGATATTCTGAAATTGCTATTTAAAAAATATTCCAAGGCTGTAAAGTTGAAATCCATTACACCCCTAATGAAGGGAAAATTTATCGATACTGGTGTAGAGACTCAAAAGTGTAGAATATGGATACTTATCACATAAAAAGATTTTCCCTTTTTTCTTTAGTGAAAATTCAAATACGATTGCTGGAGCGACTGATTACGATGTTTCTGCCTTCGGGATGGACACAATATTAACAATCTGCAATACTAAATTCAATTTGTTTAACAGTTGAAATATCGGATGCGAGGTTGAACAATTTGTAGATTTATTTTTTCATTGTATCGCGTAAAATTCACAAGAAACTCAAGAAGATGGGAAAAATATATAATTATTGCATAAAATGAAAATTTGCGATGGATCCGATATAAGGGAAAAATTCTCTGAAGGTAGACTAGTATATAGATGATAAAGTCCAGCCGAAAAAAAGTGATACCTGATAAAAAGATTATTGGCACTGAGGGGTTGAGGTGAATGGGTCGAGAGTGCAGTAGCAACCGATGGAAGAGCTTTCGTGTTGACGCATCGTCGATGCTTTTGTACCCCTGAACACAGGCGATCCTTTCAGACTCGAGCAGTGTGACAGGGGGTGGTTGTAGTAGAAGTGCCAGTAGCATAACTCGCGGCAACATCGTGCCAGGAAATTGCGACGGGTTGGAACGACGAATGGTAGACATCACCAGAGATAAGCCGATTAAAGTTGCTGTCAGGGTCCAAGTGCCTGTTCGAGATCACCCTAAGGTCAGTATCAGTATATTAAACTTTTCTATTCCATAAATTTTTATGTATTCTAATTTTCATTTTTATAAACAGCCTGGGGAGGCAAATCAATTGAACAAATTCAGCTCTTTCCTTTTCCAATTGCATGTGCATCAAAAAGTTTTCACTATTGTTTTATTGAATGAGTATTCTGTTTGTGTAGTTCAATTTCGTTGGGAAGCTGTTGGGTCCAAAGGGAAATTCATTGAAACGTCTTCAAGAAGAGAGTGGCTGCAAAATGGCAGTGCTTGGACGTGGATCTATGAAAGATCGGCAAAAGGTAAACAATCGAAATTTCACAAAAACTTTTCAATGAAAAATTTTAAAGAATTAAATTATAAAGAAGAAACATAAAGAAGTAACCCCCCACCTCGTTCAGACAGCAGACAACCTACAAAAAAGACTCACGTTTACTCATCTTCACCTCACTAATTTCCCATTCTCCCGTTATCTTTGCCTGTATCATCCTTTTGCTATAGAGAAAAAATTGTCCAAAATATCGGCGAATGAAAGTAAAAAACAAAAAAACCTAAAGAGAAGACCTAAAAATTTCAGAGATGAAAAATTACTTGGCGCTTGTCTTTTCGAAAAAAAATGTACTGGCATGCTGTAATGATCGTCACTTAAAATATTTACCTTCACAGAAAATATCATACAGCATTTTCTTTGCGATAATAAATGCACCGGTACGAAAGAGTCGGGTTGAAGTGGGTGTTATGTTGATAGGGCGAGGATGGGCTGGCGGGTTGGAGGGGGAGATTTGTACAAGGATGCGACTTTAATGACTTCCTTAATTAAAAGCCGTACATCTCGTGGGTTGTGAGGAAACCTCCACTCAACTCACCGATGGGCTTAAAATTGTCGAAGGCTTTTCCTCCTCATCCATACAACGTATAACCGTGTCTTTTGGAAGTGAATTCCGGATGAGAAGTCTACGCCTCTATACATAACGATGGGGTTTCCTCGTCATTGCCGTTTGATGGTTATCCCAAACCGCTGGAAAACCTCACCCAGCCACCCAGTAATCAAGATAAACTACTCCAGTAACACATGTGCACATCAGGGTATTACATGTTTCAGTCTCCTGAAACTTGGACGCAACTCGCTTATAAACTCCTACTTACTTTTAATATTTAACTATTCAATTAAGTTGCCCTCTATCAGTCTGATTGATTAATTCAAGTTAATTATCATTCCAAAAAGTGGAGTTACTTATGTACTGTAGCTCATTTCAGGATTGTCTATAAACTAGAGATATCGCAGATGTAAAAATGAGATTTAATGGATTTCATTAAGAAGATCAATGTTTTTCCGAGGCATTCTAGTACAATTCTGTAGGTAAATTTCATTGTATTTTTGTTGATTTTTATTATGAAAGTAGTATGAAAGTAAAGAGCATGACGAATTTCTCAATAGAACAAAAATATATGTGTGTGACGTTGTGAGTGCTGGTTATTCCACCTCCGTTGCCTGGCTGCTGAACAGCCCCAAGCAACACTTGGAATAGGAGCTCGAGTCACCATGTCCACCCTCGCTGTGGCTAACTGCTGTGGGTTGAGTGCACCGGGAGTTTGCTCATTCAGGATTTATGGTGATGGGTGGTCTGGAGTAAATTCACTGACACCAAAGTTAGAAGAGTGGATTAACGTTACACTAACAGGTGCACTGGATTCGGTTTGGCGGACTCAGGTGCTAAAGTGCCTTGTTACTGACCGCAAGACCGAGTGTCCTGGTTCAGGTCTAACCGTGATCTGACTTCCAGAGGGGCCTCAGAGAAGCTGCAGCCCCCAAAATGCTTACCTAAGCACTCCCATCGTTTAGAACACGAGGTGTTCTAAAAGTTACTCAAGGGAACTGCACTCAGGTATCGCCGTGGCACTGCTGATGCAAGTCAGATCCCAAAAAGTAACTAAGTCGCTGAATATCGGCCTATTCGCTTGCCAGATACTCTACCCTTTCTTTAAACAAAAAAATCCACGTCATATATAAAAATATATGATTTTTAATACTTTTTGAAATAGGAAAGTATTAAACTTTCCTATGAATTTCTTCCCACAGTGGAGAATAGAATAGAATAGAATAGAGCAGAATGGAATTTCTGAAGAATTTTCATTGAAGAATTTATTTTTATTAAAGACTTAATATCTATACTTTACGAGGCAGAATAAAATCTCCTTTAATCTCTCCATGAAAAAGCCCCGCCGTCGGAAAAAAAAAGTTTTTGATAGGCAGAGGAAAATTGACTCATAATTATGAGCATTATTGGAAGAATTGATATTCCTCTTTAGTTAGTGTAAGAGAAAATTGTACATCTCTTTTTTTTTCGTTCAACTTTTTTCCCTTGAAATTGGCTGACAGACAATTATTTACCAGGAGGAAGAGTTACGTACCAGTGGTGATCCAAAGTTCTCTCATCTTACGGAGGATCTTCACGTAGAAATAAGTGCCTATGCCACACCAGCTGAGGCGCACGCCCGCATTGCCTATGCCCTCGTCGAAGTCCGTCGCTTCCTCGTCCCCGTATGATCACCAATACATTAATAACCACCTTTAATAAATAATGATATTACGTCATTAAATTACAATGTGACATTTATGTGAATTGATGACTCCCTATGTGTAGGATTACAATGATGACATACGACAAGAACAGATGTGGGAGATGCAGATGATGAACTGCACGGAAAATAGCCAGGATGACTTATCAAGCCTAGATACTAATTCAGAACCAACTAGTTCACCAATTTCTAGTACCACTGGACATCCTAATGAAGGTCAGGATTTCGGCAAAACTTCAGGGACTTCATCCCATTGCAAAACTTCAGGTAAAACAGAATTTATTCAGCGAACCCATTTGGATAAACAAGTTTTATTGTTGAATATATATAAGAATTCGAAGCCATAATAGGAGGCGGGTTTCCCGTCAATACCGGACAAATAGAGTAGTCACAGTAGAAATTAATTTCCAGAATAATATGAGCACTTTTCCCTCCTTTCTCCGTGTGCATTTTCACGATAGCTCGCCTCGGAAATTATGCTATTATGTGCTTTTCAAACTTGAAAATTTGAAAATTATTCCAAGCATAGGTATGCTTCAAGCCACTGTCACTGCTTCTTTTTGCTTGTATCACACGCGTAAAAAAAAACCCACGGCAAGTTTTTGAATTTAGAAAGTTTATATTACTGTTTGCCAGATGAAAAATTTTGAGAAGCAATACGGAAAAATATAATCGGCGATAATTTATTTTTTACCGGTGTGCCTAATGATCAGTCCTTACCATTGACACAGACACCGATTCCACACGATTCCACCTCTCCACATCGCCCAAATACACGATTCTCTATTCTACTTCACAATCTGAGGCTTACACACTGATTTTCAATATGAATGCTAAATAAAATCGTACTATTCAAAAATTCTAATAGCTATATATCCTTAAAGCCGATTCATCGATTTGTATAGAAGTATACTTGTAGTTTTTTCAATAGTTTTAGAGATATTGACCTTAATATTCTTATACACAAAATGGAATATCTCAACAACTAGTGAAGCTACTAGTGATGTTAAGCAAAACAATACCTATTATTGGTGAAAATTTCATATTTATATTAATTAATTTCACCGCATGAATGTTACAGAGACAATTTTTCAAAACTTTACGCTTCTACATTATTGCCTGCTTGAAAATTAGAGAATGTGAAAATTTGGCAAATATAATGCTTCTATTCGGAAAGAAAAAGGAGTAAAGTTTAAGGTGATAATCTGAAATTTGATGGATAGTGGGTGTTATTTGGAAGGGCATCTGGGAAAAATTTCAAATCGATCGGTCAAACAATCTTCGATATATACCAATTTCCCAAGTAATGTTTTTTTTTAAACATCTTAAAAACTATTTGACCGAACGAACATTTTTTTTGTTTGAAAAATCATTGTAGGCAAAATGAAAGCTGAAAAAAATGCTACAGAAAGTTGAAATTTGGTATGATTTGTAGTTTGAGAAGTATATTTCCTCAACGGCTCATTGGATTTCAATTTCAATTTCAATTTGAAAATAGTCGAATTGATGCCCGCTATTGGGATGAATCAAAATATGCATGCCATCCACGCAAAAGTTGCTACAAAAATATAAAATTATATATAATAATTTATATACTTATTATTATTATTGTATAAACTTGTGTTTGAAATGTGTATGAATATATCGCCATAAAAATCGCCGTAAAACTCGAGCATCGTTCGTTGCCAAAAATGCCACCAGAAGTTCTATCAACGATTACCATATTAATAAGGAAAAGGAATATTTTATCTTTTAAATATAGTTGAAGTTCGGCGAAAAAGCTACGTAACCGTTGGGGTAATCTGATTGAATACGGCTAGGATATACTAATAATTCTATTTTTTGGGATAATTCAAAGTCTCAAAGGAGACAATTCACTGACAATATTTTTATCCGATTCTTGTAAAGAATGCCAACTCGGACGTATTAATTAGACCTGTCGTCGGCGATAAATTAAAAAAAAACCTTAATTCCAGTTTTTTTTTATATCTGTCATTTAGGTCGAAAGCGGCCTTTAGTCTCTGGAAATCGACCTGCCATGTCCCCAACGAAAAGAACGGTCATGTCACTTTTGGCAAGGGCGAGAGCTGCCCAGAATAAAGAGCATCTACAACCAGCGCAAATTGTTGCTCACACACAAACACCAACTGTCCATCAAGCGACTTTAGCAATGATCCCACAAGCTCCAAATCAGTCCACAACTCATGCTATAGCACAGGTACCCAGAATTCAATTAATCGGTCAGACAGTAGCAACCCAACATCAAACGTTAAGAAGACAGACAATTATTCCATCTCATTCGCAACATCAGATTCTGTCACCTGCAATTGGGCTCATTCATGCGCAGTGAGTGGAGATATATTCAATCACTTTAAGAGATTAACTCTACCTCCCGTGTTTAATTAATTGCTGAAAATTTGCCCGAGTTGATGGGATTCTTTGAGATACAATGAAATGAGAATAGCCTCGGAAAATTTTACTCGGCGAAATTCACCTGTAATTAAACACGCTGAAATGAATATCATTATTGATTCTCCCCTGTTTTACCAGAAATTTACTTCGATTGTTCTTCCTAATGAAAAAAAAAATAAGGTTGAAAGGGGGATCAAAAAATAGGCGAAAAATCCTCTTGAAATAAGTAATCATACGAAATAAGTTATCAGATTTTCCTTGAGGCGAAGACCTAGTTTGTGAAGGATATGCCATTACGAATGCCGAGTAGACGATTAGCATTCCCTTTCAACTGGCTACTTGTTCTTGCAGAAGGACCACCGGTGGTTCAACTGTGCTTCCACTTCTACGAGAGGATCTTGTTGCTGGAGTGAATCTCGTTTAATGCTCGGATCTCCAATCGAAGAGTGGACTTGATTTGTTCATCCCTTTAATTCTCATAAAATTTTAAGAAAGGTGGGCAATTTATGAAAGGTAGATTGTAAGAATATTTTTTCTCTCCGTTTTTGTATTTAATAATCAGGGTTGACTCTATTTTCTTGTATTCTCATTTATCTTTACAACCCTCGGACCAACTTCTCTATTCATTGGCTGCGTTAGACGGACAATTGTGCTGATATAGCAATTAGATAGACAAATTGAAGTGCGATGTATATTCGAATTATTCGAATTAAATTTAATAAATATGAATTATACTGATAATTGAATATGCTTAAATAATTCATTGTAAATGGAGACTTGTTTTATCTGTGCAATGAAATAAATACCATGAATTTATGCGGAAAAAAATTTATTTTATTATCTGTAAAATGAATGCAGACTTGTATACATCGAGAAGTACTGCAACTAGGATAATCATCAGGGATATAGAATGTCATAGTGACCTGGACGATATAGTAAATGTACAGCTGGCGTTGAACCCTCTGGAAAGTCGTGGGCCGTCACTTCTGTTCCAGCTCCACGATCCATGTAGCGTACACGTACACCCGTACCGAGGGCTGTACTCATTGCGATGATATGGATGTGATCCGACTCCTTGTACATTGGCTCCACTTCCTGTATGAGATTTGTCAATTCTTTAATGCAGAGACTATTATCAACTCAATGGAAAAATCAATTAAATCAGCGATTCAATATGAAATCTTTATATTTATGCCAGAAATCAATGACGTCCCGCAAACTGTATTTAGATAATCATGGATATTTGGAAAATAAATTTGGTCTAGTAAAAATATTGGATGATAAACAACTTTTCTACCATCAACGGAATCGCGCTAAAATTATTGCCAAATTACAAGTGACAAGATAAGACGCATTAATTAAACTCATACTTTTCAAGGAATATCTAAGGTTCTGAAGGAAATAGCAATACTTAAACGTAAATGCGCAAAATGGACGTAACGAGGAGTACATGTGTTAGACATATTAAAGAAAACGTTTAGAGTAGTTTTACTTATTCAATATATAATAGATATTCAATTGAATGCGCTTCACAAGTTTTGGCCTTTCATCATTAAAATGTGAATTTTGACAATTGAGAGAAATATTTAATACCTGATGACAGAATTCAACGACAGTCCTGCCCCCCTCAATGAAATTCTGGTAAAAATCTGCTTCCTTTTGTAATTGACCAGAGGTTATTAATCTAAGATAAACAACAATATAATCTGAGTAACCCTGCTCATTGAAGAATTTATGTAATTCAGTGCTGCTGGCCTCGGTGCCATCCCCGACCTTTTCAATGACTTCCATAAACTGAAATGCGTACAAGTCGTTTCTTTGATTAGTAACACAAAGGATAAAGACACCAACAAAAGCCATCCAAACAAGAGTTATTCCACGAAAAAGCGTAATTACCGTATCATGAAAGTCCTCCACCGTAAACTGTGGAAATCCCAGTGCAACTAAATTGTCCTTGCTTTTTGATGCAAGCTCACGAAACTTGTTATACTCATCTTTATTCTGTATCAGTCTCTCGAGATAAGCATAACTGAATGCACGAAAAAAACAATTACCATCGGGCCTAGTTCTTCTAATGTAGGAATACTTTTGGCCAAGTGCCCTGGCCTTTGACAGATAAATCTCATCCTCCTCGTACTCCCTCTCCAGGCTCTTCAGTGATTCCTTTTCGCCCACCAGAGGTATCGATTCAGATATCTGAAACCCCCATTACAATTTAATTCATTACTTTGTTTTTTTTCTCCATTGAATTCGGCAAGCTAATGGAATTTTAAAGAGAATTTAAAAATAAAGGGGATTAACCTCTTTCTCGATGCTCCTTTGTTGTTGAAGGATGAGTTCATCTTGATTGACTTGAAAAAAAGACATGTGCTTTTGAGATTGGCTGTCGATAGAGGCAAAAAAAATAAAGAGATGATGATTACCTAAATTTTCTCCAGGGTTGTTCAACGATGTGTCACCCATTATTCACCGAATCTTCATACACTTTAGGTTGAACGGGTTAAGCGTTGCACTAAAAACAAAAGTCAGTCTGGTGGAACGACTGCAACCGGTCGACTCATACTTCATAGGGCCACACTTTCCACACTCCACAGACTACAGTGACCCCTACGTTTATATATAGGCTGGGCTGGCCTTATAGCGGCAGTTGACGGCAATAAGCGGTCGTCGGACATCACCATGGCAATACGCCTTAACTAACCCCATATTCAAAACTTGCTAAACCTCTCGTCTTATAATAGTATATTTCGCCACTAGGCCATTTGACATTTTTCTGGCGATTTTGAATTTACAGTTCGAGGTAAACCCGATTTTTGGCGTGCGAGACATTCATAGCACGAGCCAAAAGCAATTCCTATAATCTCAAATGCCAAAAAACACTTTCTGCACGAGTTACGAACAAAATGGTTCTTCGTCTTGTACGGGGAGGTCACTTTTAACGCACGCAAAGTGACCGGAGCTTTATTCAGCCAAATTATGTTGTGGCTGCAATCTGATTGGGTTAAAATGAGAATTAAGAACAAAAATTCCTCAATTCTATGAAAAAATTTCTTCTCGTATGAAACCAAATTAATAATATTTTGGAATCTTATTTCAAATTTGATTAGTTAATGGAATCCTTGAATGGAATAGTGAAGATCATAAATAAGGAGGAACTATTTGAAATTTCAGTGAGAAAGCAATAGCACTCCACGGATAATTTGCCCAAACAAAGAATTCAGACTTTTTACAGGGGAGTAAAGAGCAAGGAAGGCAGAAACCAAAAATTGAAAATTCCCCGTTATATGAAATTTCATGATTATTGTGTCGGCTTTTAAAGAGGATTCCCTTATACCCTTATTATAATTAGAATTGAGAATAAAGGCATGAACATTGCGGCTGGTTGCTGCCGCGCGGCGCTAGTAACATATATAACCTTATATTTTTCTTTTCGATCCACGCTGCAGATGTTATGCACGTGGTGATAGTCAGTTTCTCTGTGAAGTGTTCAATATCATGAAAATACATTTATAAACAAGTGTCTGTCGTGCAGGGAATAAAAATGTCACTATATAACTTCAAAAAGATCGCTGTGGTCCCCACATCCAAGGTAAAACCTCATTAACACATTAACAGTTACAAGTAATTATTAGGTTATGATATGAATGATGGCAATATATAAAATAATATTCACCATTATTTTCTTTTTCTCGATGCCAGGATTTCATCGATATCATATTATCGAAAACGCAGAGGAAGACCCCCACAGTGATCCATAAGAACTATAAAATCTCGAGGATTCGTGCATTTTATACGAGAAAAGTGAAATTTTCTCAACAAAGTTTCCATGATCGTCTGTCCCAAATAATTCAGGAATTTCCTAAGCTCGACGATGTCCATCCATTTTACGCTGATCTTATGAATGTTCTGTACGATAAAGACCACTATAAATTAGCTCTGGGGCAAATCAACCATGCTAGACATCTGATTGACAATGTTGCAAAGGATTATGTTCGATTACTCAAATACGGCGACTCTTTGTACCGCTGCAAACAGTTGAAAAAGGCAGCTCTCGGTCGCATGGCCACGATAATGAAACGACAAGCTGCCAATCTGGCGTACCTGGAACAAGTTCGTCAACACTTGGCGCGTTTACCCAGTATCGATCCCTATACCAGAACAATAATCATTTGTGGATTTCCTAATGTTGGAAAGAGTAGTTTCATCAATAAAATCACGAGGGCTGATGTGGAAGTCCAGCCCTACGCCTTCACCACAAAATCTCTGTACGTAGGGCACACAGATTACAAATACCTCCGTTGGCAAGTCATTGACACTCCTGGAATTCTAGATCACGCCTTAGAAGATCGAAATGTCATTGAGATGCAAGCAGTAACAGCCCTTGCCCACTTAAGAGCAGCAGTTCTGTACGTCTGTGATGTGTCAGAGCAGTGTGGACACAACATCGAGGCCCAAGTCCAACTCTTCGAGTCCATAAAACCATTATTCACCAATAAGCCGCTCATTGTCGTTGCCAACAAAACTGATGTTCTTCGCCTGGACGAGTTGCCTCCAGAAAAACTGACTGCTCTGAAGAGCCTCGAAGATGGAGGAAAAACTCCACTAATCGAGATGAGCACTGTTACGGACTTTGGAGTGATGGAAGTTAAGCGCGAGGCGTGTGAACGTTTGCTCTCCTTCAGGGTAGACCAAAAGATTAAGACCAAGAAAGTCGATGGATTACTTAATCGCCTGCATGTTGCTGTACCTGCACCCAGGGATCATAAAGAACGACCTCCGTGCATACCTCAGACTGTGCTCCTCAAGAAAAAGGCTGACGCAGAGAAGCTCGAGAGGAAAAGGAAATTGGAGAGGGAAATTGAGGAAGAAATGGGAGATGATTATGTCTTGGATCTGAAAAAGAATTATGACATTGAGGGAGATCAGAAATTTGATATTATTCCTGAAATGTGGGAGGGACATAATATTGCTGATTACATTGATTTGGATATATTTGAGGTGAGCATCATAAAAAATTACCTAATTGAGAGAGGATCGATGGATTGTCTGTTCGACCACCGGAATAAAAATTCTATCATTCTATTACTTCAGCAATATTTATTTTAAAAGACCTCTGCGGTTTTCCAATTTTGACGATTTTTTTTACAACGACTTTCACGAAATCATTACAAAATACAAATGCAAATTCATTAAAATAATAGTGAATGTATCAATCAATATTTTTATTATTTTTAATGTTTTCAGAAACTCAATGAACTTGAGAAAGAGGAGGAAATGCGAAACGAAGCTGGATACTACGACTATAAGGTTCCCTTATTATCAGATACAATGAAGCAAATTCAAGAATTAGCTAAACAAATTCGCGAAAAGAGAGCAATTGATGCTGACGAGGCTAGAGTTAATAAGGCATCTACTAAGCCTGTTATGCCACGTACTGCTGCTGCCAAGACACGAAGTAGATCTGTCACGAGATTGAGGGAGCAGATGGAGGAGCTGGGAGTTGACATGGATAACACTGAGAATGTTAATAATATTTCTGTTTTGCTATAAGACAAACACATTGTTGTAGTGACAATTTTTTATTCTTCTATTTTTTCTTATCTGCTACAGGCACATTTCACAAAAACCAGAGGTCGCTCAAGATCTGCCTCAGGACCGGCTAGGAAACGCCAAAGGATTGAATCACTCTCCACAACAAGGGCAAGAAGTAGTTCAAGGCCAGCTAGAGATGATATGGGCGTTAAGGATGTTGTCGTAAGTTCAACTACCTTTTTCATGAAAAATATAAATTTTTCGCAATCCTCTAAAAATCAACCCCTAAACTAATCATAATTGCACTCTCTAATGATTAATAACGTGTTATTGTTGTCCCAGATGAAGACAAAGCTGAAGAATATTGCTCACAAGGCAATCAAAAAGAAGGTGGCGAAGAAGGGTCTCAAGGGTGAGGCTGATCGTTTCATCGGTACTAAAATGCCTCGACACTTGTTCGCGGGAAAAAGAGGTGTTGGAAAAAGCGACAGGCGATAATTCAAATCACTCAACGTTTTCGTAAAAAATTCCGCAAATGTTGTTTTAAAGGCCTGTTTCGCAGTGAATTGCTACTCATTTTCTATCTCTTTAAAAGCCACTGACTTAAATGACGTCAACATATGATAAGGCACTCTATCTGCCTAACTGGCCATTGGCTGCATCCTACACCCTCATCAGCTTGAAGAAACAACATTTGTAAAGATAAAACTAAAAAGTTCTATCATCACTTAACATGTCGACAATGTAAAAACGAAAATTTAATAAAAATTGGGGATTCCCTATGAGGTTTATAACAAAAACTCTCGAATAATATTTGATGTGCCCTGAAAGTGAGTAGTCAAGGAGGAAATCAGAGGGAAATAGAGCATTGGGGGGAGAGTATTTAAAGGGTCCAGAGAGGGTGGAGAGGGTGGTCATTGCCTAATAAGGTGTTTCAGTGAGGTTTCCGGTCTTCTATCGATGCTAACGCCCCATAGTGGCATCCACATGTAACGTTACAGTACACGCCTCGCCTCGCTCGTCTCGCTCGTCTCGCTCGTCTCGCTCACACTTGTATACGCTCCTCACCAATATTGGGAAGAAAAGAGGGAAAAACGAATCGACAAGGGCCCCCACGAGCTTTGTAAGTCTCGGTGAAGAAGTGTGGCTCCGGTGAGTGCGTGTGCAAGTTTAAAATTAAAATAAATTCGGACTGTAGTGTATGTTGCGACTTCTTAGTTGCCAAAAATACGAGATGTACGAAACACGCAAAATTTCTATTGAAATTCAAATTCACTGATTTTTCATCTCACTCATTACGCTTTTTACTTTTCAATTTTGTACTGTTGGGCACAAATTTTGAAATTTATGAGCAATCTTTCTTTTCAACTATTCTTTTACTCATGCGACAATCCCCACGTTTTTATAATTCTGTGAGTCACCGATTCTCAAGAGATTGAAATAAAAACAGTGATATTTAAATATTAAAATTGTTACGATCGGATTTTAAATACTTGGTGAGTACCTAATTTTGCTGAAAAAATTTGAATTCTCATTTGAGATGAAAAAGGTGACGAAGGAATTCTATAGAATATAGAATAGGAAAATGAATGTATTTATAAATTTTTCTGGGGTTCCGTAGAAGCGAGTTGTCTTTTTTGGAAATTCGTAGAGAAGGAAAAATTGAATAAATGGCGCCCAATAGCATCGGCAACACCGTACAAATTCGGCATTCTCAATTATACTTCACTGCATTTGCATTTTCACGATTTTAATTTTAATTAATAGGATATATAAGGATTAGATGAAAAAACATTGTAGACCGTGGTATGATTAATTGAGGGCAAAATAGTCTAGTGTAGATGTACATATTTGTATATTTCCATAGTTTGAGAGGGAAGTGCGAGTTTGGGTAATGATTGGGAAAAATATTGGTGGATTGAGTGAGTGTTGAGGTTTAAGTTGGGTGGTAGATTCGTGTATATATCGTGCTTGTCCAACGCTCTCAACTTTTTGTCGCGGTAAGGGGTGGGGTAAAAGCGTGGTCTATTTATAAATTATAAAATAAAATCGGGGGGATGATCCACGCGACGCCCACGCCTTCCACTCGCCACGTAACATTTATTTATTGAGAAAAAAAAGGAATTTTGGCTTTGGGGATGATTCCTTTGTAGTTGAACCAGGGGAACCTGCTGTTATTCGGTTTTCGTCCCTCCAAAAGTGTGTAGTGATATTTTAATTCGACATTGTAGGTTAAGTTGATTTATTTTCATTGGAAAACACTCAAATTGTTGGGTTATTTTGTATTATACTGGCACTTGTCAAAGTGAATTGCTTGAGTTTTATGCAGAGAAACATCAGTGAGGGGATTATTTGTAATTGTTTACAGGAGCAATTATGTCGTTTCGTGTTGTGCGCAGCAGCAAATTCCGCCACGTGTACGGTACAGCATTGAAACGTGAACAATGTTACGACAACATTCGTGTTTCCAAGTCGTCCTGGGACTCCACCTTTTGCGCTGTCAATCCAAAGTTCCTGGCTATTATCGTTGAGTCAGCTGGCGGTGGTGCTTTTATCGTTTTACCACACAATAAGGTATTGAATTTGTCATTTTCCATTAAACGTTGAGGCGTTGTAATTTATTAATTATTCATATATCATCAAGATATCATAGACAAAGATTTATTGTGATGAGTGTTAAAGGCGCACGAATGTCTTGGCATTTCCATTTGGTTGTAAGAGAAAATACGTGCATGATAATTTTCATTGCATAATTGCACATTGCTCGAAAAATTTCTCATGCTAACGAGCATAATTAAAAATATTTATACCTTCTTTTTAAGATATTTCAACTCCTCTCGCGACCGTGAGAGATATTTTTGACAGTTGGTGAGAATCCCACGAAGCAAGGAAATTTTTCTTTTATTTCTATTGTTTTAATATTTTAATTATAATTTTTTTAAAACTTTACTAAAGAATCTGCAAATACTGAATTGAAATGGTGATCTAATAATGGATCTGATTTGTTCTTCCAAGGAGATTTACTTGATTCCCCTCTTGTTATCATTCAAAGTCAATAATTTTCTCAAAATGTTAAATCCCTAAGATAACTTAATATATTCATCAAATATTTAATTAAAGGGTAATTAAATTCTAAGATGTTGTAATTAATAATTGATAAAACCGGTTGAAATTCAATCCACTAAACAGGTGGGCCGGATATCAGCTGATCATCCCCTGGTTGGTGGTCATAAGGGTCCAGTGCTGGACATAGCATGGTGTCCACACAACGACAACGTCATAGCCTCTGGCTCCGAGGATTGTGTTGTCAAAGTATGGCAAATACCCGACAGTGGAATATCCCGTACACTGACAGAACCAGTGGTAGATCTGCAACTGCATCAGCGACGAGTCGGTCTTGTCTTGTGGCATCCTACTGCCCTCAATATCTTATTGACCGCTGGCTCGGACAACCTGGTTATAGTCTGGAACGTGGGGACCGGTGAGCCCCTGGTCAAAATGAGCTGTCATCCTGACGTTGTTTACTCGGCGTGTTGGAATTGGGACGGCTCCAGGCTCGTTACCACGTGTAAGGACAAGAAAATCAGGATACTCGATCCGAGGTCTGGGGAAGTTCTGCAGGAGGATGTTGCTCATGAGGGGAGCAAGGCTACAAGGGCTATTTATCTCAGGTAAAGTGAAATAGCTCCGAGTTAACGTCATTACCGAATATCCATTGATCTGAAAAATTATTTACTCTAGGAGGATATATTATACACCTTATTGGTGAAAAATTTCATCGCAAAGTTTTCTTTGATGCTTCAATTTTAGCACAATCATTGCGAAAAATCTGGAATTCTTTAAGTGGCAACGACTTGATGTATTAATGATCACCTGAACTTAATCAGTGATTCGAAATTTTTTTTTAATTTATGTATTTTAGCAAGCTTCTTTCCCGCTTTTGAATTCGAGCCCAGAAAACTCTATTTTTTCAATTGTTGTGAATAGTCAAATAGGACTAACTCCACTTGATTTGTGTAACTCAATTTTATCAGTGAAATCCATCTTTTCAAAGCTTTTCAATAACTATTTTGAATGTTGTTATAGTTTTAGCTCGCATCACAATTTTCATACAACGATTCTATCAAAGATATCGCAGTAGTTTTGCAATTTGATATGAGGAATACTGCGCATTGTATGACATTCCATTATCAAATTTGTCAATTTCATTGTGTGAGAAACATAAAAAAAAATTACGAATATCCAGTGTTATGTAAATTGCATTAGTACTTTTTGTATTGTACTTTTGTCTTATAATTTACACTTTCGAAAGTCTATTGATTTGTCGACTGACAAATTCACAAGGATTTTGGAAAAATAAGTTGCTGGGAAGGAAATGGCATTATTATAAATAATTGCTGAGAAACGTCATAGTTTTCAAAGATAATTTTTAATTTTTCTAACATTTTTCAATAATAATTGAAAATCAAGAATACAATTCACAACGTTAAAAGTTCAAATAGTAGTATCAGTATTATTTCCTCCTCCTGTCCTGGAAAGCTAGGGGCAGAAAAAAAAGCTTAAATATAAGGGCTAATAGTTCCTCAGAAATGCTGGAATTAAGAAAGAATACTATCTTCACGAATAAATCAAGCCGACTTACATACGACTCAAAAGGATTGATATGGAGCAGTTTTTATTTGTTATGAATATTTAAGAATGTTAACAATAGCCAACGAATGTTAATTTATTATCTTCACTGATATTGTACATTAAACCGACTTTGTCTGATGCCAATTAAGTACTTCCTGACATTTGTTGCATGGAAAAAAAATGTTCATCTCCCTTATTACGCTTTTTACTTTTCAATTTTGTGCTGTTGGGCACAAAATTTGAAATTTATGAGCATGGAAAAAATTGTAAATTGAAAATTTATTTCTCTAACCTGTGAATACATCACATTTATAAATTTGTTATTCTTCACTAGATTGAGAAATTGAGGAATCATTTTCTGCCAAATGCAATAAGATTCGAGTACAAATCAATGCAAAAGATGCAAAAACGAAAGTCGAATAATTTATATTCTCTTCTTGCATTCCAGGGGTGGATTAATATTCACGACTGGCTTCAGCAAAATGTCGGAACGTCAATACTCCTTGCGTGCACCCGACATGCTTGGTGAGCCAATTGTTATGGTTGAATTGGACACTAGCAATGGTGTTATGTTTCCACTTTACGATCCTGACACGAGTCTCGTTTATCTATGCGGTAAAGGTGACTCTGTGATACGTTACTTCGAGATAACACCGGAACCACCGTTTGTTCATTATATTAATACATTTCAAACGCCGGACCCCCAAAGAGGAATAGGAATGATGCCAAAACGTGGCTGTGACGTTAATAGTTGTGAAATCAGTAGATTTTACCGCTTAAACAATTCTGGTTTTTGCCAGGTCATTTCGATGACTGTACCTAGAAAGGTAACTCATCACACATTAATAATGAATGTTTTATTTTTCGTTTCCTGTAAAAGCCACCACATTATTCCACTTTTTACCACTATCTATTGTAGTTTAATGAATAATGCACGTGCTTACACAAACACATATGAGGGCATTTACCGAAATCTTTTTGTTTAGCTACATTTTTATTTTGGTATTTCATTAAAACAATTCCTGAGATTTATCGTTTTTTTCGACAGTATTGGTAAAATTTCTTTTATAGAATATTGTATCTCTATACATGCAACGATCGTACCACAGGATTCAATTTTCATTAATCATTAACATATATCGTCGATAAATTTATTCAGTCTTTGATAAGTTCAAAATTGTCGAATAATAAAATGCTACTTTGAACTATTTACAATACATTAAGTTCGAGAAGAGATACAGACAAATAAGTTCCAAGCCATCTAGTTATTTCATGATTCAAGCGCAAAGAAATATACCTTTTTCACAGGTATCATAAAATTCTGTACGACACATGCGAAAAACGTTGAGGTCTGTAATCATATCAGGAAGAAAATTATATTTTTTTTATTATTGAGCCACTAAGCAAGGTTTTACAGTCGTACAGTGGTCTTAAATAGAGAAATGAAAAGAGCAGGTACTACTAGAGAATTGATTACTTCAAATCCATGTACTGGCCGACAACCAAGGAAAACACATTTTATCATTATAAAATTAATTTTTGATTTAAAATTGCAGTCCGAACTCTTCCAAGAGGATCTCTATCCCGATACCCCCGGCCATACAGCTGCAATATCCGCTGAAGAGTGGATAAGTGGTACTGACGCCGAACCTCTCCTCATTTCTCTGAGAGATGGTTATCAACCTGCTACCTCCAAAAATGAACTAAAAGTTACGAAAAAGGCCAATGTACTTGGCAAAGGTGCCAAAGTAGGTGCGAATGCACAAAATGCATCGCTAAATTCAGGAATATCCGTAAGTGATTAATCACTCCTTCCATTGCATTAATGCATCGTATAATTCGTCAAGTCTAAACGTTGAATTTTTTTTTATTAAACGATAGGATGATATTATCAAAGAGTTTGCCGAGGAAATACGTAAATTGAAGGCAGTGATAGTTAAACACGAAGGGAGAATTCGTGTGCTTGAGTCAGCCGTGGCGCTACAAATGAAAGAAGAAGAGAGAAATGAGAAATCGGCGACAACTGACGACAAAGAGTATCTTGCATCCGATGAAGTCTAATTGAACAAAAAAAAGAGATATTGCACCCTATGACAGAAACAACAAATATATACAAATGGTATTTTTGTAATTGAACAACATAAACAGAATTTGTTTTATAGAAGTGAGAAACAAGAAAGAAGACACTAAACAAAATGTTGAAAGATCGTATTATATTTTGATATTGAGAAATGACAGAGAAAGAAAAAAGTAATTTGTGTAAATATTAGAATACTAGAGTCGCCTTTAATTCAGAAATCATTTTGCTACGATCTTTGTTATTTATTGTAATTTGTAAATTCAAGCAATTCATCGTGCCTCTGGCTCCTACCCCTCCCCGCCATCTTCCACTATCCCAAATCCTCTGTTCTTACTGACCATTTACATATTTTATAACATTTTGTTTTTCATGTACGATAGATCAATTGACATCACAAAATCTTTTTTAGAAAAACTGACGTATGCATTATTGCTGATTAACAAATATTAACTCTACCTCCTCTCAATTTTATCAATCAAGATTTTTAATAATTAATTTTTTGAGTCTTAAGCGTATTGCGATAAAACGAGACAATCAAACAAAATATGTGACAAATCTACAAAAACAACGAATGAGTGCCTAAGAGAGTTGAGTACTTTTGTATAAATAGTATGAGACCTGTTGTAACACCGAAATAATAGAATTCTATTATTAAACAAAAAATTAAGCAAAGTATTTTCTTTTAATAACCTTATGAACTAAATTACTTGATGAAGAAAGGAGAGAGAAAACTATTGAAATGCCGAAAAAATCACTGACATATTCAAATAAAGGCAAATTTTTACTTCAGAAATTCTTTACATTTATTTAACTTTCAGGTGTAAAAAATGTTACACAATATCTTCAATACACATCCCGAAACTGCGATGCAACGATTGATAGTCCCAGGTATCAAAAGTGAAGAGCAGGACATTATAAGCGTAATATGGTTACATTGAACTACTATCAGATGGAAGCGTATCGCTGTATTACTATGCTACTAGTATAATACCAGTACGTCGTACTATCAGCGGCATTCAAATCAAGTATTAACAAAGGGTATAATGATGGTATGATTTTAGTGTTACGTTCATACCCTTCGCCCCCTGAGAGGGTTAGCGTAATTTTTTCCACCTATTTAAAGACTTTCGAATCTCAACAACACTTGGTACATAAGTTCCAACTTTGAGCAGTCATATTATTTTTAAATTCAGAGCCGGATTCATTCGTCTGGGAACCCCAAATCATATTTTTTAGTAGGAGGATCATGAAACTACGTCTCCCACATCCGATATAAGATTTAAATATAAACGACATGTACACGGGCATCGTAAATTTACTCTAAAACTAGAAACCTGATTTTTCCTTGTCTTGAGGGAAGGACAAAATTACCTTAAGGCAAACCAGCCCCGATTTTTGTGGAGTTTTCACAGACTGAACCTACCCTAGTATTCCAAGGTATTATAAAGGAGAGTGTAACAAACCAAGGAACCCCGCCCTACTACTTTATTATATCAAAAGGGCTAGTACAGCAGACATTATTCTCCCAGCAGCTACTGATCAAGTACGATTATTTTATTTTGGGCAAGAATAAATAATCAATGATGTTTACTACTTGAGATGGGAGACGACCAGAGAAATATGAATTTGATTCTGATTTCTCTGGAGGGAGAAGAAATTTATTCAATTCAGGTGGGGAGTTATAGGCAATGGCAAAGGAGTTATAGGCAATCACTCCATCACAGTATTCTTGCAACCGATTGTCAGCAACAGATTGAGGCTAATATCCTCCAACAGAATGGCAATGTTTTTCCAGACCAATTACCTCGAGCTGAGTGGGCAAATAGTAAGTAAAAGAGAGAACCAAATTTTCTCTTTAGTAACCAACATGAAAATGAACAGTCTCGTCTAGTGGATCCTCCACAAGAAGTACCCTGCGATTCCTTCAATGTGATCGAAGAAATTCAGTAGACGCAATGACAAATAGAAGAGAACAATACACCCCTACAATCGTTTTCTACATCCGCCTTTTTTTTTGTAGAATCAGTAGGAGAAGAGGATTTCATGCCTAATCTTGGAAGTGTAAAAGAGAGAAAGAAATGGAACAATGCTTGAACGCTAAGCAAATGAAGCGAACAGAGGCCGAGCGAGCAAGAAATTACTTTAATGAACTTTTAGAAGACGCCAGAACACAAGAAAATGCCCGGGAATACTGAGAATCCCTAAGGGCGCAGCCTCATTCAAACGGTGCTCTTCAAATGTAACATCATTTAGGTGAAGAAAATACAGATGAATTACATTGTTTCTTACAGTTATTTGAACTTCCAGGAAACCAGTATATGCCACAACATTTTTCCCTGGGTGGGCCCTTGTTCGCACCGATGCCACACTAGTCCTGCCACTCCCTAACAGTTAGGGCTCAACTCCGTCCCAAATAGTGTACTTGTTGATTTCACCAAGTTATATGGTAATTATAAATTTATGGTACTGGCGGGCGGCATCGAGACGGGAATTATCCGGGAGGACTCTTACCTCCACCTCTCGAAGTCAATCTTATAGTTCTCGGAGCATTATTCTCCAGGTTTAATATAACGGCTACAGCATTAAGGCAGAGGGATATTCCTCGCCCCGGCTTCCATGGCTGGGGTACCCTGGGCCAGACTCAGACGGACAAGCGGAGCCACGAATACCACGACCAGCACGACTCAATCTACCAATCTTCTTCCTCATCACTCTTCATTGCTTCCTCTTCTCCCCTTCCTCTTGCCTCCTCGAGTCACCCAAGAGGGATGAAGGATCCTCGTAGTTTGCGAGGTCGATTCTTCGACGGTCCATCTCCACGACTCTGACTTAATTAAGCGGTTCCTCTCCATAAATCCTTGCTTGATCGGCGACTTTCCTGCACACACCCTGAACTTCTTTATTCTGATTATCTACGCTGGAGCTTCACAAGTAACATAGTACACCTGTCAAATCCCTGGTAAATCAATAAACGTTTATGAATCTCTATTATTCTTCAGGTACTTACCAGAAGCTAAAAGTGGTAAATGAGGGATCTTGGGAATATAAAGTACAATAAACCATCATTTCTTAGCCATTCATGACAATCGTGTTTATTATTGCTTCAGATGTACCTTCGGATATTAATAAAGACATTAACGAACATATTTGAACACTTTTCGAACAGTAATCAAAACAACCAGTGATGGAGCGAACATGGAGAACTGAAAAAACTTGCACCAAATTTGGAGACTGCGTTGATTTTCCAACGACATCAGAAAAAGAAGTGTCTACATTTCAAATGGCAGCGGAAGCTTATAAACTGCTGGACAAATTGAGAGTAGAATTATCAGCAGAAACGGTGGAGCAACCTGGAAATCTCAATTGGAAAAGGCCATCGTCCCAGCAATACCAAAACTTCGCCAAACGTTTATTCAATGTGGTGCCTTGTTGCCACACTGTCAATATCAACCGCATGTGCAACATAGCGTTGTGCGAAAACAGTCTCAGTTCTGGGCTGACAGCATATCTCGAGATGAGCTTTTGGCAATCATCGAATCGAATGTAAACATTGTTGTACGACATGAGTTCATCAGGAAGCCAAATTATCAGCAACAGCAGATATGGAAATCAGAATGCCTCCCACTCCAATCTTTGAAAGCCATTAGAACAATCGATGAGATGATACCAGCAACGGAAGACCACATCATCCACTTTAACTACGGATATAATCAACTTCCGGAAAAATTAATCAATTCCATTTCAAATCAGCCTAGTCTCCAAAGAATTCACAAATGAGCTGACTATATCTAAGGAGGTGTCAGACAAATACTGTTTAAGGAACAGTAAGCATTGTCAAGTATTAGTAACCGTGCTGCGATTAGCTCAGGAGAATCTCCATGGCATTTTAACGGCAGGCCTAAAAATTAGGAAAATAGCAAAGAGTGGGAAAAAAAATAGCAACACGTAAAATCCACGCATAGCCGATGTTAACCCCTATTCTTTTTATTTTATAACAGAGAGCAAATTTCTGTATTTCTTGCGACTTGCTAAAACTGAACTAATACCGTCCATATTCTCCTAATATATTCAAATTGTTTTCACAATAGTGTTTTGCATGACGTTTTGGTATTTAAAAATCCACGTGAATAGCCTCCTCAATATTTACGATTTTATATTTCACGAATAGTTATTGTTTTTTGTTTCTCCTGAGGAAGTGCATAGATTTTGAGTATCGATACAAACAAAATGTTGATTGATCATAAAAGGAAGAAAAATCTAAATTTTGTCATTTGAATAAAAAAAAGGTAGAAATGATTGGTATGCAAAAATTGATTCAGAACTCGATAAAGTTCCAATTGAGTACAGGATTTAAGTAGACCGATACAGAATATGTAGCGTTATAAATTTTCAAATCGAATTTTTATCGTTACATTGAAATATTGAGTCAATTTACGCAATGACTCTACTGGGGCACGTGAAGAAACAAACGGCGCGTTATATCGAGTTAATGGATTGGATGTGATTTAATTAGGGCATCAAGAAGAGAAATTTATTTCCTTTCTGCCGTTATTCAATATCTAATTAATCAAGATATTTTGTACTTGCATAAGTGAAACATTAATGCCCCACTCAAAATAGTTGAGGAAATTTTTGAAAAAATAGTCTTCTGAAATTAATGAAAGTCCAATATTTTATCGTTATTGGTTTTCAAGAATGTGAGAATTTTAGGCCGAGCTGTGTTCGAAAATGTTCTCCTGAGTTAGACAAGTGGAAATGACCTCGAACGAGCCTGAAGTCCTTTTGATTTTGATTCTGTGGTGCGGATCCTAATATGTTCAGGCGGCATCAGATCAAAATCTTTTTTAGTTTAAGGTGATTGATAAGGTTCTGATTTAGTCTACCTTATTTTAATTTAAAAAGGAACGTTGAGAGAATTTAATTTTTTATATTCTTTTATTTATTTATAAACAAGCAGGCAACAGGAGTTATGCGACTGTAGATGAGCTATTGAAATATATGGATATATTTTTTTGCCATATATTTGTCCTCATATTTATTATAACGAGCTTCCGAATGGTTTTTACCATTTGTTTTTTCCCATTAATTAATACGTACAAAAAAATGTGGTATGTTATATTATGTATTAAGAATGTATTAAGACAAAAATTTTCAGATAAAAAACACATTCGATCCAGTCAATTTTGAGATATTCCACATAATAATTGTTCCGACGTGGAATGTGTGTGAAGCCTGTACATAGGAAAATAGTTAAATCTTTGGGCATTGCCCTTTAGGTAATTTCCCCCATTAAAGCTCTCCCTGTCGTCACAGATGGAAAGCAATACACAGCAATACTGGTAAAGACTGACCAAATTAAATGTTTACTTTCCGTGGCTCACATTTGATCACCAAATGTACAGAGTTTATCCAGAACAGTTCGATTTAAACGTCAAGTTCACCATGAGATAATGTCTTGGTCTTCCATAATAGTTTTCTACTTGCTCCTTTCTATCTAAAATATCCTTTACTAAATCAGCTAAATTGTACAAATTCGATGTTAATGAAAGATATCATTCATTTTAATGTCAGTAATTGTGTTTTTAATTATTATTCCATTGATTATTTGCCATTCCCATAGTTCGTGTTACAATAGTATATTTCCGGACTGTTGGGATGGGATTTTTTGCGGAGTGGAGTCCGGATAATATTTTTTCATAGTGATTCTCAAGTTTTTGAGTTTGGGAAATATGCAGTACCAATTCGCGGACGATAAATCGTGAGAAGCAGTACGAAAAAATAGTTTTTTACCGAATAATAATTTTACACTAAAAATTGGATATTCATGAAACTAATCCTTCAATTACGCTCCTCTTCAATACCATTTGTAATGGTAATAAAAAAATATTTCTTTTAAATTTCAAGTTTTTATACAGCTGAGAGGGTGAACAACGGTTTCAACTGGAAAATAAAAAAATCACAATATCTTCAAAATGTATGTTGTATCGGCGAGCATATGTGTCTTAATTGATTACTATAAAGGACATTCAGACGAAAATTTTCAGATATAAAAAACCGAATTTGGTTTAGTTAATTTTGAGATATTCCACATAATCATTTTACACGAAAAAATCAAGTTATTAGTTCGATTTTGGCGCAGGCGAGAGGGCGAACAACAATTTACTTTTCCAAAGACAGAAAAATCACAATAACTATGACTTCTTCCAAGGCTCTCTTCCCATCTTTTGATTGATCCCCATAATTCCAATCCTGACGAAGAAGATGAAAGAAAAAAACAATACCTAGAGATATTTCATTTATACACATAGAAATATTCAAAAATTATTGTATTTTTACATTTCACAATGACAATTCTACATAATTTGCAAACAAAATTAGAATTTTTTTTAAATCTGAATTGGACGACTGGAATGCTTTCGTTTGGAAGCAACACATCTTTAATCAAATGTACTAGTGTGGTATCGTAGACTGCGTGTTCACTGATTGGGCTTAAACCTTTTTTTTTAACTTCTCTTAAACGTCTGAAACAGATGAAACACTCCATTTTGTAATTAAAAAAAATACACCCTTTTCATTTTTCATAGAAGGAATTCCTCAAATTATTATTATTGTCGGAATCGTTAATGAAAAGAATCAAATTTCATCCAAATGAATTTTCTCTTTGAGAAAAATGGTGTTATTGCGGGAGATCATACACTGCCTAAAAAAATAGCATTGATCGCATCGATTAAGATTTGCGCGATTAATCGTTTTTTAAACCTGCATCGGCATGATTTAAGTATAATCAACGGTAAATAGAATTTTCAATGAATGATCGTGGGTTTCTCATGTAGATCATTTCAAAGTTAACAAACATAGTTTGACGTAATAATAATAACAGTTCAGTATAATGGTTCGGATGCAGGAAGGGAATTGGTTATCTTGCCTAAAAATTACTATATTTTTTCAATATTAGTAGCGGTGGAGTTTTTTTTTATTAAATGGAATAATGTGAAATAATTATGAATTTTCCGGAGGTGACTGAAGGTTCCGATTCAGTTATCATATTATTTTCTGATCAATGATCAGGTCTGACCTCATACAGTTTTCACTTGGATATGATGAAAATTTCCATTTCAATGAATGTTTTAAGGCCCGGACGGATTATCAGGAAAGATAATTTACTCCGAAATTTGGACTCCTAGTTCCTCCGGCAATTAACCGTTTTTTTCAATAATTGTTAGCTAGCGCCGTAGCGGTTGTCAACAACTAGAGCGCTAGCTAACAATTATCGGAAAAATCGATTAATTGATGGAGTAATTAGGAGTGCTAATTTTGGAGTAAATTATCTTTTCCAGACAATCGAACCGGGCCTCAAACAAAGTATAGAATATTTGAGGGTACATGGAAGCCAAGAGTTGACGAATCACTGATACGAATATCTGACATGTGATCCTCCCATAGGTAGTTCCAAGAAATTTTCATTTCTTGTAGCACGTCCCACATCCTCTTGAGGTCTTCCTGAGCCCTCAATTGTGTGACGATAGGAGGGGTACTCGATGGATTATGAGAGTGGGGGGAGGTGGGTATCAAAGAGGTCTATGAGGATAAGTTGGACTGCGGGAGCCCGCGGATCATTAGTCTTGAGGAACATCCCTAACCGGTCAAATCATTATGTGGTACATACTCACATTCCTCCTATTTCTATCAGGACATACCCTCGGACGACATCATGTAAGTTATTTTCTTACTACTCCAATACAATCCACTTTAATAATCCACAAGTTTAGCTTTCACTAAATGATCATCATCAATTAACTAATTAACTATGAGTGTGTATCACCAAGAATTTTGCAGAGGCCAAGGACTTGCAGCTGCTCCTTGGAGTACCAGTGATTACCAAACGGAATTCATTGTCACAATGTTTTCCATTATAACTCTTTTCATTAATATGCAATGCCCAATCGCCATTTTCCCGCGATTTTCCCATTTTCAATTTATTTCAGGTACTATACTACCGAATTTCTCAGAAATCAAGATATTTCCTTCGTTTTCAAAAAATTACAGCGAAAATATGAATGCACAAAAAATCATTGGTATATTAAATTCAATACGAAATGACTTAAATCTGCTGACAAATAATGGGTATTAATTTTCGATGACAAGTATATTAATTTTGTTTTCCATTAATCATCACTTTAGCCCATGAAGACACCAAAAAGTTAATATTTATGCCCTCGTAGTATAAAATACAATGGGCAGAACATTTTTTCACAAGACGTTTTCTTTTTCAATAAAACCGGTAATGTGATAATAGAGTCAATGGGATATCACAGTTGACATGATAAGTCAACCTAATTGAAATATTTACCTCAGCTAAAAAATCTTTGTTATTCCCCATTCGCAGCATCTGGGGGAGATTCATGAAAAAACGAGATTCGATCGCTCTATGAGTCGAGATGATAATCTCCTGAATTTGGGCATCGAAGCTTTTGTCGATGAAGAATCGGTGAGTAAATTATAAGTTTAAAAAATTTTTCTAAACAAAAATGTAGATCTTTTGAATCTAAAAAGTAAAAAGGGGCGTCAAAAAAATGTAGAATTATAGAATTAGAAAGCACAGGAACAAATTATACGGCCTCATCCACTAAGCAAAAGATAAAACCTCTCAAGCAAAATTTAGCTGAAATATATAATATTATTCAATTTTTTCCCTCACCAATGAAGAAGGATATTATCACCAACGTTTTTTTACTTCGCATACAAACGATAATAATCTACTTAATTCTCAGAAATATGAAGCGTTTAAGGCAAGGAATTCCGAATCTAAGATTTGTTTTCTGAGAAAATCCGATGGAACCGGAGAAGAATGGCACTTTGTTACGAATAACCACGGTAGGATCATCTTTCCATCTGGTGTGGACCTAACAAAAATCGAAGTACATCATATTTTTTTATCTTTCCAATGATTCTCGTCAACTAATTCGCGTTCTCAGGCTTTTAACAATTAAAAATTACATGTTTCAGGCCTGGAAATTGGCCGGGGACAAGATCGTAGAGTTTTGCGATGGAAAACTAATACAAATACTGGAGGATGATCGTCCAGCTCAGAGCAACATTGAAGATCCATTTTTTAACGAAATTCCTTTCAATGAGAATGATATAGTCCAAAAACCCATAGGGGATATTGTTTTAGAAACTTCGAAAAAACGTGAAAAACGTGAAGTTACATTAGAACATGTCAAAAAACCAAATGTGGAATTGGTGAGAAAACGTCGAGAAGGACGCGCAAGATTCCGTGGTCAAACGCAGTCGCAGTATTTAAATATCGGCGATGATGCGGGTAAAGAAGGAAAAGCCGAAGCCGAGGCTACCGATCAAACTTCACGGGCTGTTGTCAGTGAGTGCTAGCCTTGCCAGCCTATCTCCCAGCCTATCAATACAAATACAAATACAAAACTCATCTCTATCATTTAACTAAGGGGGAATTAATTATTCATTAAAATATTTCCCATTTTCCATTAAACAACTAACTTTTGTAAGCTTATTCTTAAATAAAATACAATAAATTAATATGCCAATTAAATAGTTAATTAATTAATTCTTCATCTATTATTAATTCAACGGAAAACCAATACTGTAATAACGTTTTTTTCTTCGGCACTTTATGCAAGGATTATTAAAAATTTACACTTTCTATTTCACTTGAGATGGAGCAATGGAAAAAGTGGTAATCAGAGAATTGTTCAATGTCGAATTGATTATATATTATAAATTTTATATCGGTATGCCGACACCGCATTGATAAAAATGAAAAACTCCAATGAAAATGTGACTCTCAAACTCAAAGTCGCGATAGCCAAAATGACGGATGAGTTTCCTTGGAATTGGAAAAGAAGACTTGAAAAAGTGCCTTCACCCATTTGATTAACGGAATTTTTTTATTTATTTAATAATTCATAATAACTTTATAAGAGCGACAGTGCGACGGAGAAAATAATACCATTATACTCTTCATCTCCAGATGAGCTGTCCTCACGACAATCTCAATTATTTGCTCCATTCCCGGTGAGTTAATGAAATAATGCTTGTCTAAAAAAAAAGTCAATGAATATTTTTTAGCCGGAACCAGTGGAATGGGTCAAGCACAAAGCATGTCATTAGGTGGTTCATGCGAGGACTGTTCGGTTTACCCCGGCCACACAAGCCTTGTCCCACCAGGACAATATGTAAGCCCAGGGCTACCCGGAGTTGTTACCCCAGTTACAACTCCTGGAATACAACCAGGACAACCTGGGATATCATATCAGAGATATCCTGGTCGGCCAGATCAACCAGGAGCGCCATATCCACCTGGTTATCCTGTATTTTCCCATCCACCAGCCGGGCCTTTTCCTGGTGGGGTTACAATCCCTGGCAAGCAAACAGGACAACCGGGCGTTTTATATCCACCGGGTTATCCAACAATCCACCCAGGGCACCCACCAGTAACTTATCCTGGTTACCCTGGAGCAGTTATGACGACCACACAAGAGCAACCACTCCAGCCCGGAGTCTCTTATAGACCTGGATATCCTGGAGATGTCGGGACAATTCCTGCGCAACCAGGAGTGTCCTATCCCACCGGTGGTCTATCAACCAGAGGTCAACCTGGAGGCTCACCTGGAGTATCCTATCCACCATCAGGTCAACCACCAGTGCCTTATTCACCTGGTTATACTGCAGGTGTAGTTATGACGCCCGATGTACAACAATATCCCGGGATGTCGTTTCCAGGACAGCCAGGAGTCGCCTATCCAGGAATTCAACCAGGTCAGCCGGGAATGTCCTATCCCAGTGCAGTGACGCCAGGAGTTCAATCAGGACAGCCAGGAATATCCTATCCCAATGGAGTATCACCAGGAATTCAACCAGGACAGCCAGGAATATCCTATACAGGTGGAGTACCATCTGGAGTTCAACCAGGACAGCCGGGAATTCAACCAGGTCAGCTGGGAATATCCTATCCCAGTGCAGTACCGCCAAGAGTTCAACCAGGGCAGCAGGGAATATCATATCCAGGAATTCAACCAGGTCAGCCGGGAATATCCTATCCCAGTGCAGTACCACCGGGGGTTCAACCAGGGCAGCCGGGAACATCATATCCAGGAATTCAACCAGGGCAGCCGGGAACATCATATCCAGGAATTCAACCAGGTCAGCCGGGAATATCCTATCCCAGTGGAATACCACCAGGAGTTCAGCCA
>NW_011887760.1:1026792-1078606 GCF_000806365.1 Fopius arisanus | reverse complement strand
CAGGTCAGCCGGGAATATCCTATCCCAGTGCAGTACCACCAGGAGTTCAACCAGGGCAGCCGGGAGCATCATATCCAGGAATTCAACCAGGTCAGCCGGGAATATCCTATCCCAGTGGAATACCACCAGGAGTTCAGCCAGGACAGCGGGGAATATTATATCCCAGCGGAGTACCACCACTCACTCAACCAGGACAACCAGGAATATCCTATCCTAGTGCAGTACCACCGGGAATTCAACCAGGACAGCCAGGAATATCCTATCCCAGTGGAGTACCATCAGGGATTCAACCAGGACAGCCGGGAATATACTATCCCAGTGAAATACCGCCACGAGTTCAACCAGGGCAGCCGGGAATATACTATCCCAGTGGAATACCACCGGGAGCTCAACCAGACCAGCCGGGACTATCCTATCCAGGTGGGGCAATACCAGGAGTTCAATTGGGACAGCCAGGGATATCCTATCCTAGTGGAGTACCGCCGGGTGTTCAACCGGGACAAACAGGAATAGCTTATCCCCCAGGATATGTTGGAGGTATAATAACAACACCGAATCAGCTTGGAACTCCAGGAGCACCACCCTCAAACATTGCATATATTCCGGGAGCAGCAGGTGCCTCGCCAGCAGGTGCGGGAGAGGATGATTCTCACGCCTCAAGTTCAGTAACACAAACCGACAACGGAACAGAGGCGAGTGCTTCTGCAGATGGTAGACTTGGTGCAGGAGTAGCACAGTCGAAAGTCAGTGGTATTTACACCGGCGCAGGATCGTTTTCCGCTCAAGCAGGTACAAGTGACGGGAAAAAAGGTGCCCAAACGCAAGTCTCTGGTGGTAAAGAAGGAGCAATGAGCAGTGCCCAAGGTACAGGAGGGCTTGGTAAGAGTCAGGCGCAAGTTCAACTCAACTCTGAAACGGGAGCGACATCAACGGACGCTCAAAGCGCTGGTTGGAATCACGGAACAAGTTCTCAAGTTCAGGCGAGTGAGAAAGGAGGACTGGCTGATGCCCAAGCCAATGGCGAGGGAAGCACTTCCAGTCAGGCGCAAATTGGCTTCCAGCCATATTCAGGCTCACGAGAGCAAGAGGAAACTCCCTCCAAGCCATTTAGAGGAGGGGGAACAGCCACTGCACAGAGTGGAACTTATCAAGGGCAATCCCAATCACAAATCCAAGGATCTTTTCAGTATGGAATCACTTACACTGGAGCCGCGCAAGCGGGATCAGGGTCAGGTGCTGCTACTTCTAGAAAACCCTTCAATTTCAGTAATTCGGATCCGAACCTTTTTAAAAAAATTGAAAAGCCCGACCCTATTTCTATTTCGAAAGACAATTCACGGGCATCTACTCTTCCTCCTCCTCACCAATCTTCTCAATCTCAACCGGCTGGTTTAGCTGCGCCTTCTTCCGGGGAACAAGCCCTTAGAACATCCTCCTCATCTAGAAAAATAGTAATTGCAAAAACGATACCTCATATTGATGGCCCTGGTGAAAAATCCCGAGAAGAACCAATTTATAACCCCGACAATGAAGAATACGATGAGGACGAGTACGACGACGACGATCTAGATTATGATTCAACCACAACAAGAGTTCGAAGTGGAGGTGAAGGGTACAGACAAACTCAATTAATAAAAGTTGCAACCGCCAAAAAATATAATGTAAATGTGCATCAAGAATCTTCGAAATTACACGAGGGCAATATGATCGAACCTGGTGAAGCTCTTGCAGGGTACACTGTTCCTCCAGGGTTTAGAGCAAAGATAACATCAGTGTCAGGTGAAAGAACTCAGGCCCATAGTGGAAATTCTCAAGCACAAACTGTTTCCTTGACTCCGACAACACAATCATCGAAAAATATTGATTCCAGTTACAAAAATGGGCAGGACCCTTCAGGAAGCTATAACCGGACTACGCATGAGTATTCAAAACTTTTGAGTAAGTGGAACATTCCACATTTGAATCTTATAACTTCTTTAGGGTAAAGTGGAGCAACACAATTTTTTTAATATTCATAACTCAGACATAAATCGATAAATTCAATCTTAGCACGTTGCGAAGAAAGAGTAATTGTTCGATGCAACAATTACGTACCGTTAATTTGGCTGTTTTGTCTTTCAAAAGAGCAATGAAATAACGAGTAGACTACAAGTCCTTAGGCCTGTAATGTAATAAGTGATGAATGTATTGAATCTTGAAGTTGAAAGGTTTGAAGACAGAAATCGATAAGTTGAAAGCCAAAGATTGAATGCAAACAAAATACATAGAACAACAAAAAAATTCAACTATTTAAGAAAAAATCCGCCCTTGATATAGTTGACAGCTCAAGGTCTTTCACAAATTACACCAAGTACGGTTTCTTTCTTGAATAGTTGATTCGTCTGTTGTTTCTCGGTTCTATGTCTTGTTCTGTTTTTATTCAACTTTTGTTTTTCAATTCATCGATTTCTGTCTTCAACCCTTCCAACTTCACTCAGTACATTACAGCCTTAAGAACTTGTAGCATTCTCTTTATTTCATTAGTATTTTAAAAGACAAAACAGTTAACTTAAAGGTACGTACTTGTCCGTTGCTCTCGGAGGAACAAATATGACACGCACGCACTCGTTCGTGAGACAGAGAGACACTGCGTTGTACAACGACGCTGTACGCTCCTACAATCTAGCATCAATTTCTAGAGAACTAATCAACTTATAGAGATCATTCAAAGATCATGTAATTCATTATGGAATTCTGGATGATACGATATTAGAATATCTCGATAACTTTTCACTAGTTTTCGAGAAATTTGTTTCCAAATCTACGGTGCTGTGTAAATAACAGGCACAGCATCCAAAGCTTCACGGCTGTGTGCTATAAATTACCACGAGCTAAAGAACACTTTGCTGCACCTATATCGAAATATACTATTTTACCCGACAATATATGTACCTTGTTTAGAAAAACCTCTTTATACCCACTTTTTTAAAAATTGGTTACAAAGTAACTGACGACTAAATAAAATTAAGGCCCGCATGGACAGTCTATCGGATAGACTGTCCATGCGGGCCTTAATTTTATTATACTCTATCGAGCGTAATCTTTTGTTTCAATTTTATCTGGTTAGCTTAAAATATATAAAAATTTGGAATTAAATTTGTGTTGCGGGAACCACTCGAATAGTTATAAAAACATTGTGAAAAAAAAAGAGGAAAGATTATTGAAGGGCGCTACGCCGCGTTTACAGAAACAAATAATTAAAAATACGCAGTTTACCACTGCATTTAGCTGTCACTCAATCCACTGGAGACGAATGGCGAACTGTGTACTTTTTATTATTTGTTTGCAAACTTGGCATATGTCATTCTTTACTTATAAACTATAAGATGTTAAAATGTTAAAAAAAAAAAATTTCTTTCACTCGTATACCCTTTCGGGTTTTTACGATTTGTTCCCTTCCCACCCCCCATCCCCCTGTACCGCATTTGCTGAAAGGGAGGGAAAACCTCATCTGAGGGAAAAACCTGCTCTGGTACAGTCGTCCTTTTGACAGGACTACCGCTCGGCAGTGAAACCGTGAGATCAGAGCGCTATATATTTTTGACCGCCGGTGCCCGGGATCGAACCCGGATCCTTGGCATATACTAAAGTCAGCATAAGTTTTTCCTTCTCTGGGTACCCCCACTCCACGTAGTTACCACTTGTAACCATGTCCCCCACTCCTAAAATCAATATTAAAACTTATGCTGACTTCAGGATACTAGTCCAGCACTCTAACCGCACGGTTAAAATGTTATTTTCCCACCATTTTTCAATTATTCTCCTATGGAATAACAAGAAAATTAATGACAACCATTTCTTGTATAGAAACTGATTTCAAGAATGTTCGAAATTATGACGTTTTTGCGTATTAATATTAATATATTAATAAATGGTTCATGAATTTGTCTGGTGGTGCGATCATTTTCATATGTTTTTTCCACAGGTTTGTAATTATCTTCAAACGTTTAGAAAAAACACATAAAAATATTTGTACCACTTTGACGCTTCCTGATTTATTAAATAATGGCAATACATTAAAAAAATGTTTTTTCATCTGCAATTAATCGTAAATTTGCCAGAAAAATGAAAAAATGCAAATTTTTATGAAAAAGGGTACAGAACAATCCCTAAGAGACTATGTAATTTAGTGAACTAGGTATACATTATCAGAGTATGGAATGTCATTGGGTATTTTCTTCCGGTGAAGCATTTATGCATGGAAAAATTGAATGTTGCACTTTAGTGTAGCTGTTTATAGCTTTTATTTTATCCTAAGAAACAAATGGATAAAAATTTGATACTCTGATATTAGCTAACTATGGTAAGTTTCATAGCCTCCGTTATTTTCTCATAATTATTGAATTAATATTTTCAGGCACCAGTAATACTAGGAACATGAATCCAGTTCCGGCGAAGCCAAATTATGTAACAGTAACTAACAGTGTGGCTGGAAAAATGGATGACACACGCAGAAAATATGAGCATCGTTATTATACAAAGAGTTCCACCTGTGGTTATTTTACGTTCTCTTGCAATATTGTGCATGGTTCCAATGGCAGAACCAAAATTTGCAAGCCCAAAATGCCCACATACTCCGACGGAACACCCATGAAGTGCTGATCACAGTAGATTGAATATCACGCCATTACAATGGAATATTACCAACTCTGAATCTCATCCTTTATTGATGCACAGTACGCTTCATTGCACCCCTCTATGTCATTTCACATAATATTTACATATTTATAAATAAAAAATTTGAATTCTAAAATGTAATTTATTTGTTTGAATTTATCAACAGTACAAGCGACTGAGGGCTTTACAACTCCCTCTTTTCAACTTTAATTCACGGTAATTAATTTCCATTGGTTAGATACATCATATTCTTCGTCACAGTGTTTATTCGGATCATCAGTCTTCGATAAGGTACAATTTTTTTTATATATACAAATCACGAGCAGCGCATACTCGGCAGCGAAAATCAATTTTACAAATCACGAGAAAAACAATTTAAAAAGAAATAATAAAAACGTAACAAAAAATCAGGCATATTTGCTGTCGCTTAAGTCGGGAATGTTTAGTTTTTATTGTACTTGTGCTAAACGCGTTGCTTTTAATCTAAAAATTGAACAATATGGCGCATTAATATTAAAACCTCCCCAATACTATCAATTTATTAATTTATCAAAAGTTAAGAGTAATTCACCTGCTATCGATTCGTCATTCTCATCATCTCTATTTTGATGTGCCATCGTAGATATACCGTGAGGAACGCGTGATTCGGAGCTGAAAGAAAAAAATCATAAGTTCATTTGAATTAAATAATTAGTCAAATGCGTTGTGAAGTGGTAAAGTAGAATAAGTGCAGTTCTCTAAAAGTGCAGCGTTTGATAAAGATTTGATAACTAAAGGAAAATAACGATATTTTCATGAATATATTCATTGTAGCTCTCTTCTTCCTGCATGAAAAATGTGTAATAACGAGTCACTTATCATTATTTATACCATTGCACTGCAGAAATATTAATGATTTTTCAAAAATAGCCGAAATAGTCCTATGATTTTCGGAAAAAAAATTACCTATTTTTAAAATGTTCAATTTGAACATTAGCAGACTCCAACTTTTCAATGAGATCCTCGTTAGTCCTCTGAAGCCTCCTCACACTGCCGGAAGCCACATCAACCTCATCCTGGGCGACAGCCAGCTCCTTCTTGAGTTCATCGACCCTGAACCTCACCCTCTTAACTTCCGATTCATACTGCTCTGACCTCCTCATTGCATGTGTTAACTCGGTTGTCTTCTCACCCAGTCTTGTTTTAAGTTTTGAGTTCATGTATTTAAGGTCTACTAAATGCTGCTGCAGCTGTCTTACATCTGTATCGATAGTCGAACTGAGCCTCAACCTGCCCGGTTCTATTTTCTCTTGGCAATCTTTCAACTCACTCTTCAGCTGTTTATTTTCTCTCTCAAGAGACAACTTTTTCGATTCCAAACGCTCTCGTTTACCCCATTCTGAGGCATTCTCAGCTTGCAATCTCTCGAGCTCAGCCCTAAGCTCATTCATTCTCTGCTCCATACCGTCTCTGTTAGATGCTTCCTCCAAAAGGTCAGCTTGTGCTGACATTATTTCGATCTCATACTGATCCTTCATGCTGGTAAGCTCCCTAACAGCTTCAGCTCGACTCTCTTCAAGCTCTTTGCACCGTGCTCTCAATTGTCCAACTTCAGCCTTCAATTTCTCAATAGCTCGATGCAGAGATGTATTCTCATTTCTCTCGGCAGATATGGCTTTTGTCGTTTCTTCAAGTTCAAGATTCAGCATCATCATTGGCCTCTTCACTGATTCTTCCGGATCACTAGTCGATGGGGACTTCAATCGTTCCATTTGGGGATCTAATCTGCTGCTCTCTCTCATCAATTTAGTGATGTCTCTTTCAAGACTTACCAAGGATCCCTCTTTGTATAGTTCAACTGCGTGCTTTGGTACAGCCCCCTGAAGAATGTATTCCTCGATGTCTCGGTCAGTTCCCTGACCTTCTGAATCTATACATCCTTCAGTTTCCTCTCGAGGACTTCGAACAGTTATTTGTGTTGGCGAGTGGATCTTCGGCGACTTGTCTACGTTGTTATAGAGCTTAACGAGATCATCTATTCCCAGAGAATTGCGCAGCTGTGGGTCTGACTCGATTATGTCGACAATCTGCCTGTCGAATTGACCCGCATGCTTTAGTAGCACCATGTGAATTTTCTCCATTTCTTTTCGCAATTCTTCATTCTGCATTTCTAAGTCTTGGGACTCGTGCTTGTAACTATTAGCGTCCTTCACTGCTATCTCTAATTTTGTGCGAAGCAATTTGGCCTCTTCTCGGGCTTTGTTCCTTTCGTTTCGAACCTTGCTCCACTTCTCACGCCAGTTCGCTGTACAGTCTGACCACCATTTCATTGTTTTCTCCATTTGAGCTGCACGAGCTCGCGCCTCTTCCAACTCCCTTTGTCGCATCGCCTTCCACAAAATGAAAATAAGCATTTTTTTGTATTATATAAGTAAACTCTAATTACCTCTTTGGTTTCCCATTCACTGTCAGCATAGGCTAAACGAGAGTTTGGTGCACTTTCATGATCCTTTCCATACCTCCGTGAAGATGTTCCACTTGACGATGACTGGGCCATTGTTCTCGCCTCTTTCTATAACCTATCAAACTTTAAAAAACAACACAATTGTCATTTTAGACTTTATTCACTGCTATAATCTTGACTCAAGCTATTCAGTCTTACTGACTTTGATAATTTTGCTTCGAATAGTTTCAGGTGATAAACATCACTGCTGATTCATTGACCACTCACTTATGAATAACCGGTTATTCTCACCTATATACACAGTAACTTACATTTTTTTTAACATTAAGCATTCAATGATGTTTGCACATACGAAAATATTATTTAGCAACTTATTATTCGAACCACCTTTTCGCTGATAAACAATTGTGATGCTTGAAGGTTAAATTTGACAATTTTTGACACAGTACAGAAAATGGTGGTAAGATGGAATTCTGATTTATCCAATAAAATAGTTTCCGTGGTCGTTCAATAAATTTACAACAGATGGTGGTAAAGGATCTTTGACCAACAAATTGACGATTTTCGAAAATTAATATGTTGAATAAGTAAGAAACAATTTAGTCAATTTTAGGGATACATTTTTATAATTTTGCAACAAATAGTAACTACTTATAATTAAAAAAAGGATATTTAAGAATTTAATCTATTTTTATTGAATAATGAGTATGACCGAAGAAAATAAGACTCCATGGAGTTAATAGGTTTTTTGATTGTCAATAATTAACTATTTGCTCCTACATTATAAAAATGCTCTCTTGAAGTTGACCAAATGATTTCTCAATTATTCCCTTTAGAGTAGAGGATACGGCGTGCATAGGTTTATCGTCTTGTCTTTGTTTTTTTATTACTTCTTTCTACGTTATTATTCGGGCTAGTCACACAGATAACGAACGATTGTTCATGTGTTCATCGGCATTGTTACTTCTTTCTCTAAATGAGGAAAATAGCGGAGAAAAGTTATTAGTTGAGTTATTTTTTCTATGAGAATAAGGATGTAATTGTATTTTATCGCCTCCTGATTGAGCACGTAGAAATTCAAATACAGAATATCGTGTCATTATTCATGCAACAAATCTTAGGGAAATAAAGAATTAACAATACAATATTCACATCTTTTCCTTCGCAAGAGGAATTATTTTTAAAAGAAGATGCAAGATCCTTTATTTTTAAGGACAACTATTGTCTTTTTCGTGGTATGTGGTGAAAGAAAAAGGAGCATGGAAATGCTTTAAATCAAATAATGAAAAAATTATGAAAAAATGAAATTGTAAATCGCAAAACATTTTTTATAGTTTTCTATTTTTTATAAAACTTATAATATATGGGGTATTCTGGATGAACTCAACGACGTTCGAAACCCTACCCCGTTCAACTGTATTACCGATTTTTCCCATATTGTACACATCATTAGACGACTATTCATTTTTTTAAGATTTTTTGATAAAAAGAATTTTTTTTTTTTGATAAAACGGCAACACAAAACATGACGTGATTTTTTAAATAAAAAAAATGAAAAAAAAGGAGAAGAATTGCATAGAAAGAAATCATATTTTGATTGGTTTTGTTGATTAAGAGGAGTGAATCATGCTGTTTGGACTAACTCGAATTTGAAATTTGGCGCGCTTCCTCGGACGTGATGAAGATCCCGCGGATAAAGAAATTGCAAGCCCCGCAAGCCCCACAATCTCGGAAGCGCGACAATCTCCTTCCAATTACCACTCCTACATCCCCCCTACTGCCCCCTCCGCAGCCACAACACTCACAAATTCTCCGCAACAGTGAGTTTTCCCACCACATAATAAAAAGTGTGAAAAAAACGTCTCAGGTTTTAGTGGAAAAAGGAAAAAAACATCTCTCCGTATGTTGCTCGCTGCTCGATTTTCACGAGAGCGTGAATGTGTACAATTTTCCAAAGTGTATTGCTCCTTACTCCCTGAAAAGACCAATCGACACAGGTGTCGAAGTGGCCTGTGGCCTGTGGCATCCTGGCAGTCCTGCTAGCATCAGTATGCATGATTAGCCCCTAGACCCTGTGAGGGCAAAGCTGGCTGACGAGTAAGTGAATTTGCGTGAGAAAAAAAAAGTAAAACCAAAAAAAAAGGCTAGAAATCCCACAGGGGAATAAAGAATTTGAGGATTGGGTGGACAGAGTGAGAGATAGCCAAGTGAGTTCCCGCGAGTTTTCACAGGGCTTTGGAGAGTGGCAAGCGTATGACTTTTTTTGCACTTATTATCACCTCCTCGGTTGCCCTTTACCTCACCAAAACGTGAATATCTGGACTATTTTGAGGTGTAATGATTGTTGAACAAACGGACTACATGCTTTGAGAAATTAGTGATGATTTTTTAAAGTGAATTAAGTGAATTGAGTGGTTGTTTTCCTGTGCATCCAGTGAGTGTGTTGATGACCGATTAGAATGGTAGTCGCGCGCATCTCTTACACCGCTCAGTTGACAAAATAAAGTTGAGGATAAATAAATAATTGGTAAAAGAAGAAGGAGGCATAGATAATATTTGGTGCTTATTGCAAGTGGAGGATGTGAAGGTTGGTGCTCCAGTCGAACCATCGAGCATTGGTGTTAACAATTGTAAAAAAGGGTGGAACCACCAGGTGACGGAGAGTTGGGTCTTGGTCCACCTGGTTGCGATGTGGAGGCGTCGTGGATGGTTACTGGGCGTCCTGGATATTCCAGCAGGTGTTGGCGACACGAGAAATTCTATTGGAATGGATTCGCTTGGAATCACTCATCGCTGCAATTCTCCACTACTCATACCAAATTAACGGATATTCTTCTCAATTGAATTGCCGAATTATCATTTTTCCCACTGTCCACATGCTTTTTATCCCCTATTAAACTTCATTTCGCATTGTCGCTAGCTGGTGAAATTCTAGTAGAACGTAGGACAATTTTGCCCGCCACAAGGACGGGTGGTTATGTTTCCCACTTTCATCGGAATACTAGGTAATTATCACTCTTCATTGACTAATTTCATTCTATTCTTTCAAAATTCATCGGTTTATTCATATTCCTCCAAACTTATTTTTCATTTTTGTTATAAAGGTACTGACTTTAGTTGTTGCACCATGTGAACAATGAAATGATGAAATTAATCTCTAATTTATTTTGAAAATATCTTGAAAACTTTCTCCTTTATCCAGTAGGCATTGCTAAAATTGAAATGCCCGATCTCCTTTACCAACTAGTATTAATTTTAATTGGAACTCTCAATGTTTTCATTGGATTATCAAAGGCAGAGCTAAACAAAAGAATAATCATCATCGTTACTGCGTAAATATTTCCAACAATTGTTAATTCTTCTAGACATACAATCGTGGTGGGAGGTGCCGAGTATAGCACACTTCTGCTCGTTATTTAGGGCTGCCTTCAATCTCCTGGACTTTGATATTGAGGTACCTAAATCCACCACAAAATTGCTTACATGCTCTCGTAGGCAAACACGCAAAAACATACAAAAAATATTACTCAAACAAGCAAATATCCTGGCAGATTGCAAGGATCAGTGATTCTCTAGGCATAACCCGGCTTTGTGCTATTAATCAGCTCTTCTTTTAGTATAAATCTTTAACACTTCAATTCTAATATTATGGATATTTTTCCAGGATCTTGAAGAAGCTTTGCTGACAGACGGTGGTACTGAAGGAAGATTACTGCAAGAATTAATTGTTCGATTGTTGGAGGGCTGCTTGCCCAATGAATCGCGAAATGACATCTCCACCTTCAATTATCAGATGTTCCTCCGTCGATTATTTCGAAAAAAGTGCCAGGTAAATATTCACTAATTATTATAATTATTATTCAAATGTTTAACTGCTCACAACGCTGTTGAACAAATGAACAAAATGAGCAAAGGTGAAACTAGACTAAACAGTTTATTTCACTTCCAAACAAAATCAGTACTCCAACGTTATCTCCAAACTCGCAAGACAAACAATATTTTATCAAACATTTTTTCCTAATATTTCGTTATCAACGTGAAATTTCATAATATTTATATTGCAAATCCTATGTCGACGCAAAAAAAAAGAAAAGTATAAATTCCAAAGCTCTTCAAAAACCTCCAATAAATCAGAAAAATGCTTCTAACTCGTATATATTAAATGTTTAAAGTAAATTCGACTGAATTAAACGCTAAGATAGTCCATATTAATTTTAAGATTTGAGTAAAATGTGTAATTTTTATGAGTATTTTCCATAATGACCCGAAATGCGAATTGTTGAAAGGAAAATTAGCCTACCAGGAATGAAAACCACTTTAATTAATCGCATAATTCTTATACTACTTAAAATTTCAATTTTGACATGACCAGTAAGTAAAATCTGACAAAATTATTTAATATTCCGTCACCAACAAATAGTGACCGTTTTTTTTTCTTCGAAATGATAAGAGAGATATACTTTCAAGATTCTAATGAAGAATAGAATCAAACTGGTTGACACTTGAGCCAGAGTTTTTATCTTGAGGTGAGACATCCTTCACCGACTCATGAGCGACACGTTTCATCAATTTGCTAAAATGCTATGATTTTTTCGGAATCGACTAGTGCGGAACATAATAATCTCCATTTCCTCCATTTTTCAATATTCTGTCCTATTGTACGATAAAGCGAATTATCGGCTAATTTTCATCTACAATTTTCCAAGTATTTGGTCCCTCCGTTAAAAAAGTGTCTGGCAAACAATTTTTTTTTTGGACATGCTCTTCCTCTTAGTGCCTTTCTTCTTAATTTTGTAAAGGAACATAGAGTAAGACATACAATAGGAGGAAATTAAGCATCTGTTCAAACGTTTGAGAAACGAACTGAAAAAAAATAGACTAGAATTTTACTTTGTCTATTGGAAAGGTTGATTTTTAGGAAATCTCTTGAAATTCCCTGAAGATACACAGGCCCTGAAAAAGCTAAAATAACTCATAAAAATGAGTGTAACCCATATATTTTGAAATTTTAAAACAAACTTCATATTCTGCATTGGGGTTGGCTGTCTTAATGTTCTCTGTAGGAGTAATTCAACTCAGGCCCGATTGAAAAATCATGTACTGACAAACTACTTATTTGTACAGTGTTCAAACTTAGAATTGCTCTCTAATTAATGTGCAGTGAAGTGTAACGTCTTGACAATTCATTGGCAGCACAAAATTAGGTTCACTATTCATTTTTATGTCAATATCATTTGCTAAACTCTTTCCATGTTCGCTATTTATCAATGCATGAGTTTGAATAATTCGCCTGAGACTGCCGAGTTTTTTTAGAGCCCTAAATATTTGATTGTACTCAGAAAAAGTAAATTCCATACCTCCAGATGATGTTAAAATATTTCTCCGCACTTCTCCTTCAGTCCACTCGATAGAATTGTTTGCAATACGCCATCAAAAAAAGTAAATTCCTACCACCGTACAATGAATATCAAAGTAAAACGCTCATGCCACTCAACTTGTGAGTAAATTCTTGAAATCTGAAAATACTGGAACAATAATCCACCTAACTCTGTGAATTCTTCCAATTCCAGGATCACAAATACGAGAACCCCTTCAACACAGATGTAGACTTCGAGCTTCTTCCACTCCGTCAAAAAGTTGAGATCCTCTGGAGCCTCTGCGATTTCCGTCTGGACGCTGAGGACGTTGAGTTAGCCTTAGCCAACCTAGACTCAGACAGTCTCCGCGTTGAACCATTGGGTCATGACCGTAGCAATTCCGCTTATTGGTATTTCTACGGTACCCGTCTCTACAGAGAGGACTACATCAGTCCCAACAAGGCCCTCTCCCCTCGCCACAACCGTCGAGCACGTGACAAAAAACGTAAAAAACGACGTGTCAGAGGTGAAAAGCTGGTGGAGAAAGACGAGGAGGAGGAAGAGGAAGTGGAGGAGGAAGGGCTGGAGGAGGGCAAGGAGGAGGAGAATGAGATTAATCACTTAATTTCGGTGAATGCTCATGACAGTCGTACAACAGTTTGGCAGGTAGTGTGCTTTACTCAGCAGGACTGGTCGCGTCTTGTCGAGAAATTCAAGAATTCCGAATACGACACTGAAAGAAAATTATACCATACCCTGTCCGAAGATTTTCTTCCAGAAATTCCCAAGCTCTTTGAGCTCAAAGAGAAACAGCAGCGTCGTCGCCTGCTGGAGAGAAACACTCGGGTCCAGCGAGGACAAGAGCCAGCTGAGCCCACAGAAGAGGCCATAATGGTCCGAGCAAAAATGAAAACAAAGGCGAAAGCCACAAGGAAAATCCAATCGAGTAAAATTGGAGATAGTGAGGACGAGCCTCCACCTACCCCTGCCCCTGCCCCTACCCCTGCCTCAGCCCCTGCCCCTGCCCGTGCGCCTGCCCCTGCTCCCCCTCAGAGAAAAGGACGCCAGACCAACAACTCACTGGCTTCGGCTGACGGTCAAATTGTCATTCACACCAGAGATGAGCTTGATGGAGCTCCGAAAAAAGGACTCCCCAAGCACATTAGCACCTACACTTCCTCTTACCCTTATACATTTGGTATCGAGGAAGAGGAACGTCGAGTCGGCATGCACAAAGTTCTGGAGAGCCTCAAGGACCACGTCGATGCCTGGCCATTCGTTGATCCCGTCGACGAGGAGTATGCACCACGATACTACTCCGTTGTGAGAAAACCTATGGATCTGTCGACGATGGAGGAGAAACTCGAGGGCGGTTCCTACAAAAATCTCAGTCAATTCAAACGTGATTTTCGATTGATCGTCGACAATTGCAGACAGTACAATGGCTCTGACAACGAGTACACAGAGATGGCAGTCAACTTAAAAGAGGCATTTGATAGAGCTGTTGATCGTTATCTGGAGTCTGAGCTCTCTAGTGACGAGTGCCCTTCAGTTCCTGCATCACCAAATGCTGTTCCATCCTCACCTTATCCGGCTCGTGCTTCCTCATCACCTTCTTTATTAAGCAGTACACGTAAGCGTAATAAAAAATCAAAGCAAAAATCTAAATCAAATAAAAATGAGAAAAAGTCAAAGGGTAAGGTGAAGAATGACGAAGAGGAGGAAGAGGAAGAAGAAGAGGAAGAAGAAAGTCCTAGGGATAAGAGGGGAAAGAAGAGATCAAAACGTGCTAAGGAAGAGGAAGAGCGCAATGAGGATAACGATGATGAGGGTGATGAGAATGGTGCAATATCAGAAAGTTCTGTGATAAAATCAAAACGAAAAAAGTACAGTGAAGTTGAGGGATTGTCACCCAAAAGTAAAAAGTTATCGGCCAAAGAGGAGAAATCCGAGGAGAGTAATAAACGTGGGAAGAATCGACAGAAAGAACCGCTCACTAAAAATACTAAAGAACATAGAGAAAGTAGGAAAAAGAAGGAGGACTTTGAGGAGGACCATGAGCCGCTTATCTACATTAAGAATAAGAGTAAAACTAAGAGTAAGAGTAAAAGTAAGAGTAAGAGAATTGAGAAAAGAGGAATTGAAGATAATGCAGATTTGAATGATAGAAGTAGAAAGAAAGTGAAGAAACCAGATAAAATAGTGGATGAATCGGATGACGAGAGACTAGCAGAGATCGAGGAGAATGGCAAGCAGACGTCGGAGAAAAAGAAAAATCGTAACAAGAAGGACAAAGTAACTAGCCAGAAGCCATCAAAACTCGAAGTCAAACATGACCGTAAAGTCTCGAAGGAGAAGGAGAAGGAGAAGGATAAGGAGAAGGAGAAAAAATCAAAACCGAAGAAAGCAGAAGAACGACCCAAGAACGGTGAAGTCAAGAAGCTGGAAAAAGAAATGAAAAAAGAAGACTCAGCATCTAAAAAATTTGATTCATTAGTCAGCAATAAAGACCTGGAGTCCCTGGACTCTTTAAAGGATCGAATAAGTGAACGAAGACGAGAGGACAAGCTCAAACTCGAAAGGGAGAGAGCCAAAAGATCCACGAAAATTGAAACTGAGAAGAAAAAAGTGCCTTCAAACGGTAATACCTATCACGAGAGTGGTAAGGTGAACCTTAAACGAGCTAAACTTAAAAAACCTGTTAAAGATGACAAAGTTTTACCGATTAAGGATGAAAGTGTTGAAATTAAAAAAACTAAATTGGCACATGGTAAAAATAGAGAAGAGAGTCCTGCAATACAAGCACTGAATCAGGCGACCGAACAAACTTTGAATGACATCAATAAATGGTTAGATGATGCGCCCAAGTTATCCGAGTTCTCATCAGGCAGTGATTCGCCTCAGACCAAGCAGCCATCGACAAGTGAAATATTGTCTCGTATTGGGAGGACTGAAATTCCTCGTAAACGCCCGGGGAGTATTAAATTTTTGGGTCCAAATGGTCCACCGCGACCGAAGAAAGTCCAGAGAACCATCGATAGACTTCAGCCTGGCAAGGCAAAGGGTAATTTATTACTAAAGAAACCATTGTCCAGTGTAAGCAACTCGACTGACACTTCAACAAATCAATCGATCTCGGACATGGATCATCCGAGCAAGGATAGCACTGACGAACCAAAACTCAGTCTCGGTACTGTTCTTAAAAATTCCGACTCCATTCAGCTCATGTGTAAGAGCTTAGTAGCCTCACCAAATCCGAATTTATCCAACGAAGATGATGAAGACGATCGTCCAGTTGTCCCCGTCTCAAAAAAAATCCAAGACCATAATAGCAAAGGGGAAAAAGATGTCCTGCCAAAAACTGACACCGATGTTACGAAGAGTACGCAGGAGGAGTCTCAGAAACCAAAGTCAGCAACCCCCAATCTTAGTGCCTGGTTTAAGGCATTCGGTGCACCAAAGTCAAAGAAGAAGGAAGAAGAGATGGAAGATTCAGCTAAGAAAGAGGACTTCCAGGAGATTCCTCAACGTCAAAGAAGACTGAGTGCTGGAGGGAGCAGTGTCAGTGAGTCAGTCTCAAGTTTCTCCCAAGAGTCTCCCCCAGGCCTAACAATCCGATCTCCTCAGAGTCAGCCAGCTCTCACACCCACAGCAATCGAACAACCAATTCGAGCTGGATTCTACCAAGACGCATTGTCCACTGGAAGTAGTCCCAACAACAGTCCCTACTACGCCACACCACCAAGATACAGTGCCCAGTTACCTCCCACTCCATCCCCCCAGAACTATTCTCATCCCCTATCTCCAGCATATCCTTCCTCAGCAGCGTACGATCAAAATCCGCTATATCCTCAACTTCCCCAGGCCTCCCACCAGGTCTACCAAAAGCCACTAACTCCAGAAAATCCCCCAGAAACCCTACCCTACTCCAACTATTCCCATAACTCTCCTCAACCCGATAACTTTATAAATTCTCCCCAACAGCTTCCACCAAACCAAAAACACTCTCCAGTATACCCCAATCCTCAACCCTCCCCTCAAGCTCTTCCAGCCTACCCACAGAGCTCTCCCCAACCCCCTCCATCCAACTACTCCCAACCATCTCCTCAACAACCAACAACCCCTAACTACTCTCAACCATCACCTCAACAGCCCACTGCCAACTACTCTCAACCCTCCCCCCAACAACAACACTCACCCTATTCACAGCCATCCCCCCAGCCCCCTCCTAACTACTCCCAATCCTCCCCCCAACAACCAAATTCTCCCTACTCACAGCCCCTTCCCTCCCCAAAGCCACCACCTTCCTATTCACAAGTCTCCCCTCAAGCTCCTTCCCCTTACTCCCAATCATCACCTCAGTTTGCCCAGCTCTCCCCCCAGAACTCCACAAACTACTCTCAACCATCTCCAGGATCTCGAAATTTCTCTCAACATTCACCGCAACCACCGAGCTACTCACAACCCTCACCACAGAGTCTAAACTATTCTCAGCCTTCACCCCAACATCCCCCCAAATACTCCCAACCGTCACCTCAGGCTCCCAACTACTCCCAACACTCACCTCAGCAATCTAGTGCATCATCCACTGGATACACAGCCCAAGTCTCACCACAACCAGCTAGAATCTATCCTCAACCGTCTCCTCAGCCATGTACCCTGCCAGTTAGACCACCAGCAAACTACTCACAGGCATCACCAAGACAACCGGCACAATCAACTTCTCAAGCCTATCAGAAAACAGAGGAGTATGCCACTGGGGCGAATTATCCCCAGGGCTTTAAGGCCAATCATTCTTCGTATGTACCACCAACGCCAGCTGCTCCAGTGGAACCTGAGCGACGTATCGATTACCTCAAACCCGATGAGAAACTCGAGGTTTCACCGGTTCAGCAGATAGAGACTCCCCGAAACTTCACATCAGATCCACCACTTGGATTGAACCCAAATCACCAAGTATATCAGTCCAGTTCCCACCAGTTCCCACCAGCATACGGCAACAATTATCCATCGGCCAGTGATACTCAGAGGCCGGGATCCAGATTGAATCCACAAGAGACTCCTCAACAGTCCCAAGAGAGGCACTTCGATCCAGATTCCCTCAAGTACCAACGACAGGATCAATCACAAATATTGAACTTCCAACAGAATTTGCCGGGGCATGAGACTATCTATCAACCTGCAGGCTGTGGCTTCCAGGCACCGCCGTACCCCATGCCCAACTCAAACTGTCGACCGGTCTATCCCAGTCCTCATTACTACGACGCCAGTGCCAAATCAGCATCAGCAGCATCCTCAGTTCCAAGCGTTGCAGGAGCCTCTACCCTAGCCCCTGTGAAAAAACGCATGTACAACGAACCAACTAGTGACTCTCCGAGGACTCTGGCTGACCAACAGTCAAGAGGGACCCAAGAGCAATTTAGTTACGATCAGATGATGTCATTAGCTACTTCAGAACCTGGGCAAAATCTCGTGTCAGGGCAATTCGAAAGTGGTTTCGGGACTTTGGATTCAGTGAGTGGTAACTCGGCTTACGCCAGACTGGGACTCGGCTTGGTGGGGAGGAGCTCTAAGGATCAGCAGCAACTACTTTCAATTCCAAGACCCTCCAGCAAGGATGCTTTGTCATACAGGCAACCAGGTTCATCGGACTTGGATTTAAATCTCCTTCAGAGCCTGCAGAATGCAACTGCCAAGACGATGCCAGCGAATCACTCTAGAAGAGAACCACCACCAGCTCCAGCGCCAACCAAGGGGAGAAAAAGCAAAAAAAAAGCTCAGGCTCAAGCTCAAGCTCACGCCCAAGCCCAGGCTCAAGCTCAAGCTCAGGCTCAAGGTCAAGGTCAGCAACAGTCGGGCATTGGTGAGCAGCCGATGCCAGGATTCCCCCAATACTCTGGAAATGCTGGTGATCCAATTGGACTGAAAAATCCACCAGCAATCCCTCCGGGAGGTAGTGCGTTTAATTTTGCAACAGCAGCTGGTGGAACCAATAGTTCACCCTTTTATGACAAAGATGCGTCAGCTGCAGCAGCTGCCTTTGCATTTCTCGATGAGTTCAGAAGTCCAAACGCCTATTACAGCATCTTGAGGCAACAACAGGGACAGCCTCAGGCAACAGCACCTGTTACAGAAGCAGGACAGCAGGCGAATAAATTAAATAATCAACCCCCCAGAAATTATCCACCTCACCCCTTCCTTCATTCTCCCCAGCGATCGGCACCCTATGGACCACCAGTTTCAGCGTATGTTAGCCCTCATGGACCAAATCTAGGGGTGGATCCAGCTGCTTATCAACAATACATTCATTCCCTTTATGCACTACAGCCGCCATCACATCATCATCGACCATCGTGGCTCTAGCCGGAAAGAACATTGCGAAAAGACATTCTTTATTGAGTGAAATAGACTGAGTGTATCTATCAGTTTTCTTTTAGTTCAGGTCAATAGTGAGGTCGTTTCATACTCCTAACGAACATGAGGTGGGTTTTATTTTTCAAATTATGGTGAGAAGAACTTTTCAGAGTGCCATGCCGTTCTTTTTTTTTCTCTGACTCTTTTCAATTGAGATATCCACATGACAAATTTGTTATGTATGAAAAGGAATTTCGACCTCGAGATTGAAAGATTGGATCATTATTCTTTCATTTTACTACAGGCAATCTAGTTGTCCCACCATTCCTTTTCTTGAAAAGAAAAATTATGACTTCACTGTTGATTTATTATCTGTTTTTGTTCTTTTCTTTTAAATCACAACTGTTTCTCCTCAATGATGCAAATTCACGTTTTCTATTTTATTATTCCCGGTGACAGTATTTTCCTTTTTGTTTTCTTTTATACAGTATGACATAGTTTTTTTCCTTGAAAATTGTATTGCTAGAGGAGGCTCTCTATTTCTTCTTTTCTGTAATTTAATTTCTGATTTTGTATGCGTTTATGGAATAGTTATTGAGAGATTTTTCTTTTCGAATTTATAACTAGCCAAGGTGATACTGAAGGTTGAGAAAATGAGAACTAAGTTATGAAACTGTAACTTATTACAAAATAATCGAAGGATTTTTTGTTGTATTTGTGAAATGATGAAATGTAATGAGCTGATATTATCATTTGAAAAACTCATACAAAAGATACACAATAAACTATTGACGTCGGTTTTTTTTAAGTCAATGTTTCACAGTCTGATCCTCAAATTTTGCCAATATCAGCATCGAAACCGTCAATAGAGCATTTTGTAGAGGATTAATAGAGCTCGAACAAATATTGCATCGTATTTTATTCTTTAAATGTTGACAAAATTTTGAAAATGAAAAATCTACTCATCACATTCTATCACTTGAATGTTTTGCTGTAACATTTGAACGTTACCTAACTAATTTTATAATTCTTTTTTTATTTCATGGTAAACAAACACTACACAAATTCAGTTAGTATTATCTACTATTTCCCCATTGAGCGAAAATTGGTAGATGAGGAATTCTCAATTTGCAATAATCACTCTTTTCTCATCAACGGAATTTTATACACATTACGATTCTTAATAATTTGATTGTCCTCCCCCCGATCTAATTACTGTGTAGCTATATGTAAATAAAGATAAGTGTCCTCGGGACGTGAATCGAAACTCTTGTTGTTTCAAGTACCAAATAAGAAAAGTAGAAAACTACGATTAAATGAAAAAAAAACAATATAGAACAATGAAAAAGGAAATTGTCAATGAAAGATTCACTTCCAGAGATATTAAGGCTCTCCTGAGCTTTTAGTGTTATTACGTAATAGATATAAAAACCTACACCAATTTTAATGATTTAAATTACCAAGATCGTTGTAAAGAGATGGAACAAAAATAACGATCGAGGGACAGATTGAAGAATTTACTCGATATAAGCTTCATATTCATCGATCCCTCTCCAAACTTTGTTTTTCTGTAAATAAAATACATATCCCTATCATCATGGATCCGCTAACCAGTGGAAGATACATTGTGTAGACATAGTAAGCTAAAATTTAATCATTAAAGTAAATTGCAAAATGGAATAAACAAGGGAAACGAGCGATTATTTGACAAGAGAAATTTTAAAAAACCGATCGTGTGTATGGGTAGTCATGAAAATAACTCGTGAAGTTCTTGTGAAATAACACAAACGATAAATGTTTGAACAAAGAGGAAAACATCTCAACAATCCCATTACTCCCCACCAATATCGATAGAAAAATATTTGATAGTTATTAATAAATGAAGTATATATAAATAATATACATATAAAAAAATAAATAAATATATATATATATATATAAATATATGTAGATATATATATATATATATTGTAAATGTGTATCGAAAGAAATTAAAACACCGTTTGTTACAATTGTTTCTGTTATTTTTTTATTCATCGTTGATTTTTATGTGAGAAATAAACAGAAGCTCATTCAATACAATCGTTGCGGGGGTCCCATGGAGGACTTGATGTGCAGGGAACGCACGTTCTGCCAGTGTTTCTTCAGGAGTGACACCAAAAAATTTATGGCAAGATGCACATTCTGCACTAACTCGTCCTCGTTCATGTCCACGTGACCGACAGCTACTGACAAACAGAGTACTTTCTTCATCTGCAGCTTGATAGTGGCTTTCACCTCGTCGATTTTCGCGGTCATTGATTCCTGGTGAGTCAGGAGACCAGGGAATTTTCCGGCTTTATTGAGACCTGGACCAAGCAAACGGGGGATTTGCTTGATGAGGGACTCACTAGCCAAGAAAGCGTCGTATTTCTTTGCTGAAATCATTTTTTTTTCATTAGTTTATTTTGCTGTTCATCAAGTAATAAAAAGATCTCTCATTAACTCAATCTAAAGGATATATCAGGTTTAATAAAAAATTTTATGATTTTTTTTACATTGAGAGATATCAGGTAAATTAACTGGTCACTCCTCATTTTCTACTTGTTTGGAAAATAAAAGAGGAGAAATTTCAAATTATTTCAATTGATCATTTGGAAAATGTATCAACATTGATTGAGGTGCAAAGTAATTTAAAATCAATGCCCACACCCAATGAAGAGTTAATCTCCTTCACATTGACAACCTTCATGGTTTTTCATCGCCATGGAGGTGCTTTTCAGGAAGGTTTTGCTATTATTTGGGATTTGGTCAAGCATTTACCTAGCTTCTTTACGAGCTTCTTGTTCTTATTGAGTTTCTTCAGGGCTTCGGCATCCATGAAGGGAACATTCTGGGCTTTGGCCTCATCACAGTGCTGCTGGTCTCCAAGAATGCAGACTTGCATTTTTGGCCTGGGAATGTTCTTCAACCTATTCAACATCGAAATAATATCGATTCATGATTTCAACACTGTTTAAATATTCTTTGTAACATTGACTTTAACAAGAAAATGAAGAAAAAATCATGCCGAAAACTATGGGATCATAATTTCCACAACATCAATCCACTAGAAAATTATTTGATTTGAAGAAAAAAAAATGTAAAAGAAGATTTTGTAAGAAACTGAGATTACTACAAAAACAACCGTTTCAGATATTGGTGACATTTAACATATTTTTTGAAAACATTTCTCATCGTGTATCGAAAACATGATTTGGTAACAAATAAGAATTTCTCTTGAAATTGCCTGTATTTTCGTATTTGCGAAATATTAGTGAAATAATTAACGGACAGTTAATTATGAAAAGCAAACAAGGGAATATTTGAAAGGTTTTCATCAACTCGAAATTATTTGTTCAGTCGTCCAAAGACTCACCGTCAGGACGCTTCTCAGGACCACAAGGGTCTCTGGTTACGCCTTAAAATTAACGGTAAATACCTCCCCAATATTTAAGACCCTGGGTGAGGGTCCGCCGAGATAAACTCAGCTTCCTGACATTATTCCAAGACAATCAATGTCGATTTAGCATTTTCCAAAAGAAACTGAAGAGCTTCTTTTGGATTTGTATTCTAAATCGAAAAGGAATTCTCAGAGTCAGGTGAGAACATACTTGACGGTTCCGCTGAAACGCTTGTCCTTCTGAGGGTCGTAGTTTTTCAAACCGATTTGGAGTTCCACCGTCTCAAGGAAGTTCCTCTTTTTCTCCTTTGAGTGCGTGAGGAGAGCATTCACGCACTCGTAGAATGTATCACGCGATACTTTGGATCTAAAGTCATTCAAAGAGCAAAATAGTTAATAATTACTGTTGGATAAATAACTCAGAGAATGAGTGAATCCAAAGATATGAACATGAAAATGTAACACTGTAATTCAGGTATATCAATTGTTGGATTAGGTATTGGGAAAATGTATCAACACTGATTGAGGTGCAAAGTAATTGAAAATCAATGCCCACACCCAGTGAAGAATTAATCTCCTTCGCATTGACAACCTTCATTGCTTACCATCGCGATGCAGGTGCTTTTAGGAAGGTTTCTTAAAGTTTTAAGAATCAGTTTTGCTAATTCTTAAAGTCAGTCGACTTGAAAGCTATTAGGAACTGGCTGAGTAAACGAATGAAAAATAAGTTTTGCATATAGCCTCAAAAGACCTTGAACTATGAATTATCTTAGGTAATTATCGCAAAATCCTTCTCTCTACAGCATCTACAATGAAAATACTCATATTCAGCAGATTGTTATAATTAATTGTTGTAATATCGGCATCGGAAGGTCTAACCTCTCAGCCACGTGGCATAAAATTATCAAATTCATGTACCACTATTCCCAATGAAATTATTACTATGAAAGACTATATAAATTATGGAGAAACCTAAATGTTTTGTTTTTTTTTAAGATTTATAGTGTGATCATCACGTCTCGTTAAAATTTTTCGAGCAATTAAGATGCTAAATAAAATGCCATATCGAGTAGAGTAAGTGAATTCCGAAAAGTACATGAATCTGGATTACGTTAATGATTGATGCAGGCGTTTGAAATAATTTGATAATTTTGAGCTAGTATTGGAATTAGAGAATACAAAAAATATCGAGTACTTACGTCATGATGAGCAAAACAGACGGATCGGACTACACGACCGTTCTGGACGAGAGACAAACCGGAAAGAGATTGGCAGTGCTGTAATGGATGCAGATATAGACGAAAGAAGAGAAGAAGAGTCGTGAGCGTGTGAGATTTAGGCGACAGAAAGTTAAACCAGTGATGACAGTGAGGCTGACCAACAATGGTGGCGCTGTCATTCATAGAGTGGCTGCCTCTATCACCATATCGCCCCTTTACGCCAGTTTACGCGGGCTCTTTTATTTGTTTCTATACTTCTTCGACTTCTTCTCACCCTGACCCCCCTAACCACCTGACCCTATTCACCGTTAGCACCGTTAGTAACCTCCGAAACCTCCAAGGAAGATACTCCATCAAATATCTGATGTGAATTAACCGAATTGACCAAATCTCAAGACAATCAATCAAGATATCAAGATATTCAACTTGCCAAGCAAAAACTACATGGTATACTGTTTAATAAGTAATAATTCATGATGGAGTTACTCGAAAATCCATCAATAAAAGTAAAATATCAAAAATGCAAACTACGAGTGAAAAGATGGGAGAGCAATTTTATGGAGCAATACGGGAGGAGACCCAATAAGGTATGAATCAATACAACGATGTGTATTGCACAGTTGCATCTCTCACGTCTTCCTTTCGTACTCTATCATACATATAATTATACATATGACGCGGTTATTAGTAAGTTTCTATTCTTTTGCCTACAGAATGATATAAAAAAAGCAGACTCCACAATAAAAGAATCCTACAAGATGTACTGGAAACTTAAAACCCAGGCGTTGGAAGAAACCCTTTTGGACATTACGTACACAGATGAGATCCAGGCCAACGTATCTGCCAACTCCTTCGCTGACCAACTCGACTCATCTCTTACTTTGGACTCTTCTCTGAGCCTTCCACTAAATACATCTGACAAGTCTGAAACTCCAGAAGCCTCGGGAGGAACAACCTTTGAGAGCTCCCTAAAAAACGTTGAAAACATTGATCCAGAAAAATCCTCAGCACAGAAAGATCCTGTGGAGAACTGTGGAGAACTCTCCAAAAGTGACAATGTTAATATCGATGGGGCCTGGGGCAACCATTTAAACAAAGACCATGAGGTTCCCAAGAATGGCAAAAAACTGCTAGTAGGGAGGTCGTCCTCTTTCCAATTGTCCCAAAAAAAATTTACATCCGGAAGTTTCTCACAAAGAAATCCCAGAAAATCATTAACAATGGCGAAGATAAAATCCAAATCAGATATAAACAAACCAGTTGGTGCCTCCTCATCGTCGAACAATGAAGAATCCTTCCACAGAGAAGAGAAACCGGCATCCGATGGAATATGTGGGGATTCCTTGAAAATAAAGTCATTGGGGATAAAAGTATCTGCTCAACCAGTTAATGCAATTCATCAATTGATGAGTGGTGCTTCAGCAATTGCAGAACGAAAATTGAATCCTGGATGGCTGGAGAGATGTGCTAAGGATGCTGGTCTTGATCCGCTACCGCCTGTCAACCCCCAGAGACTATCAGGCATCAGTGATTCGGGTGTGGAGTCCATGGATACTAGTGTCTTCTCTCCCCCTGAAACTACTCCCTCCATTAGTGCAAATAACTCTACACAGATCTCAGATGATGAAGAGTTCGTCTGTAACAGCGATGATGAAGAGGAGAATCAAAGAAAACGAGTGAGAAATATGAGAAGAACATTGTCTGATAAATCTTTACCAGAACTCAAACGTCGATGTCTTGGTCACTCCCCAGAAGTACAAGCGCCTACCGCCATATTTTCCCACACACTTTCAAGTAACGATTGCGCTGCTAATGGTCCTGAAATTGTAGACCCTGTGCTCAGTAATACTAATGATACCAATTCACGGGAGAAGATTGCTGACGAAAAATTATCCCACAACGATCAAATTGAGAAGAAGATTCCCCCACAAACACAACAACAATCTCCAAAATATTCATCAACATCAGCGCCAAACAAGAAGAAAGTCACCAAAAGATCGAAAAAGGCTGTATCTGATGATGAAGAATATGAAGAACAAATACCTAAACCCAGAAAAACTAGAGTCGCACGTAAGAAACCAATAGTAAAGAAACGTACTGAGTTGTTAAAAGAGAAATCTCGCAGAGTTGGCAAACGATCCACGAGAATTAAAAAAATGGTAGAGTCAGAAGAGGAAGATGAGGAACAAACGGAATCCTCTCTAAACATTCCAATTTACGGAGTGGAAGCTTTGCAAGTGGTTCCCAGATTTGCAGTCCCCCGAGATACAAATGGTGATTTAATTTCCGAATTCTCTCAGACAATAGGAGAATCCACAGCTGCCACAACATTGACGAAAAAATCTAAAAAACTCATGACAGAAAAGGAAAAGCTCGAGGAGAAATTAGCGTCTGGGAAAGCGAATGAGAACTTCGTAAGGATAAATCTGAAAAAGAAGGTATTTGTTCGTGGTAAACGTTCCTTCAATTTCTCTAGATATAGGAAAAATCAGTGGAAACAGAAGAAGAAGGAACTGGCATCGTCTGAGGGGGCATTAGATCTGGCTGATTTAGCTGAGAAAAACACGTGTTTCAAGTGTGGAGCAACTGGTCACATGTCTCGAAAATGTCCTGCGATGAAGAGTGACACATTATTGCCCCTGGAAGAAACAGCAGAAGAAGTTTCAGCCTTCCCTACCCTTGAAGAGGTTGAAAAAATGGCAAAAGAAAAGGCAGCGGATGTTCATGCTACAAGAATGAATTTGCTTCCTAAATGTCCATCAATGTCAAACCCACCTTCACAATCTGTGGAAACTATTGACGATGAATTTTCCTTCGATGAAGACGATTTTAACGATATGGTTGGCCACAAAATCCCCGAGGATCTCGTTGCTAAACTATTACCTCCAGCAACTCGTACAATGGATCCGGTGTATCCAATTTCCACCGCTGGAAAGCTTCAAGAAACCCCCGAAGAAGTATTTGACACTTTAAAAATGTTTGGACATGAGAATTTCCGGCCCGGGCAGGAGAAGGCAATCATGAGAATTTTATCTGGTCAATCGACATTGGTAACATTGTCGACAGGCTCTGGAAAATCTTTGTGTTATCAACTTCCTGCCTACCTCTACTCTAAACGAACTCATTGTATTACCCTTGTGATTTCTCCTCTGGTATCTCTCATGGACGATCAAGTGACAGGAATTCCTTCATTCCTGTCAGCAGCTGCCCTTCACACTGGACAAAGTGAAAAGGTCCGAGAGAAAATAATACAAACTGTTAGAGATGGAAATCTAGATATTTTATTAGTGTCTCCAGAGGCAGTTGTCGCTGGAGAGAAGTCGACAGGTTTTGGCAGTTTATTGAGACAACTTCCACCGATAGCTTTCGCTTGCATTGACGAAGCCCATTGCATTTCCCAATGGTCTCACAACTTCAGACCCTCTTACTTGATGATTTGCCGAGTTCTTTTGGAGAAACTTGGAGTGAAAACAATTTTAGGATTAACTGCCACCGCAACGAGGCACAATGCCCAAAGCATTGTTGAGCATTTGAGAATCCCCGATGGAATGGATGGCGTCATATCTGATATCCCAATGCCAAACAATTTAACTTTAACTGTATCGAAAGATGAAAACAAGGATCAAGCGTTAATATCTTTATTGAAAAGTGAAAGATTCAAAGAATGTGATTCTATTATTATTTATTGTACGAGACGAGACGAATGTTTGAGGATAGCAGGAACCCTACGAATATCTCTACAAGATACAGTTGATAAAAATAAAGAGAAAGGTAATTTTGATCGGAGGAGAAAAGTGTCACAGATTGCAGAGGCATATCACGCAGGTTTAGCTCCAAGTCGACGTAAAGTCATTCAAAAAGCATTCATGAAGGGGGAGACGAGAATTGTAGTGGCTACTGTGGCTTTTGGAATGGGTATTAATAAATCAGACATTAGATCAGTAATCCATTACAATATGCCAAAGAGTTTCGAAGGATATGTCCAGGAGGTTGGAAGAGCTGGAAGAGATAGTTTACCAGCTCATTGTCATCTCTTCTTGAGTCCAACAGAAGAGTCCGATAAGTGGGAACTTCGTCGTCACATATACTCAGACGGGGTAGATCGACACACGATCCGGAAACTTCTGCAGAAGATTTTTATTCCTTGCTCATGTCCTCAATCAAAGTCTAAGAATCGTTGTCCAGGACATGAGGTGGCCATTCCAATTGATGAGACAGTTGCCTCACTCGATATCTCTGAGGAAACTATTTCAACTCTTTTGTGCTATCTTGAGCTACATTCCAAAAAATTCATCACAGTTTTATCCTCGGCTTATTGTACTGCCAAAGTCTCGAGTTATAATGGCCCAAATGCTCTAAAAACGGCAGCTCAATGTTCTCCTCCTCTTGCAATGGCTATTGCTCTCGATGCCAAACGAGGAATTTCTCATGAAAAGAGCTCTCTCATTGAGTTTCCTGTGATAGATGTTGCGGCTGCTATTGGATGGGACAGTGGAGTTGTTAAAAGTCATCTGAAGAATTTAGAATGGAAGACGGTGGAGGGAAGGCCCAAGAGGAGCTGCCTTTCTGTTAAATATGACAAGTTAGGGCTGAGGGTGAGAGCTCCTGGGGATCTCGATGATGCTGAATTGGATGAAGCTCTCGAAACGTTGTATAAGAGAACCCAATCTCAGGAGAAGTCTTCCATACATCAGTTGGAGGTTATATATGAAGCTTTAAATGGAGTCAGTCATGGTTCGGTAAGGGAATGCATGGAGTTGGACGAGGAAAGTCTGAGCAAGTCCGAGAAACTTAAAACAATAATTAGGGAGTACTTTCTATCCAGTACACCGTTCAATCTTTCAGAGATCAACGAGAGTAAAACAATAATTAATGAGTCATCGGTCATATCAGATATTCGAAATTTGATTTCTAGTTATAGGGATAATAATTTTACGGGAAGAGCAGTGGCCAGAATTTTTCATGGAATTCAAAGTCCGAATTATCCCGCTTTTACTTGGAGCAGGTGTAAATTTTGGAGATCACATCTGCAGACAGATTTTAATGCTATTGTTCAAATTGCTACTAGGGAAATTTTAGCATCTAGGTAATAAACAAGGGGAAGTTATTCAAGGTTTTGTAATTGATTGTTTTTAATAGGAAAGTTACGGTTAAAGATATTGTTGACACTTCGTATGATGTTATGACGGAAGGTCAATTTACCATTAATTTGCCACTTATTTTGTAAATATTTTCGAACGAAAAATGTAATTTGATTTATGAAATCATCTTATTTGTCGGAACTTTAGTGAAATGGGAATAACTTCATTTGATAGTTTGTTGTCTTGAAAACGTACTACTCAATATATGATTTTCTACAAATCCACAATAATAAACAAATATACTAATAATTAGTGTGCTAACCAGTAGTTGTGTTACCAAACATTGGTCCACCCGAAACATTCGGATATGACAATTTTTTAAAAACTTGCGCTACTTTTCCCTTGAATTCCCTTTAAAAGTAGGTTGTCACATGGGAATTTTTCGAGTTGGTCACTCGAATTCCTTGGTGGCCCTCTGCTTGGTCCCCCCGACCAGTGGGTAGCACACTACTTTCTTCACGTACTCACACAGAATAGTCCTCTTTTTGTTCTACGATGACGTATTAGAAACCGAAAATTCAATAAAAATCGAATTTCCAATGAATCTTTAATTGTAGTGACTTGAAAGAATGAAATTTTGTAAGTTAGGTGGCGAGGAGACGATAAAGAGAAATAAATTGAATGACCCTTTTTGTAATTTTATAAGGTATTTTTGTCAACGATTTGCTTATTTAATTAATTGAAATATCATTGTAATAGACTCCTACGTAGGCGTATTATATTAATCTAGTAATTTTGCAAATATTTAATTACAATTGAGGGATTAAAAAAATGGTTTTTCCATATGTGTATATATATATTTTTTTCTTTTATAGGAACATTCAGTGATTTCAAATACCAGATGAACTGACAATTATACGTTATTGAAAAATATAAATTTTGACAAATAAAATCTAGTTTTTTAAAACGTTACCATTAGTTTGGCTTACAAAGTGTTACTCCTGAACAGTATAAGAAAACAGTTTTTGTATTCGATATTTGTGATTCGTTGGAGCATAACTCAAAGTTACATTAATTTACAGGTTTCACGTTGGGGGCTGAAAAGGCAGACAGCAACGTACAAAACAAGAAAAATTTTGCATTCGCATTTTCACTAACAAAAATTGTTTAACGACACCATATTACAGGAAAAGACATTAAGAACTCAATACAATTAATGCCATACGTTAAATATTTTGCAGGCCCTCAATTAATTTTAAGATGAAAATCATAATTAAATTTCTAATGACTACGTCTTGATGGTATTCATAGAATAATGTCTATAATTTGGGGGGTTGCGGATGAGTTGGGGTTAACCAAAAAAGTGGGTAGAGGGAGGAAGGGGGGGGTGGACGACTGGCTCGGAGAAGACTACAAAAATAAAAGAGCCTCAACCTTCTATCGGTTGAAAAGGTATCTGAAGTGCAGGGGTGAGGAAGAGAAATTGGTGTACGAGGAGGAAAGGGCCACTCTGCGGAAAATGAAGAAGGACCGACAGGCGGAGTTGGCTAGAGAAAAAAAGGACAGGGTAAGGAGTAGCAGGAACATGGGGGAGCTATGGAAAGCACTGAACAGTTGCAGGGCTAGAGTAGAAAGGCGAGGCGACGCGATCAAGGCCGAGGAATGGGTGAGCTATATGGGAGAACTCCTGGGGGGGGATAGCAGGGGTAGAGAGGAGGACAGGGAGTGGGAAACCTGGGAGGAGTGGTTTGAGGTGGAGGACCTGGATGGGGATATTAGCTATACGGAATTCGGTGGGGCCCTGAGGGGACTCAGGAACGGTAAGGCAGCTGGAGAGGATGGAGTGCCGGGAGAATTCCTGAAACACTTGCCGGAGGAATGGAAGAAGGAGTTATGGGGGATTGTGCAAGAGGGATGGAAGGATGGGACCATCAGGGAAGGATGGCAGGTAGCAAGGATCTTCCCGATACACAAGGGGGGGGATGAAATGGATGTGAAAAATTACAGGGGAATTTCGCTGCTCAATCTCGGGTACAAACTGTTAGCCAGCGTCATGGCTGACAGGCTGAGCGGATATCTGGAAAAAGAAAAGAAACTGAGAGAAAGTCAGGGGGGTTTCCGTAGGAGGAGGGGGACACGGGAACAAGTTTTCATTTTAAATGCCCTAGTTGGGAATAAAATAAAGCACAGGAAGGGGAAGGTATATGCGGCTTTTATCGACCTAAAAGCTGCTTTTGATACGGTGGATCGCGACATGTTGCTGGAAAAGTTATGGAGAAAAGGGATAAGGGCACGTTTCTACGACATGGTCAAGGCAATCTACAACACCACGGAGAATGAAGTTATAACCGGGGAGGGAATTTCGAGCAGATTCGAGACGGGGAGGGGAGTTAGGCAAGGATGCCCACTAAGTCCCATTCTCTTCAACCTGTTTATCGATGACGTCGATGAGAGGTGGGAGAGGAAGGGCGTGGGAGGCGTAGTCGTGGGTGAAGAAAAAGTCTACTGCCTAAAATACGCGGATGACATCGTGATAGTGGCGGAAGATGCGAGGGAGCTGCAAGGCATGCTCAACACGGCAGAGAAATACTTCAGGGAGAACAGACTGGTGATTAATGTTAACAAAACGAAAGTGATGGTTTTCAGAGGAGGGGGTCGAAGGAAGAAAGGGGAGAAATGGCAGGTATACGGGGAGGAAGTGGAGGAGGTGAAGGCCTTCAAATACTTGGGGTACTGGTTCACCACCAGGAACTCATGCGGAGAGCATACACGTAAGATGGCTGGGAAAGGCACCAGAGCGGTGAACGCAGCCTGGGGGGTGGCCACAAGAGCGGGTTTGAATACGCTGAAAAGTAGGCTATACGTGATGAACGTGCTAGGTAAATCGGGAGCGATGTATGGGTCGGAGATTTGGGGATTGGTCCCGAGGGATATGCTGGAAAGGGTCCATGGGAAAATTGTCAAGATGGGGATGGGAGTTCTCAAGTCCACCCCGGGATATTTGTGGAGGGCGGAAAGTGGGAGGGAAGGGCTGGTCATGGAAACCAGGAGAAGAGTTCTGTCCTTCTTATGGGCTGTGAGTAGATCAGAAAAGAAGAGGCTAGCCAGGGTCTGCTTGCAGGAGGAAATCAGAGCTTTGGGCAACGGAAACCCATCGGTGTGGGGAAAGGAGCTGGGACAGGCCCTCAAAGACTGGGAAGGGGAAGAACTCATTGAAATTTTGAAAGGAGGGGAGATAGAACGAAAGGTCTTCTGGGATAAATTGAGAGGATTCATAGAGCGCGGGGTCAATCAGCAACGGGAGTTGGACGACAAGGGAATAGGCGCCTCTAGCTACAACCCGTGGTACAAAAGGCTGAGCAGACAGGACCCTGAAAAGGGGTACTGGAGCTTGAAAGGGGCCTCATGGGGGGACAAGGTGATGTGGGCCAAAATGAGATGCGGAAACATCGGGAGGGCGGGTAATAAGGGTTTCAGGGTCACCAGCTGTAGGCTGTGTGGGGAGGCTCCTGAGGACCTGGAGCACATTGTGCATTGTGAGAAAGTACAAGAGGGCGAATTACGGGACTGGTGGGAGCAGTGGGATGCACTGGGAGTCTCGGGGACTCTGGTGGAGACCCTGGAGGGGGAACCTGTGATGGAGCTGTGCAAGCTAGTTAGGGAATGGGAGAAATTGATGAGGAAAGCGGAAGAGGTTCATCCAGCGATGACCTAGTTTTTTTGCAGGAGGTAAAGGGAGAGGAAACTTGATGGATCCTTAGTAGGAGTACTCTCTGTCAGCCGGCAGGAGGGCGATAAAATGGTCGCGAAACACCGGTTTTTTTTCACACCAGGGGTGGGAGGGTCTGCAGCCAACTGCCAGCCTTTCTTCGCCTCTAAGTCCCCAGACTCCAACAGAAGGAAAAAGTCTTCGAGCAGGGGCACTATCTCTACTAGCTTAAGCCGTTGTAAAACTCCTTAAAACCTGTTATTATATTTGTTCATTATTGTAAAGGATATTGTATAACTGTTAGCCTTATGGCTTCATATTTTATATTTTTCATACTCCATATTTCCTTATTTGATAGTCTATAAGTGGGGAAGCAGGGAAGGGAACAAAGTGTAAAAGCCCGAAAGGGTATACATGCTGAATAAATATACTACTATGTCTATAATTTCTTATTTCTACCGCTATACATTTTTTCATCCATTATTATAAAATGAAATATTAATTTATCAACTCTCTAAAACTAATTGAATTTTCATTGAAGACTTTTTAACTTAATTTTTTTCAACCTGCATAAAATTATGTAGCACTTTCTACAATACAGCCATCATATTGAATGAACCGTTTTACTTTTTTTTTTAAATTAGCATAAATAGTAAATTTACGTGACAGCTCTTTTCATGTAATGACATTGCTTGAGAAATTTGTGCATTCTTATTTGTTGCATCTTACCGACTTTATCCATCCGAGTTTCATACTGACACAGTGCACAAAATTCTGAAGTAATTCCATAAAAAGGCGATCGAAATTCCACATCCGAGTCCCTCAATGACTTATTTTTGTAGTGTGTCCATCGATGGAATAGTACTTCGAAAACCGTGAGGCCAAGTGCAAACCATCTGCAGTAAAATATTGCAGGAAGAAAAAGGAAAACTGGATTTGTCTGCGCAAAGGAGGTGCCTTCTGGTAGAGGATCAGCAAGACCTTGTTTTTTATTTTTAGCATTTTCCTTTGATGATAGCTCCTCCTTGATTTTCCTTGGGATCTACACACAATTTCAACATATATATCCATCAATACTAATCACTGCAAAAAATTGTTTAGGTCAAGTCGTCATTCTAATGAATTTTTTTTTGATCATATAAGCTTATCAAGACCTTGTTTATCGTTTTACCCTACAAAAAAAAACAAAGTCTACCATTTTCTATAGTAGGTCATTTCAGTGGCGAAAATGTATCGTTTGAATCATCCGAATTATTTATTTATTTTGAGAGTTGAATTATCATAGAATGACGACAGGGAATAATGCACTTAATAATTTAAAAAAAGAACACTACAGACTTAAATCCAGCAATGATATACAATTTTTGTTATCCAAGAGCAATTATCATTTAATCAGGTTTGATATTGGTAAATAAGATATCAGTCCTTTGTCTTATTAGTGTTCCCTCAGTTATAAAAAATAAACTCTTACCTGAAATGGAACTCTTCTCTTAGTACTTGTCCCTCCAACATCAACCTCTGGTTCTCCAGTTTCTGCATCATTAGTCGAACTGATAATTTTTTTATTGATTAAGTCAGTATCATCATCGTCTACAGATGAGAAAAGACTCTCTCCAGTCTCCTTATCGATAAAAATAAACTGTTCCATGGCACTCGATGTTTTTCATACGACGTATGTAAAAACAGAAAATTGTATCCGATTATAAGAGTTGAATAATTCCTATGGTAATCAACTTGTAGTTGGTGTCACTCAGGTCACTTCCCGGATGTCTTGATTCTTTGGATCGGTGTTTTAATAAAGCCCAGAGTAAACATCAAATCAAAGAGTAGCATCTACCTGAGAAATTAGTGATTACGTTGTATTCCGCGTGATTATTATTTTTTTCCTTGACTATCTTCCTGAAGGTGTCATGGATTTCTTCTATGAGGAATGTTTCAGCTGGCTCTTTACTAAATTCACACGATCGATCACCTCTTCAACTAGATAACTGGATAAACCATGCAAACAAAAATGTAAAATCTAAAGATTCATTTGTTGTTTTATCATTTAATTCACTTGACAGATGACAGAGAAATGCTGCAAGTGTCGATGCCTGGGGATGTACATACTGATGAAATACGCAAGTGATTGAGCCAACAGTTAATATCTTATATGAATAACACCAATGTCACCAATCGCAATTGTCGCCAGCATAAAACGATTCTCCATTGGCTATCAGCATTATTACACCGCAGTTACACCGCAGGTACACCGGAGGGGATAAAACCCATGTTGCAAGGTAATTTCAATTAACGAGTTCGGATTCATCGGTATTCTTCTGCAATTTCCTTAAGAAACAAAAGTATTGCAATTCTTCTTCTTTTAAATAATCTTTTACGAAACCCCTTCTATTCAGATAAAATTGTATTCATACATTTATTGAAAAAATATTCTCGTTTTCAAACTTATTGCTGTAAATAACTGTTAACGTATGAAATGTTAAAACAGGTATATATATACATAAAATTTAAAAAAGTAATATGCTTATATTAAATATCGAAGTACTTAAGTATTTATATATTAAAATTTGTTTTTCAATTCACTTTTTCTGAAAGTGCATTTGATTAACTCAACTTAATATATTAATTATGTACTTTAATTTGAAATATAAATTTTTGCATGTGCCATGTATATAATTATTGGCGCCCAAATCTACACAATGCTCAAATAGCCCAATAAATGTAGAGAATCACATGTTAGTGATAAAAAAAATGTTACTGTCAGCTGGGCAACTCCAGGAACGGGCTTGCCTCCAGGACAAACAGATGGCACCGCTAAATAATTTTTGCAAGAACGCGTGGTGCACCTGCACCTCCTACAACGGCAACCTATAGCTGTTATATGCTTGACGCCTTGACGTTGGAATCGTCGGATCGTCGGGTTGTTGGGATGATGACACGCGTATGAGGTGAACTTTGAAGCCGGTCGAAATGTATACGGACATGGTGAGCACCTTGAATAAAACTGTGGGATAATGTGGAAAATAAAGTTGTGAGTACTTTGTGATTGTAAATACTTGGATAAGAGAAAGAAAGGCAAGCAAGTAGTAAGTAAGTACTAGTGAGGACGTTCGAGGTTCGAGGAGTTATTTCGCAGCAGCAGCAGCAGCAGCAGCAGCAGCAGGCACCTAGCAGAAGGTTTATGTTCTCAGCTCTGCTCGGCTGCGCCCAATTTCTCGTGTTAACCCTGTTCCTCTTATTTCTCTTCGACTTGTTTCATTGCTAGTGGTTGTTCAGTATTATCCTCAATTTCATCGCACTCGGCGGAAATTTGGTGTTGGAAAACACGCGGGAGTGAAGTGGTTGGTGGGTTTCATAGCGTTTTTATACAACTACCTAGCCGTTGAAAAAGAAATTCAAGTCATGCCGACGAGAGGTGGTACTAATGTACATATGGTACTGCCACCTCATTATCTCCATGAATTACCCGTCGAGGCTGAGGAAAGACTTTCCAAGATTTTCCAACAATTGGACATTGATGGAAATGGAAGGATCGATGTACATGATTTGGCACAGGCTCTCCATCAAGTTGGCGTTCACAAACGATACGCCGAGGTATTACCACTTTTTTAAATTTTTTATTTAATTTATTGAGCGGAGGATCAATTTAGGAATTGATAATTCATCTCTCACATAAGATGATTGGAAAATTTTCTAAAAATATCGATGGATTTAGAATCCATGTATCGCAGTGACCTCATTTTCATCGCACGCATTTGACCTTGCCTTTATTCCGCCTCTAGGCCTAACTAAATAGCTTTCACTTCTATATTATTCGGCATTTTGCAAATTTATTTATTCAATCGCCAAAAACCATAATCATGGAGAAAATCTAATAAGAGAGACATAACAGGTTTAAATTAAAGACAATGGGTTTTTCCAGTGAATTTACGGATTTATATAATAGTTATTCTATGTTCTATGTTAGGGAGTGAATAATGCTCGGAAGTCGAGATGCAGTTTTTAGTGCAGAGAAACTTTTGTTCTATACGAACGAGAAGAGATTAATGGCATTAGATTGGATAGTCATTCGTGACCTTCACACTTCTATTGTTTTGAATATTTTTTCACATTGTATTTTGTAAGGTTTCGCCGAGACTAACATTTATCGAATGACAGAGTACTTGTCAATGTCATGAGCGAAGATGAAAGATGTTCAAATTTTTATCTTTCACTTTGTAGGATTCTATTCTATTTTGTTCTGCATTTACTAGCCGTAATATTTCCTGATGGAGAATTGAAATTTTCTTTTAATTTTTCTTTACTTGTCGGGGAGATAGGAGTAAAGTGATATTTGAGGTGAAATACAAGGCCTAGATGATTTTTACTTGAAAAACAGATTGATCTAGACGTTCCAGTTTGCCCTGCGTACTCCTTCACTTTTATTTAGAAGGAAATATCTATAAAATTCAAACAATTAATTTTTATGATTTCCTGAATTTCAGAAATTTCTGCAGCAGTCGGACAGCACCAAAAGCGGTGACATAAGTTTAGCTGAATTCATTCATTACGTTATAGAACATGAAAAAAAACTTCGTCTGCAATTCACCCATCTCGATAAAAATAAAGATGGTGAGTACTGTGCTTGTCAGTTGTTTATTATATTCTCAGTCTGGCTGTGCACGTGACATGTCTGAGGCGCGTGAGAAGAAATACATGTAATGTGAGCCATGAATTATATTAGAATTTCAATGGGATTAAAAGATCAATGAAGTAGTAGAAGAGTGAGAGGACAGCGGATAACTTAATATAATTTGACTTCTTGACTTTCTCATGGTTTTCTCAAAATGATTACCTTTTTTTTTCAGGTAAAATCGATCTGGAGGAATTGATAAGTTCTTTTAATAAGGATCTGGGAATAAAAATGGATAGAGCTGAAGCCACTAAATTACTGCAGAGGTAATATAAATGGTTTATGAAAGTAATGTGATGGTGTGTAATCATCAAAAACAGTTCATTGAATGTATAATTTACATTTAATTACATTTTAATCGTAGGATGGACCGGGATGGCAGCTTAAGTATAACTTTCAATGAGTGGCGAGATTTTCTACTCTATGCACCAAGTGATGACATTCATGCACTCATCACGTATTGGCGACATTCTACGGTGAGTAAGCAATCATTAATGACTATCATGCAAAAGGCTTTGGTTGATGGAGAGTACGTCATGTGGATTTCGTCCATCATCTCTAGCATCCATTTATGCATTTGCATAATATGAAATAATTAATAGTAATTGACAATGCTCACGTTTATTTGTCTTCGGTTATTTATCGGTCATAGTTCTATGTGGACAATAAACGAAAAAACAAACTCTACTTGGACTATCGTTCGAATGTTATCAGAATAAGTATTTCGTCGTTTTTAATCTCAATTTCTGTTTGGCTTTATAAAATGCGGGGATCCCCCAAAAATATGAATGTATCGTCACCTTAACAATAAATGCTTGTAAGTTTTTTTTATACTAGAATGGCATTTTCTAACAATTTGACATTTTCAGTTGAATATTTTTCAATATACGATTTTTTACTGCGCGCAAGAGACGCAAATACTAATTCTAAGAATCAAAGTCATGCATGCCCAGCAGATATGTTCTTTGATATTTTTCTGGAATTAAAAGATAACAAAATTCCGTCATTTACATAGACACGTTCCTCTGTTATTTGTCACTGAAATTATAATAATTATCAAGGTGTATCGTGCATCTGTACTCATGACTGTTAATGTTAAGGTTTTATACCTTCTTAGTATTGACTTTCGAGATTACCAATCTGACTGATAATCATCCTTGCTATTATCAAGAATTGGTTGAGGAAAAAAATGGGTTTTGGAAAAAACTCATTGACCTTCCTCAACGATTTTAGATCAACGCCATGGAGCGGGCTGAAAATACAATTTTTTTATTTCCCTACTTTTCGTTTTGCTAAGCTTTAGTAGTACGGACGCGGCGAATAAATATGAAATCAATCGTGGAACGATGGAAAAATTCGATTTAAGAGAAAGCCCCCTTCCCCCCACGGATCAGCCCCTGGGACCGCGGTAGAATACACTTTAATTTATTTCGTGGTTTTTGGAGAAATAAATTATTGGTAAACTCCCTAGTTCATCCCATGTGCTAATTAAGACAAAAAAAAATTTGCAAAATCGAGCGGTCTTTTATCCTTGACAAGTTATAACCAAAACTAAAGATCATTTTTCATAGGGAAGATCAAAACTATATTCTCAGAGAAGGGAGGAATTCTCGGTTAGTTCAAAAGACAGGGTAGGGTCAAAAAACGTATTAAAATAGGGTGTAAGTTTGAATAAGTTAATCGTCTCAACCTTCAAAACGAATCAAATACCCTTAATTAGTATGACAAAGTGTTCTGCAATGCCGCATTCCGACGTGTAGCTCGTGAACATAAAGATAATATCGAGCACAATCTCACAAATGATAAGTCAATGGCATAACCAAACATTTAAAATTGCACTGAGCCAACTAATAGTTTCGTATTCGTCGAAGTCGAGGGCTCGTCCGATAACCAAAGTGATGCTTTACTCACTTCTCTCCCTCTCTCTCTCTCTCTGTTAAACATTTTTTTTTTATTCTTGCTCGTTAAACGGCTTTCCACCACCAATTGAAGAATTTACATATTTGAGTTGAATTGTTGAATTGTTAAATTGTTAAATTGTTAAATTGTTGAATTGTTGAATTGTTGAATAATCACGTGCCTCTTTCTGAAGTGACCTTGATATCCAGCTGTTCTCTTTTGAATAGCAGCTGTTATATGGCTATCGTTCTCCCTGCATACGATGAAGCATGCGCACTGCTCAAGCGCACTGACTCTGATTTTCCCGAAATCAGTAGAACGTTCGTTATCCAATTCTTTCCATAATTTGTGAACTTCTGAATGATCCCTCAGAACTCGGTAATAAATACCTTATCATGCCTGAGGATAAGTTTAATATCATTTCATGGATCAAATCAATATTGGAAAAGCAAGTAAGAGGCCCCTCAGAATATATCACCTACAATTGATCAAATTGCATCAGGCTATTATGTCACTCCCACTAAATCTTTTTGCTTTCCTATGAATTTTGGATAATTCCCTAGATAATAGAGGTTTTAATTAGTTGTAGAATAGCAATGGAAAGTGGCAATCGATCCTGCTGCAGCAACTAAGCATGTCTATTAGTTTTTTTTTAGTTGTTTACGAATATTGTTTTCTATTCTTTTATGGTTGAAAAAATTTCGAATAACGCTTTCTATTAAAATGTGTAGATCAAGCACATGGTGCAATGAAAGTAGGACAAGTAACAAATGTCTTTGTCACTAAATTTTCCGACAATGTGACAAACTTTGCATGCTATCTTTGCAGATATCTCTCAACTTCCCTGAATTTTGATTTTCACACTTGATAAATTAGCAACGGTCAATGCAATCAATTGTCAAATTACTCGTCACTATTTCTGTGACAATTCTAACGATTTCGATACCCAGGTCTGCAGAACGACGCTTATAAAACTAATTCTAAACTAATTATCCTGATCAGGAAAAACAGAACAAAAAAAGGAAAAGGAATATAAAACGGTTTATCAATGCACATGTCTGAAAGGTTTGTTAATCTTTCTTTATCATCCGTCTACTGTCGAGTGCTGTCATTGAATAATCTGAAATTTATCAGCCAGACAGTCGCTGTAAGTAACCTGAGAAAAAAAGGGTAAAAAAATGGCAGATGGCATTCAACTATTCTATTAATTTTATTATTCGTTGGACGGTCAGTGAATGAAGCGATTTTCTCAATATGAATTTCAACTGTTGAGGTCAAGCACTGATTGTCGGGAGCATTTAATGACCCTCGGACTATCACGGTTTTAACCAAATCCATCCAGTCTGATCAGATTCACAGTGGTTTTAAGGCACAGCCCTGTTCGTCATCATAAAGCCTGCACCAAAATCAACTACTGGAAAAATGCAAACTTTTATCCAGTAAATTATTTAAACTTGGAGTATCTTATTTTAATGCTTATTAATTTTAATATTACGACGGGTGTGTGATGAAAAACATGTGGGGTCTTTCTGTTATCATTTCTGATATGATTGCGCACATTGAGAGACTCAGCAGAGGCAAAGTTTCATTGAAGAAAAAAAAGCCGGATAAAGTACAGTCGGACGTTGGACATACTAGAACACCAGGAAAATATTCAATTATCAATTAATGTTGTCCAAATTCAAAAGTTCTCATGCTTTTTGGTCAAGCAAACTGTTCAGTTTCATGTCATCATGTCATTATATCATCATGTATCAATATATGAATATATGAGTATATGTGTATTTGTGGAGTAAGTCGTAGGCTTGGTGGAAGCAGAGAATATCCCCCTTAGAAATTGAAAGAAAAGTTTTTGCGGAATTGTCAATCATACCTTGCACTTCAACTCTTGATGAATATCGAAATATTATCAAAAAGTGAGGAACCTTCAAATTTAAACATTGAATTTCAAATGTAGATGATGATGATAGGAATTATTGTGAGGATCCTAGATTCATATCAGCTATGTCAGTGAAGCAATTTTTTTATCTCATCGGCATTTATACAGGTTGGGTTATCTTTCTTTTATATCTCGATTTAATCCCTAAGTAAACAAAATGAAATATTAAAAATCATGACATTTATTTCCGTGAAATCTGTTTATATTTAAGATGTTTTAATTGCTCAATCAACTGTTATTCCTTTAGTGTCTAAATATTTTTTTTGGAAATGAAGTCTTCTTTTAATAATTTCCTCGTATACAAAAAGTCCTCTTTGACGAGTTTTTATATTTTCATTGGGAAAGTAGGATTTGCCATTTTATTACTTGAGGATTATCCGTAGATTATTAGGGGAACATTAATTATTAGAGAAAATCCCCTTCAGGAAGTGGAAGTTGTGGTGCACAGTGGAGAGTCTTTCGAGGCGATTTGTTACTTAGAAAACTTATAGATAGTGTTATTAATTTGAAAAACTCATAAATCAAAACTTTTTTACTTTGTATTTCGTGAGTTGTGTGCAAGATCATTTCAACTTGAAACATCCAGTCAATTTACTGAGAGCTGGAACTGTTGAGAAGTTTCGCATTAGATTGCGTCAATTGCTAGCACGTCAAAATACGCAACTGCATTGAGGATGTTTGTTTATTCGAAGCAGGTTAACGTTGTCAATATAACAAATTTTATTTATCCATGAAACTAAATCCTACTGACCAATTTGTTTAAATTTCCCCTATTGAGAATATTAGGTAGTTTACCCATTAGAAATTTTTCATTCGTAGTAATATGGGAAATTTTTATTCCACTGAACTTGTTTATATATGAAGGAATATTCCAACAAAATGTCAAATATCTGTATCAGAGCTGAATTAATTTTGAAGGATTTAAAAAAAAATCTTACTCGTCACTAGAATAAAGAACTATTAAAACATTAGAATAAACCAAGAGCTCGAGATATGTGACGACAATTAAAAACGTACACCAATATAAATCATACACAAGTATTTATTAAACAATCGAAAGTTAAATCAAAGCAGAGTTTTGAGAATTAATTTAATAAAATTAACGTATCGCTCGAGGTTTAGTGTAATGTAACCAATTCGTTAAAGTCACGAAGTTCATTCTATCACTCTGGAAATGTTTTGACGAGGGCAGATTAATGAAAAACTGTTTATTGAGGTGGCGAGACATTTCATTTCATTGATAGTGTTTATTGATTTTATTATGTAAATCAAGTAAAAATGCACAGATTTTTTTTATAAGAAAGAGAATTTTATTTATACGATTGCTATCAACCGACACACATTTGAACGAATAATCCTTATTTACAAAATATTCAATTTGCATATATTTCCCCCTTAAAATATGCCATTTTCTAGTTAATTCCTCATTAAATTAAACAAATTATCATTACTCTTTCTCCAGTGACCGCAAATTCCCAACTCGTCGTTTTTCAATATAAATACATTCGAAGTGAAAAAACGTCAATTTTCAACAAGTAGAATACTTTACTGGCCAATACAGCCCTGAAAAACCAGAAAAATATTGTAAATTCAGACAATAATATTCTTAACTATTATTTTCGCTCAAATATCAACCAATAGGATGGCACGAGTTGATTAATCTACTCGCTTTATATTAATTTTTATATTTTTTCAATAATTTTCTCTCCTACCTACATCTGGGACTTAAAGAACAGTACTTAAAGTGAGTTAATCGCTCGTTAAAATTGACAGTATTAATAAAATACTGATAAAATAAGAGAACTAAATTGCCTCGTGTTTTTCAAAGCTCTGTCTCTGCCATTTTTAAAATATGAAGCTTGTCTAATGATGCAATTCTATCGGTTGAAATGTGCACGAATGACTAATAAGTTATCATATCCCAAGACCTTCAAAATTATTATATATTTGGCGAATAGTTTGTTGACAAATGAGCTTCAAGCTTGAAAGGGTATTTAACTGAAAATATGTATATGTTCGTCTCGACGAATGCGTGAGGTCTCGTACTGAGTGAGAGTGACGTGCGAGTGACGTTGAGAGACTTGGTGGGGATTTCTCCCAGTGATGATCCATCGTTTGAATTTCCAACTGGCGTTAACCGATCACTTGAATTTTTCGTAGTCTCAGTCTCAAACTCGGTAGACTCGGTATCACACGCTTTTTCATTCACTTGACAGCTATTCAGACAATCCCTCAATTATCAGAAATTAAAATGACCAGTGGTGTAATGTTACATTCAACGAGATTATTGGAGCAGAAAAATCTTGGCAATGGGTGTCAAGTTTGTGGAGAGTTTCTCCAGAGATACCATGAACTACTTCAAAGGGTATGTCGATATTTCATAGTGAAAGTGCAATCGACTTATATCCATCCAGAATGGATTTTTTTTTACGAAACAGAATGAACATCGAGAAATATATTTTTTTCACGCGATAAAGAGGTTCCAATAATGCCGACTATTTTATCTATCTCGATAACTCAATGAAATATCTACGATATTATCAGTGATTATTTGTCATTATTTTTACCAGTCTAATTTTGGTGAATCAGAGCTCAGTATTTCATATTTCCGACAAGTTTAGCTGTTCCATATTTTTCAGTAGGTCTTTCCTTCTAATTTTTCCCCATTGTCGCCATTGCCGGTAGAATTGGATATTGGACAGTGTAAAAAAGATAGCAGTTCTAAAAACTAAAGGGGGATATAGCTGAAGCTCCCTTGCAAACAAATAACAGTGCCAAGTTTTGAATGTATGCATTGAATTTTGATAGAAGATTAAATATTCGATTTTTCTGGAAGGATTCGCTTAAGAAAAAACAGAGAACAGAGTTATCAGTCAATTTGTTCCGGAGTGAGTGTTTATGGTGAAATTTGAATAGTCTAGTTTAGGAGTAAGTTGGTTGAGATTGGAGCTTTCGAGTTGCCAAAAATAGTGTCGGAGGTGATACAGTGATGCAGTGATGCTACGTAGACGATGAGTCACGATGGAGCTTAAACTTCCCGCCGAGTTTACCGTAATGCATGTAGTTGTGAGATTAATCGAATGTATACGTCATTGCGACAAGTTTCGAGAAATGAGATAATTTTTTCGAGATATGTATACTCTGAAAAATAAAATTCAAGCTGAACACGTCAGTGCTTCCTACTATCTGCGAACAATAATTACTTTTTTTTCAAGTCAATATACTAACAACAGAGATTTCAAATACAAATATTTATACACATTTACTTGTGCTAAATTGTCTTAAATTTACTTGGGAGAATTGATTTTTTTATGTAGTGTATCTCACCAATAATGAAAGATAGGGCACTGTTTTTGAAAACATCAATGATCTTTTCTCTTAATTTTCTTTTTCTTATAAAAAAAAACTAATAAATTCTGGAAAATTGCTATTTCTGTAGTATAATTCCTATAAATAAAAATTTTAACAAGTCTCTCAACGTTCATCGCATATTTTTTTTTTATTTTATTTTAAGCATTTTGTACCGTAGTCACGCTCACATTAAAAATCGAGCGAATTAACGAAGTAGTAAAAAAGCGAAATAAGTTAGCCAAATATCTCAAAGTTTGAGAATTAACTTCATCGACAAATAAGCTTTCGTGAGACCATTCTCGTTTTTATCATATATTTTTCCATTTATAGTTGTTTATAAATGATTCTATCTGCCATTTTGAAAAACGGATTGCACCTGTGTATATTTATGATAAATTCTCTCGAATTGTCTCGATAAGAATTTTCAAGATATTTTGCTCTTCAGTCATTCCAATTTCTATTATTCTACATAAATCGTAGAGAGTAGCAGGCCTAACACAATTCATAAAATATTTTTTTTTTAATAATTCAAATTTTCAAAAACTTCAAAGTTTTTATACTATTGAAAAAGTGGTTTTAAAACTAAAATCAATGCCACTTGAAAAAAAAGTTGTCAATCATTACATTAGTCTGTCGATTATTAGAGAATCGTAAATTTAATACTTTGAGTTTTTAATTTATCATGACTTCTCAAATGGTGAATTAAGAGGTGAATTAGTAAAAAAAAATGCGTGGAATTTTTTGAGTTTCTCGAAAGATAGAAAGTATCCCAGATTGTGACGGTTGTCCAATTGGAGGTAGGCCCATTGCAAGAATGGAAACGTGAAAGCCAAGTTGGCATTGGATGCGTTACGAGGGAATTAAATATTTTTGCTACTGACATTGGGCAACTAGTCAAAAATTGCGAGGGTCCGCCCTGGCTACATGCCCAACCCACTCCATTCGTTCCCAGCTAATGCGTTAGAAGGATCACCTTTAGCATCCCTATTTAGTTTTAATTGTCACAATTAACAATCTAGAGTGATTTTTTTTCTCGTCATGGATACGCTCGATAGCATTGATAGTGACTTGATGATGGAGATATGGGTGAAGTTAAGTATTAAGTCTTTTGAAAAATCGTTGAACCACTCTAGATTATAACGGTGGTATGAGGAAACCATATAGCCGGAAAATTGACATTTGCTACCATTACATTTCGAAAAACTATTCCAAAAACGCAACTATTGTAGAACGGGAATCATCCACATTTGTGTGACAGATGGACATTTACAATAATTCATCACAAGGTTCTTGGATTAATCATTTTAGAATGCACAAAAAGAAGCACTGACCAGGCCTCTTAATTGCTGTTGGTATTGGCGATTTTGGCTTCCTCTTTCTCTTTCTCTCTCCCAGAGTTTGGCACATACACATATTAAATTTATACGTTATTGTTTGCTTTCGTTATTACCTATGTCTCTCCAAGTGTCACTGAAAGCGATTGTTGTAATAGGTTCTGTAGACAAATAAATGACATCCTCGGAGTGTTCACCAGAATTTTCCATTCCCTACAGCTCTAAAATCCTATTTTTTCATTCTTCCGTGTAGAAAAATATTTCGTTTTATCTTGAAAAATTAAATTTAAGTCACCGTGGAAGTGGTCAGCTTATTTGCTTGCAAAAACTTCCAATATGATGATGAAAATATTGAAATGTTTTGTAGAACAAGTAGAACTCTTGAGAACACAATAGACAAATTGAACTTCAGTAAATGCGCAGAAGTCTGAGATGGTAAGCATGACACGCATTTGGAACAATGTCCACACGTGGTAATAATTATTGTGTCAAGCTATTCGAGAAAGAGAATCGATTCATTTGATCGTGCTTGAGAATGCAATTGTCAGTAATAAATCGGTATAATTTTCTAGTATCTTCTAGAGATATATTATTCGGCGTAGAATGTAAGGGACGATATGTCATGTGGCGAGAGGACTTTGAAACAAGTTGCATTTGAGCGTGGGGAAATAACTTCTATTATTAATTGTGACATGTAAAAGTGACATAAAAAAGCGAAATATAAATCATGATCGTCTGATTTATTCGGCCTACACTTGTACAATAGATAAAAAAAGGAAAATTCTCGTTGGCCTTGATTACCATATATTCGCGTGATAATTTCTCAATTCTACAAGAATGAATATTAATTATTTATGTATATTTTTACAATTATTACATTTAGATGAAAAGACTCAAGGATTATTTGAGGAAATAAACGGCCTTGTTTAAGAAAAATGTTTCATGTTCATGAAATTAATTGTTTTAATTGTTAATTTTGTTGTTTGCAGTACATGGACATTGGGGAGGATATGGGCGTTCCTGATGACTTTACAAGCAGTGAAATGATGTCAGGAATGTGGTGGAGACACTTATTAGCTGGTGGAATTGCTGGCGCTGTTTCACGTACGTGTACAGCTCCTTTAGACAGAATAAAAGTATATCTTCAGGTAAGGTTTCCATTAAAAAACACTAAATTGAGATCAAGACTGTAGAAGTGATTTTTGAAGGATATTTGAATTTTGTTCTTCAGGTCCATGGAACAAAACACTGCAATATAAGGAGTTGTCTGAAGTACATGCTAAGGGAGGGTGGCATTTATAGTTTATGGCGAGGAAATGGAATCAATGTACTTAAAATTGGACCGGAAACCGCCCTAAAATTTGCAGCATATGAAAAGATTAAGAGATTCATCAAGGGAAACGACTCCAGGGAATTAGGTATTGATGAGCGATTTATTGCTGGATCAGCAGCTGGGGGTATCAGTCAATCTGCTATTTATCCCTTGGAGGTAAATATACATGTGTCTTGTGTACAATCGCTCATAAAACTCTGAACTATGATTATTCATTTATCGGGACAAAAATCATATGAAAATAATGTTTAATTTTCATAAATTTTTAAACAATTTTTCTGTTGTAAGTTTAGTAATTAGATAATTAATGAAAGATTTTGCACTTGTATGTTCTAGGTGCTAAAAACGCGATTTGCATTAAGAAAGACAGGTGAATTCAACGGGATCGTAGATGCAGCCCAGAAGATATATGCTCAGGGTGGTCTTAAAAATTTTTATCGAGGATACATACCCAACCTAATTGGCATCCTCCCCTATGCTGGAATTGATTTAGCTGTTTATGAGGTAAAAATCTAACATACTTGCAATCATTATATATATATACACACCACATTGTTTTGCAACTTCATTGATGGCAATAATTATTTTCTATTCATATGATATCCTTGTTGCAGACATTAAAAAATAGGTATTTACGATCACACAGTAAAAACGAACAACCGGCATTTTGGGTTCTCCTTCTGTGTGGTACTGCCTCGAGTACGGCAGGACAGGTGTGCTCTTATCCACTCGCTCTAGTCAGAACAAGATTGCAGGCTGAAGTATCTAATACACATTCGAGAACTATGATTGGGGTCTTCCAAGACATCTTACAGACAGAAGGTTTCCGGGGATTATATCGAGGCTTAACGCCCAATTTCCTCAAGGTAATTATCTTCAATCGGATCACCCGAAAGTTCAACAACATTATAAAGATTATTCAGAAAATATCGTAGAAGCTACTTTTGAGGTGAATCGCTATGAAATTTTGGCAAAACAGTCAAAACCCTATTACACGTAATAATTTTGAGAAAAAAATGTGTCAATTTATATCTGTAAAGCTTAACCACTCAAAAATATTTAATGCATCATCTACAAATTCGTTTTTAACTTAACGCTTCCTCAACTTTTTCTTTTGATTTTGATTTATTTCCTATTTTGATTTTATGCTTGAAGACTATTAACTTTTGTGATAACTTCTGATGATTTTATAATCTTCAATTATTAAAATTATTATGGAAGAAAATATCAACTTGGCTCTGTTGTGCTGATTGTGTAAAAGAAAGTCTATATGAAATCTTATTCATCTTATATTCTATAGATACAATTGTAACAAACGAATCTCAATAAAAAACAAATCACTTTCAACACACTTGGTGGAAAGTGACGTTTTACTTCCTACACATTGTCATGAAAAGTACAGTTGCTCCGCAAGTGCGGGAGCGTGTTTTTTGGACTCTTGGGATTATATCACTCGCCTTTGGCACGTGTCAAAGATCGTATAGATAAACACTAATCTCATATTCACTCAGATACAATGCGTTGATAATTCATGATGGTTCTCCCCTGAATTATCTGAATGTTTTTTTTTCGTAGGTCGCCCCAGCTGTATCAATAAGCTACGTGGTCTACGAACATTTCAGACAGGCTCTTGGTGTTAACATGACGTGATGAAGATCTTTCCTAGGAACAATGAATTTTTTAATTAAATTATTATCAGCTCTAAGTTATTGAACTAATGGAGGCAAAGAAACAGAAGCTGGGGAGAGAGTGGCGGATCTAGTGCCAATCGGAAAAAAATCCTAATCGTTTGCACTGCTTCACAATTTGTCTCATTGATCTAACGACTAGTTCTTCTAAAGTTCAACGCTTCAAGTGAGATGAATCATCACTGGCAGTTTATGCTCAAAAATCATTTCTAATAGAAAAAATCATTGTAATTACAAACTCCAGAATGGTGTGGCCTATGCACGTATTATGTTTGAGATTGGATGATCAGTGTTAATGTACACGTTTGTGCTCAGTTTGAAAACATTTTAAATTATAAAAACATTAAAAATAATTAGGAATAAAGCGATCAGCTAAACTCAATTCAAAGGTTTTAAGCCACTGAAGCATAAGAAGCCCCTGGCCGTAAAGCGATTAAAGACAAAAGAAAGTAAATCCTTAGATTTGTTTTGGATTTTTTCCATCATTGGCATTGACATAATCAATGATATTCAATTGATATGTTCAAAGTTATACTTACACTGTGATAAGTATACTGATAAGGATTTCAGAAATCATGAAAGAGAGTAAAAGATTTAATGCTCGATATGGGTTATGATTTTTTAGAAATTTCTTCCCGCAGATAATGATTGAAAATTATTTAGAACAACATCTACAAAGGAAAAAAATCTAACAATGAGAAATAAAATCTTCAGGAAAAAAGGTTGAAACAATGTCAATGTCGTGTAGAAGTAAAGGCATAACTCGGGAAATTCATAATAGGACAACAGAAAATTTATTTTTTTCATTACACATCTTCGGACATTCTGTTAGTGCCTTTTAAATTGCAAGAATTGCAAGATAGAGCTCCTTGATTCATTCCCTAACGTATGCCTTTAGTTCTAGGACATGCAATATTTTTAATTCTACATTCTCTTAATCTGTGAATTCATCTTGATAATACGAGGTTTTGAGAAGAAATATAGAAAAAGGCTCTTGTTGGAACATCTAATAGCATCCATAGATGTCTTCTGCCACTTTTTCTTCGCAACACACCACTTCTCGACACAATCTCGACATAATCATATTATTAACAAAATATGGTCTATTAACTCGTTATGATTCACTAATCTGCTCCAAAAATCATTCTTCAAATCCTAGAATATACAATAAAAAATTAAATGCCTCGTTATTGCATTAACCATCTTTGGAATCTAAGTATTGAAAAAAAATGTGCATCTAAAGTATCATTCCCAGCGTGAATAACATCACGTATGACTCAAATACCAGAGGCGTCTCTCAAAGCATATTTAAAGAAATAACTAAGGCATATATAGCTCAGATTTTGTTTCTCCAACTGTCTTACTTAATTTTTTATGCTCTTCTCCCTCGAGGATTAATGCCCAATTAACATTGAGATGCTTTTACAATTGGTACGGATTTTTCTATTGACGAAAAAACTGTATGGGACTGATAGTACATGACTTTAAAAACAAGCAATCGTAATGAATAATTTTTTCTCCTTTTTAGTTGAATTTTTTTTATTGCTCCACCATGTACATTCTATGTAAAGTTTTTCTGTAAGAATAAACCTTATTTATTGACGACCATTATTATATTAAAAAAGTGGAAGAAAGGAACCCGCTCCCTGAAATGTAAGAGAATTTTTCATTATCTCGATGTATAGTTCATTAATTCATTAATTTACCCGCTACTAATTATCAAAACCTACAACATTATTCCAAAAAAAAAATACAAAAAAATATAACTCTACTGCATTCATAAAATTTTCAATGAAGTATTATTTGATATAGAAGCAGTATCTGTACATCTATGATTGCTCCTAATTGCATTGAATTCCAGTAGTGACGCACTAAAAACATCTTTTATTCCATTATGATTATTAGATTGAATTCCATTATAATTATTATTGTCTCTAGTTTTTAATGAAAATCTCCTAATTTGAAAGACATGGCGAAATATATAGAATAGTTCTTTTTGCCGATATCAATGACTTCCACGAAAAAAATTTTACTGAAAATTTCATAATGTCTCAACTTCGGAAATATCTTTGAAAAATTTATTGTTTCACTACTGGCATTCAACATCCAAATATCCGCAAAAAATCAACTAAATTAAAAGCTGTGCAACTTTAAGAAAAATCAAAGCTTATAAAACTAGACTGATAATAAAAAGTCGACAAAAAATATGTTAGTGTACTGTTATAAACTACTGCAAAAACTCTTGTACATCGAACTGTCCATATTCTCAATCGGAAATATATTTCAAATATCACAGTCTCTATGTCTAATTATTTACTTCCATTGAATAGTAAGGAAAATTCTTTTGTCATTTTCAATTTTCTGTTCTGCTAAACGGAAAGAAAGGAATTCACTCAAGGGTTACTCGCTCGACATCTAATAAATTACGAAATCATCATTCTAAAAAATAAGTGATTGGTGTCATACAGAAAAAAGGTAAAAGGATGAGTAATGGATCAATATAAACCAGGAACATAATATTACTCAACATATATTTAATATCGTAACAAAATTTTTACTAATTTTATGTATCACAAATATTAGCAAATTAGCATGTACATGCATCTTGACGTTTACAATAGAAGGTTTTTCCATTTTGAATCATTTACCTGAATGATACGTCTCATATACACAATTTCATTGAGAGAGTGATAAAAAACGTGAAGTTATAGACTGCGTTAAGAATGTCGTTGCTTATGGAATAAGAATTGAGTGTAAATATAAAATGAAATATAAAAAAACAGCCACGGTTTATCCTGTTTCAGTTATGCCACTTGCTGCTTCCTCGTCTAAAATCCAGTAGAGATTGCCGTTCGTTGGTTGAACCCGACCAGCGGGAAGTTTCTCTTTGTCCTTTAATATGCGCTAAGATAGAAGAAATTTTAATAGATTATTCAATGGAGTGATAAAACACCAATTTTCTTAATTAAGCTTTTTACTATAACTCCTACTCGATCTGTTATGAAATTATACGGGATTTCTCTAAAACTTCCCGTACAAAGTCCTATTAATGTTTCGTGGATTCGAATATCAAATTTTCTAGATTTCATATAATTGTATTGTTAAAGACATATAGATTAATCCAGAAGACAACTTTTGTAACTTGAATGAAAAATACGAATAATCCAAAAGGGATAGGTTAAAAGAATAGTGTTAAGGCCCGGGTGGACTACCTATAGAACGTCATCTTTTGTTTAAATTTTATCTTTCTAGCCTAAAATACATAAAAATTTGGGATAAGTTTTGAGGTCACGAAAATCACTGGATTTGGCATGAAAAAATAATGAAAAAAAAGAGGAAAAAATTTTGAAGGGCGCT
>NW_011887760.1:1015426-1026782 GCF_000806365.1 Fopius arisanus | reverse complement strand
TTTAGCGCCCTTCAAAATTTTTTCCTCTTTTTTTTCATTATTTTTTCATGCCAAATCCAGTGATTTTCGTGACCTCAAAACTTATCCCAAATTTTTATGTATTTTAGGCTAGAAAGATAAAATTTAAACAAAAGATGACGTTCTATAGGTAGTCCACCCGGGCCTTAATATGAATAACTTTAATGTAAAAGAAGCTTCGATAGATTCTTTCTATTCATTACCGAGGTAATATTCTGCCGGAATTTACTGGATTAGTATAATTGATTGAAATCCATTACTTTGAAAATTTTACAGTTTCAGAAGTGAATCAATAGAGCACCCATTATTGTTGTAAATATTTTTGTTTCAATACGAACTTTCGAATTTGGAAGATAAATTCAAACTATTTTGATAAAATCACCTTAACCATATCTGCCTTGCTAGCTCCAGTAATAGCAAATATACATGCTTTAGCATTGTTGATGACTGAAAAGGTGAGGGTAATCCTTGAGGGAGGTGGTTTTGGGGAATCATTGATTGGGCAGACCCACCGACTAGTTTCCTCAAGAAGTCGATGACCGGGAAAGAGTGAGCAAGTGTGACCATCAGGTCCCATCCCCAGTAAAAGCAAATCAAATCGTGGTAAACTGTCTGGGGGAAAATACACTGCCATCTTTTTTATGTAATCGTTGGCAGCCTCAACCGCTGAAATCATAAACCAACTTTCTTACCAAATTTTTTGTCAAATTTATTCACGCAATTATTTCATAAAGGTTTCTCCAGTTTTTTCAATGATTTATAACATCATTTTTCGACCAAGCCGAAAAATCATTGAAAGTCTTACCAGAAAAATCCGAGTCAATTGTTATGAATTGATCCTCAGTTATGGGAATTTTGTCTATGAGATTGGTTTTGTAAACTCCAAAGGTTGAATCATCATGGTCAAATGGCACAACTCGTTCATCGCAAAAGAAAAACCGCCATTTACTCCAATCAGTTGTGATTGCTGGCAATCCGTCCGATAAAAATTTCACAAGTGATCCACCTATCAATCAAAAACAAACCTTCAACATTTTAAACGATATATCATTTATGTACGTTTGATTCTTAATCTTTCGTTTCAATCATTTTAAAAAGTTAATTTCATCATTGTAAAGGCGTATAACTTAAAATTGAATAAATTTCAAATCGATCGGATGATTTTGCTGGTTCTGTTACAAATTAAGAAAAGTTATATTTTCACAAACAAATTTTGTAATAACCTCTGAATTTGTAAATATCCGTCAAATAGAATAAAGTTACGTATTCGATTTTATCACTTGCCTATTAACTTCAGCGATTATTAATATTTATTATGATTGGTTCTACAAAAAAAACTTGAAGATATTTCCAGATGATTTTCTAATATGTGAAAAAACTACAGTATTATGGGATTGTCACCTCTCACATTACAATTAAAAATCCAATTTTCTTATTTAGCTCCTTTTAATTAACTCTCAATTATCACCTGATAATCCAATTTTGAAGATGTCATTGGCTTTGATTGCATCATTTGCGTTTTTTTCAATAATTTCGGCTAATTTAGAGACAACGCCGACAGCATCAGGTTCCACAATTATCTGAGCCATTGCAGTATTTACCTTCTCCCTCGATCGCTTGAATAAAAATTTGTTTTTCAATTCCAAACACCGGAGTATAACAACTAATTGCACAAATTTCTTTAGCAAGTGCTCGAAGTGGTCGTTTTTGTGGTTTTCGTCGTTTTTGTTAATATCGAAAACACGAACTCGACAGATGTGTAGATGGATAACTATGAGACCTCCAAAAGGTCCGAACTAAAGTCATTGTGCAGAGGGGATAAAAAAGATCTTATAAATTCTCATTTTCCAAAAATGACCCAAAATTTTTACATAAGTGGAGAAATCGTTCGAAAAAAAGCTTTCTATATTTTTCTTTTGGAATTAAATATTAAATTGACAAATTTCTGATAAGGTTGAATTCAATCTCATATGGTAAAGAAGTTTTTTAAGCGCGAAAACTTGAGGTTCTCGGAAATTCCTATTCTACATATTTCGTATCGTTCGTGATCGCATAAATGCCGAGAAAATAAATAGACCATAAATTTTGAGATAATGACAGAGGGAAAAACAAACCACAAAAACTGATACGTGAATTATAAGTGAAAAAATGAGATCAATATACATTGAATAGTTTCGTTGGAGCAGTTATTGAAAGAAAGTAATTATTGAAGATAAACAATGAATTGTGTTCGAAGAGACGTAGTTACGAAATCAGTCACTCCTTGGAGAAGGTTAGGGGGGTTAGGGTGACAGTCGCGTGATAAATAAAAATGTATAACTATCTGATGGCTTATTAAGATATAAAGGAGAATAAATTGAGCCATGAAAATGTCACTTCGCGGTAGATTATCGCGCAGTGCACCAGTCAGATTTATCGGGGGAATTGCCATCAAGTGCTGGGCTTATTCTGGTGCATACATACTTTTTTGCATTGTACTCTATTGGTTGTATGGAGGAGTATTAGCATTTTTACTCCTGTGCTTTGCCACAACAGGTATGCTATCAATTTTACTAATTATTCTAACACATTCCATTGGACGATCCATAAAAAATGCCTAATTATGCGATACTTATGACATTTTTTATTTTTCAACGCCCAAGGAAAATTCGTAATTAATTCAAAAAGTTCATTTCAATCCTCAAATGTTCATACGATCTACTTTAAAAATGAAAGGAATTCAAAACGGTGATGAAAAATTCAATGGGATTATTGTAATGCAGCAAGAGCAAGAGTTGATCACTCGATTTTTTATTTTCATTTTTCCGTCCTGCTATAGATCCAACGTAGGAGAGACTAGAGCGTTGGTTACTCAAAGCAAATAATACATAATAAATTGTTCTAAATCTTTTAGGTGTTCTATATCAAACGCAAGATCAATTACTCTACCGGCCCGATTTGCCAGAGCATTCTCGTGTTTACGTGCCAGCTCCTTCAATATTCAAATTACCGTACCAAAGTGTCTACACACGTTCACGTGATGGTACGATGCTTCATATGTTCTTTATAGTTCAACCTGGAGAAAAAGCCAAACGATCTCCCACAATATTATTCTTGCACGGAAACGCAGGAAATATTGGTCATAGGTAAATTCTTCATCAGTAAATTCATCATCATCACCCTTCCTCTTATAATTTCTATCAACTCCTTCTGAATTTTTTCATTAGCTTCAAGTTCAATTCAACGGAATTTTGAATTTAAGCAACTGTGAGCTGCCGAAAGTTCAGGAGAGTTCAGAGAGATACTAATGGCTTTTCATTACATTTAATTTTATATTACCATAAAATTTATTAATTTTAATTTCTTTTTCAGACTGAAAAATGTCTTTGGATTGTATCACAATGCCGATTGTAATGTTTTGATGCTGGAGTACAGAGGGTATGGCCTCTCCGAAGGTAGTCCGTCCGAAGAGGGTTTATACATGGATGCGCAAGCAGGAATTGATTTTTTAACAACTCGAAATGATATAAATACTTCTGAAATCATAGTATTTGGTAGATCTTTAGGTAACGGATACATATTATTCAATTATATTCTACTAATCCCCAGATTTTTATCAGTAAAATAGAAAAGCTAAAAAGTATTTATTTTTAACTAACTTCTGATTATCAATTCCATAATTACAAAAATTTGTGGACTATTAGTTTCCCAAGAGATATGGGCGATATTATATTTCTGGTATTCTTCAATTTACCTTCCAAATGTAATTGTGAATGATTTTGCTTCGAGACCTTTATTTATAAATCTTTTTTTGATATACAAATCTCATACCTCTCATAACTCAATGACAATTTTATCTGGATTATTAAATTCACGTTATTTTTTCTTTGGTTTATTACAGGTGGTGCAGTAGCGATTGATTTAGCAACAAAGCTCGATAACGAACGAAACATTTGGTGTCTTATTTTGGAGAATACATTTACCAGTATTCCCGACATGGCTTCAATTTTGGTTAGCTCAATATTACTCAATTATTTACCGTTAATCTGCTACAAGAATCAATTTATGTCAGTGAGAAAAGTGCGTTTTATAACAGTTCCCACAATGTTTATGTCGGGACTATCGGATAAACTAGTGCCACCGCACATGATGAAGGAATTGCATAAAAAATGTGGTAGTTCTTACAAACGTTTAATTTCTATAGTAGGAGGCACACATAACGAAACGTGGAATCAGGACGGTTATTACCAGCACCTACAAACATTTATCAATGAGCTTAGACAAAAACCAGCGTTGCGTGTGCCAGCTAGTCACGTCTATCAGATAGACGACATTTAGTGCTGGATTGTAATCTTATTTTCTGCACAAATTGCGTCCAAAAAATGGTTCATCACATCTGCAGTTGAGTGGAATAATCATATGCACATGGAAATGAGAAAAATATATTTTAAAATGAATAGAGAATCATTTTGCTGACATTTATACAAAGAAATTTCTAATAGAAATGTTTTTTATGCCTGTAAATCTTTTTGAAACTATTCATTTGTTGAAATGTTTAAATTCATGAAAGACCGTTATGAAATCATTCCACTTAACAACCGGAAACACCAAAAATAATTAATACAGATTATTAATAATTCGAGAGATACTGCTGTGATTATATAAATAGATTATTATTTTTTTTAAGGACTCTATTGGTTGAATAACCAAAAATCTTCCTCTAATATTTCTGTCCATGGATAGAATAGATAAGAGTTTCATATGATTACTTGAATGATTGCGTACTGATCGTACACTGATCAAATTTAGAGTGAAATATGGATGAGTCAAAAATTCGCATGCATGCAGTAACATAAAGAATTACTTTATACTATTTGTAGTGAAGACGTTGAATGTGTTAAACCCAATATCGATCTTCAGATTATTTTATAAATGATTTTCTTTTCATATTTAACTTTTCTTTTCAATTTAAAAATGATCGATTTCACGCGTGCACAGGGGGGCTTATTGAACAAAATGAATCTTTCATTACTATTAATAATGATCATTCAGAATTTGCAGGTTTTTTCCTTCTATATTCGTTTTATGGGGGCTTCAAAAGCAGATAAAATTAATTGAATCCAAGTATTTAATTGTAGAGATGGAATGATTTATAGAAATTTATTTGGTCCCACCTACCCTTACTGCATCTTTATACAAACAAGAATATCATGTCAATTCTAGTTTATTCCCATATTGTAGAACCCTTAGGGTTGTCATAAAAGGATTTCAACTCCTCTAACATACGAGAAAGAAAAACAAAGAATAAAATGATATTTATTTTGTGTTGTATCATTATAATATAAGGATGAAATAAAATTGCCAAATAATATATCCTTTTCAAAATGTGAATACTTGTATGTTTTTATTAATTTCTTCGTGTTTAATTAGTTGTGAAAACGCAATAGGTGAATTCCCGAATTTCACTGATTATTGTACAAATATATTTTGTTTAGAACTACTTGTACTTGAAGCGCTTGTTGAAAAAAAACTGAACAATTTGAGCTCATCAATCATTTGCTAAGTAGAGACAACGAATCAAAAGGACTTTAATGATAATTCCCATTATCTATTTGCTATTAGAAATACGTTCATTGTATAAGACTAGAAATAGTGGCTCTATGACTAGTTTATGATCTTCTCCATTTTCTGAATGGATTACCATGGGCACATTTTCAATTATACAGCAAATGGTAATGATTTCTTGAAGAAAAATTAATTGACAAAAAAAGCGAAAATTTACTTTCTGTATTGCTGTTGATTGTTCTTTCCATTCAGCATGTACATTTTTAGTTGACGTTGGACTTTGTTCGTAATGCTGTTATTTCGTTTATTTATTATTTAAAATAGTGTTCATAATCTTCGGTTTACACGTCTTCTGCGGAGTGCAGACTTGTAAGAAATAATCATACCACTAAGAACAAGGAGTAAAAGAGTAACAACAGCACCGATAACAATTAGGAGCATTCCACCCCCAGATTTTAGAGCGATTTCATTTTTCTTATTGAAAAATTGCCTGCTGCCTTCGAATACTTCTAGACGGCTAAAGTCACTTCCAGTTAAAGTATCATCGCAGAAGACTTGGCCTTTCCATTGCATCCAGTGGACCATTCTCTTGCCGACCAATTTCGGTGGACTTGCGCATCTACAGACAAATCAGAGGTACAATTACAACTGCACAATTACAACAGCAATTACTATAAAAGTTCTAAGTTTTCAGCTTCAAAAAAATTTGTGATACTTCAATAGCAAAGCGGTAAAACTCTTCAAGAAATTTTTATGGAAAAATGAGTTCCTCACAGAAATGATGTCTCGAGAGCGTCACGCACATCTCACCGAAAGAGTTCAAGCCTCAAAATATATAAAATAACTTTTTTGTAGTGAAATATAATAGATTAAATTCTGAACGAGCTATGTCGACGTAAAGGAAAGAATAATAATTTGAAAAAGAAAGCGTGAAACACAATTTGGGCTAAGTCGCCAAATTTTGAGAAAGAAATGGTTACAATATTAATATACACAACTCAGCCAAAATAAAATGAAATTCATTAATTAATATGGAAAAATTCACAACAGGACAATTAGTTTTTCGGCTCTTCTGTAAAATTGACTTCTTTCGACTTGAATCGTCTTACCGGTTCGCTATTGATTTATCCCAAATTACATATTAGATTGCTAAACCTGCAAAATATAAAACTGCAAGTATTGAAATGTTCAATTAACGAGATTTTGCCGAGAGAAAAAGGCGGTCTATTGAATCTCATGAAATAGCAGTTACTTGAGATCAATGAGAAGTTCAGGATTGAGAGCATAGAGTTTGGGAACTAATTCCTCCAGCATCCACTCAGATTTACAGTCACAGATGAATGGGTTCCCTTGTAAATTGATTCCGTATTCTGGTAACGTTCCATTCAAGATCTTTTCTAATTTTTGCGAAACTCTGGTGAAGCCGTTGTCACTGAGATCCAACTATAAATAATTACATAGATTAACATTAAAAAAAAAAAGTGAATTTCCTTTTCTTGAGTGCTTTCAATACTTTATCTTGTCTCATCAACTAGTAGAATAATTAGATTATTGTATACATAATAAATTTCAATTTAATGGAACAAATCTTGGGGATATGATGTCTGGCTCATTATGTTCCATGGTTTTTTGATATTTCTGATATTGGTAAAATCATTTTAGACGAAATTATTGGAAGCTTCGCAGTGATTGTCTAAAAGTCATTCATCTCCAAGATTTTCTCCTATTAAAAATGATTCATAATTCGTATAAAATAATTCGTCATAATTAATTCTCACATTCTCCAATAAATATGCAATTCGTTCCATTAACAAGAGCAATATAAAATTTTAATGACACTTACATAACAAATATTCATGCCACGAATTGCTTTTTCATCAAACTCCTTTAAATTCTTATTTGATGAAATAGTTATATTAATGCAATTGCCATCATGTCCTTTCAATTTGTCGAACGCATCATCATAAATGGCATTGAGTAGAGTTATATTCTTTACGACTAAATTTCGTAAATTCAACTGATTGAGGAACTTGAGCTCTTTGATGGGATTTCCATTGACCACCAGTGTTTCCAGACTTGGTAAATTGTCACTCATAAAATTCTCGGGAATCGACACAAATGCATTATTAGATATGTCCATTTCTTTCAACTTTGGAAGTGTGAGGTTTAATATCACGGACAAGTGATTTCCACTGAGGTTTAAATACTTCAACTCATTGAACAACATCTCATCGTATTCGATGTCACTAATTTTGTTATTTTCGATACTTAAACTTTCCACTGATAAATTCTTAGGCAGAGATGTTAAATCATTGTACCCAATCCGTAGTTCTTGAAGATTAGCTCCCATAATTGACGAGTTAAGAGAATTATGTTCCAAATTCAACAATTTCAAACCCTCAACATTGGAAAGGTAATATTCGAATGAAGTGAAGAAATTATTTGATAAATCCAAAGTTGACAATTTTGGAAAATTATTGAAAAAATTTATCGGTAACTGTTTTAGAAGATTGTTCGATAAATACAGGCTGTCTAGAACTTCCAGAGGACTTTCTAGTGAACTGTTGATGCTTTTCATATTATTATGACTCAAATCGACCAGTTGTATAAATCTTCCTTTGGCTAATGCCCCAATATCGAAATTTTCTATGTTATTCCACGACAGATCCAATTCCTTTAATTTTGTAAATGATTCAAGAATTATTGGATCCACTTCTGTTATATTATTATGGGAAAGAACGAGAAATTCCAAGTCAATTAGGTACGCAATTCTCTCAATTGACGTTTTATTAATCCAATTATTTGATAAGATTAGTTTACTTGGCGGACTTTCATAAATGGAAGATAAGAGATCCATATCATCACTATTTGGATTAAATTTCCCATCGCAATCATACTCGATTAAACCATCTGAAAGCAATAAAATACGTAAGACCATAAATTCTACTTCGTTTTTTTAAATGAAACTAATGGTGAAATACTTAAACTTAAAGAGTGAAATTTCAAATTTGAAATGTGAAATTTTTGAGACAATTTTAAACGTCGTACAAAAAATATAAAAGATTATAAGTTATAAGTTTTACTACTCCCATGTAGAAATAAGTCGTAACAATTATTTTAAAAAAACTGGTATTTATTGATTTCTTCACGCAGTACCTGATGTTGAACACTTGCATATTTTGCACAGATCACAAATGGATAAATGTAAAACACTGGCAAGGTAAAAAATTATCAAAACTTTTTGCATTTTGCACAATCGAAAATCCTTCAAAATCTTTGGCTACGGTGGTAGTACTTTCTCCAAATTATAATACCTTCTCAACACGAGAATTACCTCCAAAATGATAGTCGTCTCTGTATGAAAAAGTATCATTTCTCGATAACAGTTTATCTCTGCGTCATAGTACTGTACATTGCCTTTACTCTGATAGCTATTTCTCGAACCAAACGCTTACTATTCTATGACTCACTTCTTCAAATAATTTTAAAAAATACAGAAAGGAAGTTTATAAACCAAGAAGACTCATGGTTATTTGATAACTCATGATCTATCTTCATTCTGAACCATACCATCATTTTGTCAAAACAATAAGAATTTTAAAAGACTGGAAAGATTATAAACAAAATTGATTAGGCATACCGGGATGAAAGAAACTGATACGACCTGCCGAGAATATTTTTAGTCTAAAGTGGTAAAACGTAGCGCATAAAATATTTTAATTGATTGTAAATTTATTGGGCGAGTTGAACAACTCGTTAAATAACACAAAATAACCATTAATTCAAACGAGGAAAATGATGAATGCGAGCTTGACCAGTTTTACCACTTCATTTTGAATTTGGAGCATAATTCTACGATTTTTTGAAAAAATTCGTGATCGACTGTTGCTTAGTGTTCTTCTTCACTTTAGAAATTTCTGATTTCTTGGGGGGATTTGCTTTCTTCTCCTTAGGAGGTTCAGGAGCTTCTTCATCCTCAGAACAACTCTCCATCACTTGAACCTTCTTTGTGACCATGAATCCATCCTCATCCACAAAATGTTTGTCCACAACTTTACGAACTTTTTTCTTTCCCTCGATTCTCACTACAGACGGAGGCGATGGAGATCTCGGTTTCACAGTTGGTTCCTCTGTTATTGAAGTGCCAAAGGGATCAGCGTCCTCCTCAGGCTCAGACTCTTCACTCGAATCAGAAACCACAACAATTCGTTTTCGTTTTTTCGAGTCCTTCTGAGAATCTTGACTTCTTTCACGCTTTTTACCTCGAGATGACTCTCTAGATTTTTCTGTTTTTATTGTGTTGCTTATGGTGGACTTGTTGACTTCTGGAGACGCACATTTTTTATCAGCTTGTCTGTTTTTTAACGATGAAGATTTTTTATCGCTCCTGGAGGAGGCCAATTGACTTTTAACATTTTCTGGAGACTTTTCTTTAACTGCGGATGATGTTTCTTCTTTAGATTTTTCATGAGGTTTTATTTCAATGACTTGGTCATCCATATCCATGGGGCTCTCACCATTACTCTTTGAATTTGCCTTTATAGGTGTTTTTGAAGTATCAGCGAGTTTGGCTTCATTTGAAGTAGATGGAGGTGACTTCTTCTGATTTTGATTCTGTACTTTCCCAAAAAGAGCGCTGAATCCTTTTTGAGTGGATTGCACAGGTTTTTTTGAAATAACGCCTCTTTTATCCCCATTCTTACCGGGAGGTGAGACTTTTTTCACTTCAGTTTTAGATTCTGCTTTGCTAGTTTCTTTCTCTTTCTCTATCTCCTCTGCAGGTTTAGCTTTAGCAAAAGCTTGTTTCAATGGATTCACTGGCTCTTTTGTCTTAACTGGAGGAGGAGGTGGTTGATTCTTCTCGTCAAAAGGGGCTTGGTACTCGATTGTAGAACCCCATCTCCTTGAAAATAACTCCTCATCACTGAGAATCACCGCCTCTTTACATTTTATTGCTGCAAATTTAGTATCACCTCTTCCAGCATTCACCAACGTTTCAATGTTGGGCAGAGTCTTCTGGAGACTGTATAGATGCTGAGAAATGATCTTGTCGTACTTTTTGGAGGCTTCCTCAAGATCAGACTCTTTAACGACTTCAACTCGAATTGCTGCATCCTTTGTGTGCCCAATTAGCATCACCGTTGCAACAATTCCATCATTCTTGTGCCTTTCCCAGTAATCTTCTAGAATTGCTTTTGCTGTATTCACGTGAACCTCCAGCTCCTTGCTTAACCATTTATAAGTCACCTGTCACAATTAATATTTCAAGATCTTATTTTCGACTTTCGACTTGGATTAAAAATTTACTCGTTAAAAATTTAAGGGGTTAAGTAGGGAAATACTTACCAATTTATCATCATCATCAATGTATCCAGCTAAAGTTTGACGATACACGTCCATTGGAGCTTTTACCATTTTGATAATTTACTGGAATGTTGATAACAAATGATTTGTTGCAACACGTCCACCACCAAAATGTTATTTTCGACAACGCAGTGTGCTAACAGTGAGTCTGTTCTGGCGGGAATTTGTTGAATGGACAGAAGTAAAGACTTGAAGTTGGCGATCCGGCAGGATCGGCAGCCAATGAAAATCAAAGAGTGTGAACTTGGGGGCTGGGGTACAGTCGGCCCGAAATTTTTTAGTAAGTCCGTGGTAGACCCCAGAAACGTAAAATCACCGAACTAGAAATGCGCGCGCATGATCACCACGAGAATTGATGTTGGCATGAAATTGGAATCATGAGATGTTAAAATTCACAGGATTCCAATTCAGTAGCCATAGCAAGTAGTTG
>NW_011887760.1:891203-1010461 GCF_000806365.1 Fopius arisanus | reverse complement strand
CTGATAATGACTCTGGCTACATTTCATGGCTACTGAATTGGAATCCTGTGAATTTTAACATCTCATGATTCCAATTTCATGCCAACATCAATTCTCGTGGTGATCATGCGCGCGCATTTCTAGTTCGGTGATTTTACGTTTCTGGGGTCTACCACGGACTTACTAAAAAATTTCGGGCCGACTGTACCCCAGCCAACTTGGGTTAAGAGATTCTCCACAGCTGATTGCTTGAATACAAACCGTCGATGGATTCTTGGAATTTTAGCCCGAAACATTCTCCACCTCGAATATTCTTCACTATATATATATCGCTATAAAAAGTTAAAGTAAAAGTCGTGATAAAGTGTCAATTATCCCTGAAAATCGCTATTATCGCTGTCTCATAGTATTGCCAATAAACAAACATTAAATGATGTTGCAAGATGATTATTACAAGCAGATATGTTCATAAATGTTTTTCCAATAATAAAACAAATCTATACCAGCGTTATGTTATTCAGAATTATTTTATTGAGTATATAAATATACAAGTACACTTGTTTGTAAAATACAGAAATTTTACACTTTTCTTTTTATACTTCCAAACATTACATTTCTACAATCTATCAAGTTGTTTTTTTTTTAAATATACACCGGAAAAATGGTTGACTCGATTACAGACATAAACCGACGGACAAAAACAATTAGATGCATTTCATTTTTGTAACGTGTAAGCCCTATGTAGTAGTTATGAAAAAATGACAATGTCAGTTATAGACAAAAAGTAGGCACATTCTTTAGACTTGACATCGATTGAGAAAGAATAGTTTCCTGCAGAGCGCATAACAATTAATTGGCTTCGTATGGCGCATGCATACTCGTTTCAAGAATATTTCGTTAGTTTATAACAATTAACTCAATTACTTGTTCATCATTACTTCTTTCTTTATAAAATTGAGAAAATTCTTAATGTTTATTATTTTGGTACAATTATTCGTTCGACTTTTCAGTGTCTCTACTTGCAACCAATGCACGTAGTAATAAGGTGGTTTTAGTAAATGAAAAATCATTTTAAAAAATGTCTTCCTTCCTTTCAAACTGTTCCCATAAATAATATAAACTTCAAGTGTACTGGCTTATATGAATTATATACGGATATGTATATAATTATTTATTATTTTTAATGTGTTAAGAGTTAAAAACAAACAACGCAATTGTTCTTTGTTTTCAAGTGTGAAAATTTTCATACCATTGACAATAGGTATTGCTTGTGTATGCTATATCCTTCAATACACCTATATAGTGACATGTTTAACATGCAATTAATTCTGAAGCTAGCACAAACGTTAACGTTGCACTTATTACTTCCACATTGTACACAGCCCTTTCATCTTCCACCTCATTTGTAAATAAATTCATTGACCTTTCTTCTTTTGCTTTCATGTTCATATCCGTTATCGTATTCTGTAATTAATTGATCAAGCGTAATGATTCAAAATATCTTCCTTCAAGTACCAAATTCGAAAAGCAAGCGCTTTTAAAATAAAATGTCGTTACTTTTTATGTGTAACTGAGAAATTTTCCAACGAACAAACTCATTTAACATCTTAGCATATAATCAATCGTATTCCAAATAATTGCATATTTTACGTGATACAAAAACAGCAGAACACATGGCCTAACATGGCGTAGGCCTAACAATAAAGTATTTTCTGAAAAAAATGATATTACAATCATACAAGTCGAAAAATACTTTATTTGCCATGGAATGCATAAAATCATATTTGATTCATTGTGATTTGCCATTTCACTGCTGAATTTCGATAGGAGATATAGCCAACAACTCAAACTCATCAACTCTGTATTCTTTTATTATTCGAGTATCATGCGTCGTAACAATTATTCAAATTGCCATGTTTCCTTTTATATCCTCTGATAAATTAAACAAAAATATAATCAAAGCTTAATTTTTAAAACGGATTCATAATTTCAGAAGAAAAAACTAATATTCTGAATTGCACCATGACTATTCTAGAACGATAATTGTTCAATTCCAAAAATATTTACATCTCGAAAATTGAATAATTAGTGTTTCTTCCAATCGCCAATTCTTGAATTCATTGAATCCACATCATAAAATTTGTTTATGTAATTCTCCATGGTGACCACTTTGATAAAAACAATTTTTCTATAAAATAACAAAGTAAGGTATCAATAAGAATATAGTTAAAGGAAACGTTACTTTCCACTACTCTCAATTCCTCCCCATGAATCTACATGATACTTTCCAATAAAACTGGAATTTCTCAATATTGATGCTATAAGTATTACCGTTACATAGTCATTGGAAATTATATTATAAATTCAAACGTTATTGCAATGCACCTTATTTCTACATTTCAGCGTGCAGTAACTGGCCGATTACACACAGGAAGTAATTGGCCGATTCCTGCACTCTGAAATTTGTAATAACGTGCGCTACTCGGGCGTTAATTTTATTTTATGTCATTGAGGCCGATAAAACACCTTTTCGGCCACAACCATGATATTATAAAATAACATCATAGCCATGGCCAAAAAAAATTATTCACTTTTTCCGTCCTAGGAATGAAAAATACTATTTCACGCGGTTTGTTAACTTCACACACGTAACAATAAAATTAACCCCCTCCTAGCGTAATATACTAATAGATGTGAACAACAATCAATGAAAAAAAACCGGATATTCAACTAGATCTTGCATCGGCAATTACATCTACAATCATCAATAAAATAATAACAATTAGAAATAAAGTGAAAATTTTTTTTACCTTATATCAATGTCAAATGTTAATTTATCATTAGTTATTAATTTTAAATGCCAATTCTTGTCGCAAACCACGAATTTCCAGTAGTGCTACCACCAGTGCTTCGCATTCGGGATCTTTAGCCTACAAGGCTTGAAAAAAATATGCGATTAATTTCGGAGTACGAGTGGTATTTGACAGATTATTCATCTACTCGGATTTCGACCAAGCGGAGTGTGCTACTGCATGCAAATACATTTACAACTATAAAGTCAAAAGCTGTCCTCACATTACCATTCGTTAATTCATGATTATAAAAAAATAAGAAAATCCTCTAGAGTAACATTATTCAATCGTGTTGAGAATAATCGACTATGTTTTATCTGTCATACAGAATCGTCAACGTAAACCACATTGAAAGATGAGAGATATTTAAAAAGCTACTAAAGAATATGCGATGAAAACTTTGAGAAAATATCCAACAAAATTTTGTTTGGCAGCCTCATGTACTGCGCACTCTGATTGGCTGCAATCCCAGTAACAACAATAATCAATTAAGTAACATTGTCCCGAGTATTATCATTGATATTTGTTTAGTCGAGACATTCAAAGAAATATAAATAAATAATAATGTTCATCTTTATAAAAACATTGACGGAACTTCAATCTCGTTTGCGTCTTCTGAATCACTCACTTTTCGGTTAAATTTTAATAAATTCATACATATTTAAAAAAGATTTGTCATCATCACGTTTTTTTCGTCCTCTAGCCACATGCAGCCTGGCAATCTGTACAGATCACATGAAATATTGAATATCTCCGACAGACCCTGAGATTGAATCATTGTTTACTTTGAGAGATTCTAAATTGTCTTCATGTTGATTTTTAAATCGTGTAAAGATTTTCAATATAGTTAATCAAAGCTGAAGAAGTTTTAGTGTACGAATCAAAATTAATGTCTAAAGAAATTCAAAGATTAAATAGAAATTTGTTTAATAAAATGAAAAAAACAAAGCAAAACGATATTAGTCTCAGAGTAGTTGGAGATGAACAGTAGTCAAATATCACATTGTTTCTTTCATCCATTAGAGGCAGATCTGTATACCACGGAAATTCTAAGTACTATATATATTATTGTGGGGTTAAAAGCAATGCAGTCCATAATTTTCTTTTTTTTTTTCAATTTTTTCTCAGCTCACGGTCGTCTGGGTCTACCTTTTTCACAACTGAACAAAAAAGGGTGGAATTGATCATTTACTTCTTGGATTTTATTTTCGGAGAATATTATAGATGTTATGGAATAATATGTTTGATGAATTTATTATGATTTCCGTACCTATAGAAATTCCATACTATAACTGTTTGACGTTGTCCTCCTCGTCGGACCAACGTTTCTCTTGTTCTTTCAGTTCAAAGTCCCAGCGTAATTCCAATTCACGCATATCGTTTGCTATATCAGCTTCGTAGGTATCTTCCTGCAATGCAATTGATTAATGGATCATCATCTCTTCAGCAATATATAATTTCATTAGCTCTATCAATTCCCAGCTCTACAAATCCAAATTTTCTCCCTAATTATATTCTCTGAAGTAAGTCCCTCAAAGATTAAAAATAATTAGCATTCATTTTTTCAAGGATGAGAGTCCGCGGTTCAATCTTCAAAATACTTTAAGCAAACGTTACGTTACATTACGTTACGTTACGTTACGTTAAGTTAAGTTACGTTTGTTTGTTTTTTTTTCTTCAGAGCATAAACTTACATCATCAGGTTTAAAATCTCTATCAATAGGATGATTGACAGTCTGATTCGGCATCAAATTATTAACAGTTTGCATGCAGGAAACATTTCCATAGGGGGTCCAATTCCTCACGTCCTCCTTCTCTCGAATTCCAGCCTCAATCATTTGAAGTTCTTGTGCTAGCCTCTCACCCTCGCTGAAAGCAGCTCCTTGTGTTGCCAGCTTGAGGTCATTAATCTTTTTTTCAAGATGCTTCAATTGTTGTTTAACTTTTTGTGATTCCAGAATTAAGTCCTTCGACATGCAGTCCTGTCTCGTTAACTGAGCGTTTGCAGGTGACTCTGCCAATTTACAGGGTCCAAGCGTAACATAGGTCTCATTAATCTCAGAAGTGGGGACTGTGGTAATCCCTGAATTGGCTCCGATCGTTGGGTAGGGCTGTTGACTGTAATACCACGGGCCTAGAGGATTTGTTGATGGAATTTGTCTTATCGTTTGAATTGACGGAGACATTCCCTCAATGTGGAGACCGTTTGCTGGGACTCCATTTGTGGGCCTAAAATGACAAATTATTAGTACCAAATAAATCCTTCTTTCTTACAGATGTAACAGATGTAACTAATCTCATAACGATAGTCCAATTGTCGCTCTGCATAAAAATCCTCTCGATCCAAATTTAGATAATTTAATGAGTCCGTTAGTTTGATTAAAAACTTTTTTGTGTTTTGTCTTACCCTATTGTACCGTAAACGCGAAGGACCAAGGGAGAAGAAAATGGGAAATTAAAATAATAATGTGATCATAATGCATCTTACCTGAGCAATGATTTTGTTGGTAGCCTAGAAATAGGGCCATATTTGCTAGCTGGCGATGCATCGAGTGGCACAAATTCGTCATCAAAAACTAAATCGGAGCGTCGATAATTATTTCCGTAATTAATCGAGCCAGGAGATATTTGTGATGGTCCATTAGCCCAAATGGAATAATTCCCCTGCATTACCTCTCCCTGAGTATCATAATTCATTTTAATCTGATGCGGACTTTGATGCGGTTTGCTTACAATATTCCCCAATTGATTAATTATCTCCATCCTCCTCTGGAATAAAATAGCCAAAGTTTTCGCTACTGATCTCTGCTTTTTGCTGGTGTTGTTAGGAAGACTGTTCGGACTAGGTGCCATTTGATGCGAATCCCATACGTAAATGCTCGGATTGTTGTAGTCTATCGCAGTATTATGGACGACGTAATGCATATCGATGTTTTTACCAGCAATAGATTGGGCATTTGGGACAGCATAATTGGGAATTGAAGCACTTAAATTATTCTCAATGCTCACTGAACGCTGGAGAGCACTCACTTTGATTGAATTGTAATTGTCAATACGATTATTGTCCGTTGTTTTGGGTGAGTGGTAATTCAAGTCATCACATTGCTTCAACCCTTTTACCGGTGGGCTTATGGTTTTCTCTACTTTTCCGTCAAGATTTCCACTCAACTGCAAACTCGATCTCATACTTAATTTTCGATTCTTCGATCTGTATCTGCAATAAATAAAAACCGATTACTCTCATCAGTTATTTTATTAACTATGAAAAAGTATTTTTATTTTTGAGAAAAGCCAGAAAAAAATAGTGGGAGTAAAATTTCCCTAAAGACGTTGTTACTTACTTATCAAGTTCCATATCACTGTGAGCAAATGTACAATTAGTGGCACGTGGACAAGAGCCTCTGAGTGCTAAATCGCGACACATACTGACTTTGTACTTAGATTGTCCAGGACCAGTCGAATGAATGCCCTCCTGTGATTTTCTACTTCCATGCTGTTGTATGTAGTCAACGAGGGCCGTTACAACAATTTTTACTGCCTCTAGTACTGCAGTCGTTGTAGGCCAACTGGGAAATTCCGTTTCTGTAAGCATTGCTATTAATTTTTCGTTTTTCGTTGAAAAGATAGTATAGACTTTGAGGCTTGTTTGTTGCTATTAAGTTTCAGTATGTCTAAATTCAAAGCCATTGGAAATGATAAAGAGGCTATTCACCTGGACTTGGGTCAATGGCAGCGAGCAACTCCAACTGCGGCCTCAGACTACTTAACTGTCCTGGATCTGGTGTTCTTTGTAACGCAATCAGCAGTTCCTGTACACTCTGAGCAAAAGACTGTGGTGTTTGTAGCTTATCAATAATACTCTGCATATGGGATTTGTGACCAATATCTCCGTACAGCAATGCTGACCACTGGTCTGGAGCTATTCTTAATCCAGCTTCAGTTGCTATTTGAACTATCTGAGCGTCGTGTTCTCGTCTGAGGGCCTCATATGTTCTGAATTCTTCTTTCAGTTGCATAAGCGATGAGTCTCCTTCTCTTTTCGAGACCTTGGAATGCACGGAGAACATTAATTGGTAATTGTTAATGGCCAACGTATTGGTTGTGCTAGTTTAGTGAGAAAGCAACATTTTCCAAAATATATATATATATATAATCGAATATAATATAATATATAATCGAATGAAATCTTCTTCGCCCAATCACTGATTTATTCTGTCCTTTTCTCTTCTCCCTGTGAGCTTCTGTTCGCACAGCGGAATTATGAAAAGACGTCAAAATTCATCATAAAATTCCATAATGATTACTCTTTATTTATTAAGCATGATAAGTATATTCTTTCCCGGTGAATAATTTGTCAAGTACATGTGAGTATATCTTGCCATTAGCACTCCTGACAATTTCATCAATTCCTGCATTCATTTTTTCAATATTTTTTTATCATTCACACCATCAATTGAATCATGGAGATTAACTCTTTCATTGCTACTATGGAATATTTTTCACTGATTTTGAGGGTAAATTTATTTTCAATATGATAGTATATTTGAAACGGTAAATGAATTATGTCTATATGGATGCCTGCCTCGGTTTACGAATGACTTCAAACTAAATTTTTCTCTCGAATCCATCTCATATAAATATCATAAAATTATTTTTTACTGAACTAATATTTAAATCATTAAATGTTCATTTTAACGTTTAGTTAATAATTCAATAATTATTGAAGACAATATGCGAAGCTCTACAATTCTTGGGAAGATGAAAATAAATTGTTTTCATTATTTTTCAAACTAATTCGTTAATTCATTATCGTAGGAAAATCGAAAGTGAAGAATACAAGTAAAGACTATACAACTACAGATTCCTCGCTTTTTTCAATGAGAAAACAAAAAAAAAATTCAATGTTATTTAAGGGAGTATCTTTTAGCAAAAGCTCACGTGAACTTTGCTAGGTCTCGATAAGGTTTTGCTTCCAAATGGAAGCGTTGAAATCGTTCAGTTTTTCGATTTTTGAATGTGAATTTTGTTTGGATATGATGCAGAAAGACCTAAACCGTGAAAATAGAAAATTTGAACACCATATGTGTCTATCCGCATCATCTATTGGCCCGTTTGATAATAAACTTTTAAAAAATGAAAGAAATATTCGAAAAAAAAATTATATAAATATATAAAAAAAATTCGGAATTTTGTCAAATTATAGATATTATCGAAGACCACCTTTATGCTCTATTTCAGTCCTGTTAGTTTAGCGGCTTCAGAGAAACCGAAGTTTGTTTCTAAATCGTTTGTTGCGAATATCTGGCTGAATATCCAATCGATTTCAACTTTTTGTCAATTGTCAAAATCAATACATCAACTTGAAATTTGGCACAAGGTTTTTCGTGAGTTTCGTGAGTCTCGAAAAAATCTCAATCATTGTTTTTTTTCGAAATTTTAATTTCGATCTCCTCTATCTCATCTAACCTAAACGTATAAACCTTACAATAAAAAATTTTCGCGATAATTAAATTTTTCGATTTTCGTTAAAAAAACTGTACGCACTTTCAGTTTTCTAAAACTCCATAGATCAACTTAAAATTTGGCACAAGGTTTCCATTTGGAAGCTTATTACGAAATTATGGAGTTCGTAGCGATGGAAAATAATAAAGACCAATAAAATTTTATGTTTTATAAAATAATGGTCACGTGTATTCTGCGGAATAGGCTCGGTCACCGGCCTGTTTTTATTCCCCTTTTCGAAACATTCCTAATTTTTATAGTTGATTAAATAAAGTCGCAGGCTAACTCACGGTTTTAGAATGAGAATTGCTGCATATTTTTCGCGTAACGCAATCAAGCAACATTCTAATTATCACATACCTGCAATATCCGGTAACCGTTCATATAAAAGAAAAAACAAAAAGAACGCCTACTTGCTTGGAAAAATTGTTAGAAAAAAAAATATATGCAACCATCAGATGAAGTAAGATAAATTTACATTTTTATAATATTATTCTCAGTTTCTGAAGAGAATTTCACAAGAACTTTTTGCAAGTACGCTTTTACCTTTTTTCCCCTAAGGAAAAGTCGTAAAAAAGTAACAGATGGATTTCTCAGTCTTTATGTCTTCACTGAATTATTTTAAAAGATTGTGATTTTATTACAATATAATTAAAAATAGTTAACGAAGAAAATACAATAATTAATGTTGTCATTTGGTTTTCCCATTGCATTGAAGAGGCAACGAACAGAAGGTGAAGATGCAGATAGTCCCGAAAATATTTTCTAAACTATTACATTTATGAAATTATCAACAGCAAGAGATGACTCAAAAAGTAAATGGATAAATTCGAAAAATGGTTTGTCTAAGAGTAATGTGAAAACTACTAACAAATGATTAATACTGCAATGAAATATAAGGAATAAATAAAATACCTTGAAGCAGCTAGCTCGATACAAAAGCTGAACAACATGTCCAATGCTAGTCTTGGAGGCCTGAGGAAAATGTGGCTCGAGCCTTTGTACGACGAACATGACCAAAACCTTTCTGGACAAGGCAGATCCATCCTCAAGTGCCAACAACACGAGTTTGAGGACTTCTTCCTGCATGGCAGGCCCCAAAAATTGACATCCTCGTGCTCTCACCGCTGCCCACAAATTGGCACTCAGTTGCTGAGGATTCTGATGTTGGAGAATTAGTTCTGTTACAGATCTCTCCCCCAGGCTGCGAGCTGCCCGGACAGCTCTAGCACGTCCCTCAGGTTCTACCAACTGACATCCGACCAAAGTAACGAGTTTTCTCTGCATAGGACGAGATACGAGCCCCATTCCCGTGCCATTTGCTGGTATTGCTTGGCATGGCTTGAGATAAAGAGCCAATTCTTCAATGCAACGCTTTGCCGCGAGATAGTCGGCATGATCTTCAGGGGGAAGAAGCTTCAGGTGAGCTGAACTAAAGCGCGAGGGCCCTGCATTGCCCACCAATTGAAGAAGGGCTTCGTTCAATGGTAAACGTTCGATTTCCGTCTTAATCGCATTCTACGGACAGAGAGGCAAACCATTATTTTCCCCCCTCCCGAAATACTTGAAATATTCCAAAACTAGATACACCTATGTATCGTATATTGGAACTTAACTAACTTATAACTAACTCCATACCTGCGCTACTGGGACGATTTGATCATAGGGCCAGTACGCTAACGAAGAGGCCAAACACCTCATCTTTAGAGGTCATTGTTGTTATTGTTATTATTATTAAAGTATTATTTGTTCTTAATTGCTTTTCATTTGAACGTCCGAACCATTTTAATAATTCGGTAAATGGACCAAAGTAGCGGATAGTATAATAGCATAGTAGTAAATATCAAGAGATCGCATCACACTGAATTTTTTTTCCGCATTTTGTGATAATCAATCTGTTTTTTTCAATGGGCAATTAAAATTTTTGAGAATTACGCGAGAATGAAAATCAGTGGATTCATCTTCAATTTCATCATATTGCGCGATTCCCTTGCTCAGGAGTCTTTCTTACCTGTTTATTTTGTTTTGGGTAATTCAAGGACTATTTACCTGGTCAAATGGACACTGCTTTCTATGCAAATTAGCGAGACATGTTTGACATATCGTGTGACCACATCCCAGGGAAATTGGACCACGTGTTGTTGAATCAAAGTCGTGACAGCAAACGGGACAAGAGAGGAATTCAGTCCACTGTGGTGCCTGTATTGGCATTCTGAAAGAAAAATTCATCGTTTGAATTGGTTATTTTTCGCTATAAATTCACTTGAATTCATATCACCATCACTTCCGAAAACGAATAACATTGGTTAAATACACATATTGTATGAGGAATGAAAAAAAAATAGACGTTCTTTTAAACTTTTAAACACGGAAAAGTTTTCCTGGGTTGAACGTAGCTTTTGGATTTGAAAATATTGAATCAATAAATTTCTCCTTCCATCTGTTTTTATTGCGTCTCGTGCCAATTTCTCGTCCCCTAATGTGTAAGTGATAACACATGTTGTGGCGTAGTTAAATACATTGTGTAAAAGATGAATAAGTCAAGGAAAAAGGGTATAGACAAGGCATAATTATGAAGAAAACACGTAAATAAACAGGATTATGACCTTTTTGGTGTTTTATCCCCACCCATTGTCAATCTGGCTATTCTAATTAAAAATATCTCACATTTTTAGATAGTATTCCACTACACTCTCACCTATTGCTACCACATTTGAATCTCAATAATAGTAAAAATCAATGAAAGTTGATCTAACAATGTAAAGTATTAACAATGGACCGAATATTGCAATACGTAGAAACGTCTGACGTCTGTTCGAAATTGTCAACCACGATGATGCAGCGTGGTTGGTAACGAACTACCGAAAATATATTATTCAACTGAAAATTCAAATGATAAACACTCGTTAATAATTGAAAATAGATTCACCTTGATATAACTTTCACAAAACATCACAATAATTAATAAATAACGTTGACGTTGTAATCCTTCTTTCTAGTATTTCACACGTATTTATTCTCCACGATTCATAACATGAATAATACGGTGGCAGATAGAGGTGCTTCTGAGACGTACTTTGACTTTTTTTTCTAGAAGGAAACCAGAAGAAATAACAATAACAAAAGTCTGCGCAGAAAGGGCAGAAAGGCTGGATCTGATGTTCTTTCACACCAGGAGATGGCATTGGAAAGCTCCCATGTTTCAGCGCCACATTACACCGCTATTCAAATTCTCTCAATTATATTTTCATAAAAAATCCAACTTCATTCGAGAAATAATACCGCTCTAAATAAGTATCGGCTCTATTTTATACTGTGAACTCATTTGAAGATTTTCCTTATTTTTTTTTTCAATCTTAGCAAGTCTACGATGGCGATGACTAGATTGCTCTCATATAAATAAGCAAAAGCAGTTTTTTATCCACGAAATGTAAAAAAACTCGCCTTTTTGGTCACTTCTGTTTTGATAAATTATGTATTTTCATTGCTCTTCGTCGTAAACAAAAACGAACCAAATCGATTAAAAAAATAGATATATCGATGAGGCCTAATAGGACAGAAGCTCCTCACTAAAATCTTTTATTTTTTACCACGACATGGTTGGGTGGGCAATTTTCTCCTGAAATTCTAAAAATTCATTCAGAATCAGAAATTCTGACGAGTAGAATAGTGTCTGTCCTCCCAATTCTCCGACGTCTCTTCAATCAATAAACACCATAAATATAATATTATAATAAATAAATAAAGAAAAAATCATTCAGCGAGACGGTGAACAAGTACTTTTGAGTGCGATGAGTCCGATGGATTGGCATAGATAAAGAAAAATTGGCACGAGAGAAAAACGCAAATTCTTTACGATGTGAATAAATGCAAATAAACCAATATTTTATTACTTCATTAAAAAAACATATTAAGGGTACAACGGGGTACACATAATATAATAGCAGTTAGTAATGAGAAAAGGAATGTACACGTACACACAGTGAGTTTTATTGTGTGGAAAAGTGCCGCCATGATGGCGGACGATAACGAGTGAAACGGCGGGCTGTTGGCTCGACTCCTCATCGGGGCCGGGACGCAGTGACGAATATTTTATTATTCACAAAAGGACACAGTGGAAAAGAGAGAATTGATAATATTTTCGGGGTAAGGAGAAATAATGTCAGCGGAACCGGAAGCGCCTGTGGGCGAGGATATTCCGGAGGTGAAGGCGGTTCGGGATGTGGATGCGGATGCGGGTTTAATTCACCAGGATCAGGTGGAGGTATGTAACAAGGATACAGAATTGATGATGCTCGAGGGTGAGACCATTGAAGATGAAAAAATGCCGTCGTACATGGAGGCAACAAGCATTTCAAGTTCTACAAAACCCGATGATTCGAGAATTGAGAGCGATGGACAAACACAACCTCAATCGGAGGCTGATGGCACCCCTGAGGAGCCGGAACCCCGCGATCACAATTCCGAGGGGGACAGAAGCAACAGCAGTGTTGTCGAACTCGTCTCATCGGGGGAAGAGAGCGATCGGGGATTCGATCCAATCGAGGATGAAGATGATTACACATCTGATGGTAAAATTTACACTTTCTCAGGGAATTACCCTTCACCATTAATTATCCACTGCTAAATTTACAAATCATTGGCTTTTATTTATTAGTCTGTTTCCTTATTTTGGCCAACTTTTCGGGAAATTATTGATCGCATTTCATTGTGCTTTATCATCTTTTTTTTCTGATAAATTCTTAATCAAATTGACGCAGAAAAATCTCACATAAGTTCGTTATTGTCCAATAATTTTCCTAAATTTTGTATAAACTTTTGGGGAATTCATTCAAATTTTGACGAATTTAGGAAGAATCTAGAAAAATAGTCGCACGGCTGTAAAAGTTGCTGAATAATGTGAAAGGATAATCTTAAATATGGAATATTTTTGGAGGTAATCTAATTAATACTGCCAAAAATCATGTGTCTCATGTGAGTCCTAAAGCAGGGAAAACAATATTCAATGAAGAGAGACTCTCCAATAATTTATAACAATTTGAATAATTAAATTGAAAAAACACATGTTCCAATCAAGTAATCACACTGAACTTATAAAAACTTTTCACAGAGGAAGAAAGGGATTACGACGATGATGATGAAGAAGAACAAGAGGAAGAGGAGGACGAAGATGAAGAGTACATGCGGCGCCATGGTGACGACGAGGACTACAGTCGTGGCGAAATGGAGGCTGAGCAGTTTGAAAGATCTTCTGGTGACTTTGACTTGCGTCATACAGAAACACTCGATGGTACGGCTAAAGAGCGAAGCCGATCACTACAAGATTTAACAAGCCCCAATCGCCCAAGTGGCAAGTTCAATAGCAAGAGGCAGTTTCATGTAGTGCATGTACCAATAGCCGAATTGGATGGAAGAGCAGATTTTAATCTTGGTGGACAGCGAAGGAGTTCTCTGGGGGGACCCAAGTATGCGCATGTACCTAGCAAAGTCAAGCAGTACATTGAAGGGATGAAGGAGCAGAGTCGCTTATCGAGGCAAAAGAGATCCAGAGATCCTCTCGATGTCAATCGAGAGCTAGCTAATGCAATTAAGAGAGGTGAGATAATCATTTTTTTTATTAACACAGAGAGGGTCATAATATTGTGGAGGGCTGGTTAAGACCGTTAATTTTGTAAATTCAAAAAAATCCTAAATTCCAAAAAAAAAATCTTAAATCAGCCTTTGATATTCCTTTCTATTGGCAGTTGCTTTTGCACCCAACTGCGCAATTTCCCAAATTTAATCCTTCTTCTCGTGTAATATGCAGTCTATGCTTTTTTTTTAAGCATTAATTTAATTAATGCAATGCAATGAATTTCAGACATAGACATGGAGACAGATATTCGAGTGAATCCCCAGAGTCGTCTGTTGAAGAGTTACATGGAGAGTAATATGAAGCACATGACTGTTGAGGATCCGACTCGTGCCGAGGATATGACAGCAAACCGTCATCTGGTAGGAAATGGCGCCGATGTAATATCTGTTGATACAGGTGAAAACTTGAAAAAGTCTCACGACAACACAATTCCAATGGAGGTTGACAAAGAGAATGAAATTCACGAGGACAAACTTCATCGTCAGTCCGACAAGAAATCCAATGGTGTGCTGATTGACTACACAACAACGGTTGACTCAAAGCCTCTACTCAACACCAAAGGTTACCAAGAACAAAACCACGAGACTCTGACAAACGGTAAAGATGACGTTCAGCAGATAATGAATTGCCAATCAGTGTCATATGAGGACTTCCTCGAGGGTAACTTCGAGCGAAACCAAGGCCAAAAGACTGATACCCAAAAGAAGAAATTATTAGACCCTCTTGAACTGCCTGCTCTTGAAAACTCGTCAACAGCTCCTGATCCTCTGAAAATCCAACAAGTGGAAACAATTTCAGAAACGGTTGTGATAACTGAGAAGCACTCGGCCGAGGACTCAGCGATCTCTCTGTTGAAAGCCCAATTGAATAAAAAAATGGTAGAATGTGATGAGATCAAGGAAGCCTACAAGAAAGTAGTAAACAAGAACTTTCAGCTGAAGAACGATTACAATCTGCTTGTAGATAGGAATGTTCAACTGGAGAAAGAACTGAGTGAGCTTAGAAAAACATTAGCTCAATATCATAAAGGTGATAAAGAGGATAAACAATCAAAAGAGATGAGAGTAGCTGAGGTTCAGACAGAAGCACTGCCAGCAGTATTTGATAAGAGTGCAGTAAGCCACTTGAAGGTTCCACAGCAGAAAATTTCAAACAGCAGCATCGCTTCGGGTCCAAGTTCGATGGAGCAATGGACAGACAGCAACTGCAGTCCTTCGGTTTCACTCAAACCACCGAACGTCGGTAGCATTCTCAATTCAGACGAGAGTTTTTGTCTAGGAACTCCACGAAAGGCAAATCGTCCTCTATCTCAGGCATTCTATACGAGCTCGAGGATCTTGCAAACACTTGCTAACATAACCCAGGGTAAACCAGATCCCGCAAATCCAAATACTGGTGTCAGAAAGAGTAACCATCCAGGTCAGTTAAAAGAACCAATCAGTCCCCTGGTAACGAATGAATATCGCTCGAGAAAGCGTAAAGCTAGTGATAGTAATGGAACGTCTGCTGTTGGTCCGCAGCCGTTCAAAATGCCCCTCCTGAGTACTAAATTACGGAGAGAATACAATTCAGATTATGAAACAGATGCTGGAGATAAAACAACGATGGACCAGACAAGCTCGTCTCGAAATAGTCTGAAGAATAATGGAAATAAACCGGATGATGATGTTAACGTCGAAGAGATTGATATGAAAGATGGAATAAAATGTTATGTTTACAAAGAGGATGAGGACAGCAAGGAAAGAAGTTTCTTGCTGCAGGCCGAAGAAATAACGAAACTTGATAATAATGGTGGAACAACAGTCAGAGAGTGTGGACCATTTTTGTTGGCTAACCTTGAAGTTAGAATGTCGGAGGCTAATGGAACTCTCAATATTTGGGGCAGAGAGGTAAGTTCATTTAATATTCGTTTAGATTGTCTTTTAGAACAGTCGCTGGGTTTTTTTTTAATTTAGATATTTCAATAGAAATTTCCTTTTTATTTATATTTTGCGCCATTAATATCATATTTCCTTACTTTTCTCTCTTTCTCTCTCTCTCTTGTCCATCAGTGTCCACTGACCACATTGAGGTATTGATGTATTAATTAGAAAACGCATTGATAGATTTAAAGAATGTGCAATCATAATTATGGAAATCATTCATTTGTTGTTAATTGATTTTGCCAATATTTAGATAAGTCATGAATCAACTTCCGATGATGTTGACGAAAACTTGGAGGAAGATCCCCCAGAGAGTAGTGCATTTTGGGCAAAAACCCCAGTGGATAAAATGAGAAAAAGTCATTTTGTTTGTTCCACGAATAAAAAGCAAAAACCGTTGACGCCAACGTCAGGACTTCGATCAAGAGTACCTAGAAAATTGCGCTCAGTGATGGGACGTGTTGTAGGAACATTTGATGATCCGGTGGACAGGGCATTTGGTAGTATGCCTAATTTAGAAAATCGTGGGCCTCAAAATTGCATGAGTTGCACTCAAAAACAAGTTGGTGCTGCGGCCGTTCAAACAAGGCCCAGAAATCCTATCTGCTGCATTCACAATGACGGTGTAAATGATTACGAATATGGGACTGTTCAGCACTCTTGTGGAGCAGCGAACAGTATAGGTTACCGAGGGGTATCTGTCTCCAATCCTGCCAATCTTCATGTTAAACATTCCTGTGCTAATTATGTACAAAATGAAGGGTGCAGTCATCAAATGCCCTCTCATACGATGGTTAGTGATACTGAGGAGGCTTGCTGTCATGTACCCAAACGCTGTAACTCTGTAGACATTCCCTGTCATCCAGGGGTTGAGAATAATTGCGCGCGCCGAAGAATTCATAGCGATGGACAATCGGTATTTGTAGGAGACAGTGTACCCCTTATGCAGTCAGGGTCTTCCGAATCGTCTGATGTAAGTAATCAAGAGAAGTATGGATTACATAACTATTTCTTTGAAAATTTCATTCTATTTTTTTTTGTTTTTTTCTATGCCCAAAAATGTCACCGTTCATTATGGGATTAATTAGAAACTTTTTTCTTCATGACTACTCGTATAGAATGGTTATTAAATATTGTGTATCAAAAGATGGTTGATGCAATTATTTGCAGAATACAAGACGTCGCCTCTCAGGTAAAAGAGTCCGCGGAATTCTTCGTGATTTTTTGAAGAGCTGTGGTGATTGTCGCCATCCCCATACTACAACTCAAGATGAAGGTCATCTCCAACAGGCCGATGCTCCGATACCAAGCATTCGCGTTACAGCCGATGATGACCTTGGCTTGCAAAATCAGCTTCATTCCTCCAATAGCGATAGGTATAGAATAGAAAAATAATTTGCCACATATTAATTAGTACTGTTAAAACTATTACTAATCTTTAAAAAACAATTCTAGGGCCCCCAATTCAATGGCAGATTTTCAACTGCAGTTTGAACAATTGATGGCTGATGTGGAGAAAATAAATACGAGGTCCAGAACATTATTTCAAATGATGAATACCCTTTGTAATATGGACGCTCAGTGATCTTAAGCTTGCGTACTCTACGAATATTTTGAGTCAATTTCAGTAATTAATTTTACTTTTTTCTTCTCTTATTTTTTCATTCCTTAGAAATCTGGAATGATACTTGTCTACTTGGCTTTAATTGTAAATAGCCAGAGAATTTTTGTTTAGCGCTTTTTATGTGTATGAGGGTCAAACGCCGACGTTGAAGTTCAAAGGGCCTCATAAGCAGTCTTCTGTTTCCGGCATTAATCTCCTGAGGAGAACTGAAAATACTTCAAATAAGAATAATATCATCAATGGTTGACATGTGGATATTGATAAATAAAATATAACCATTAAGATGCAGAGGAAAGCAAACTCAAAACTCCAAACTACATATTATCATTTAATTTTTAATCTGATAAAACAGACATAGTTTTTTCGTTAATTGAAGATGAAACTACTACTACTGTTGCTTTACTCTTTACAGTTTTTTTTATATCTTGAAATAAGAACACACAGCATTGTTCTGTTCCACATGCGGACGAAATGTGCAAATCCGAAATAAATCCTTTGTGTCGAGAGTATATTCTATTTATTTAAAACTTAGAATTGGCTTACATAAAATTTGGCAGTACTATATATATGAATTTATGTTTAATTTAAAAAATATCGGGCTGCAGTTTTCCTTTTTCCAGTTTTATTTGTAAGCTCGAGATTAAGGAGCACAATCACATCTATCGTACGGACTGGAACTCATGTTTTCTGGAGGTAATGACGGCGTCAGACCGTCTTCGGGGGCAGGAGGGTTGAAAACGTTGCTGTAAGATGTTTTCAAATAATTGACATGGCCTTGAAGGGTTCGGATACGACCTTGAGCTTGCTCGAAGGATTCACTCAAGCGATTGATTTGTCCTTGCATTTTTTGTCGGATCTGAAAAAGACATGTCATCATTATCTTTCCAATGGGAATAATTTTAAACCTGAAAAATGTGACATTCCCATTTATCTACAACTAAACTATTGGGGGATAATAAGTCTGTGTATATCTTCCATTTTGGTGGAGTTTTATAATTACTTACTTCGTCTCTATCTTTTTGTGCAGCCTTTGCTATTGCCCTACATTGTGCCAGTTGCTTTTCCATATCGGCAATTTGATCCTGCATCGCTCTTCGAATAGTTTCACACCTCTCCTTAGTCCTTGCAACTTGTCTAGCCGCATCCTGGCGTACTAATTCATTTTCTGAGCTCAATTGTACTATTTCGTGTAGTTTTTGCTCCAATTTTTCTTCGTAGTCAGCTTCACGTTCATCGAATCGAGAAACAGCGTTTTTTAAGCGTTCGTTTTCGTTTCTCAACTCACTGATTTTATTTTCGAGGTCATCTAGGCGATCAGAGCCATTCTCCCCCTGTGAAAAAATCCATCCATTTAATAAAAACAAAATTTTAGCAAAATATATCTGCATACAGTTGAAAGATCGTATGATTGACGAACCTTGAGCATTGCATTTTCACTTCGAAGATTATCCAATTGACTAGACAAGGAGCCGATTTTGTCTTTAGCTCCAAGAAGTTCTCTGTCCAACTCTTCGCTATTTCTTTCAGCCAGCACACGCATCTGCTGGCACTCTTGCAATTTTAACTGTGCCTGTTTAAGAATTTCCGGGAGAGGCGCCAATTCTGCCAATTTCTCCTGAAATTGATTTTTCACTCTTCCAATTTCCAATGTAACGTTCTCATTCATCCGTGCGTTATCTATCTCCATCATGTCCAACTGCCTTGATTGCTCCTCCACCGTTTCTTGTGCTTTTAAATATTTATTTCGATAATCTTCAAGCTGGAGCATATAATCTTGATTAGAGAGCCTCAACTCTTCGAGCTCCTCGAGAGCTTCTTTGTGTCGCTGCTCTGCAACCATCAGACGATGTTTATCCTCAATCATCTGTTCTCTACTGCCTCCAAATTTAGTCCGCTCCGACTCAAATTTTTTCAACCGTTCCTCAAGATCGACCAATCGATTCTCAGCTTTTTCCTTGGTGTCGCGAATCTTTCGGTTCTCCTGTTTGATTTTTTCAAAATCTGTCCGGAGACAGGACACTTCACACAGTTTATTCTTGTAATCTTCTTGAAGGCGGGCGTATTGTTCTCGGAGATCGCGCAGATTTTGTTGTGGACAACTGCTAGCGCCCTGAAATCATGTTTTCATTCATTTATTTATTATAGTACTCTCATTAAATTCGTGGGATTAAGAAAAATTACGGGTGGTTGGTCTATGCAGATCCCCGAGCACGAGGAGCCTATGCCTGGATTATTCGTCTGAAATGAAAAAATCAATCATTAATAGTTGTTCACAATTATTTAAACGATTTGTCACATGAGGTAAGATGATAGAAAATAAATGAGCACATTTTATTTCGAGTTACATCTTCCAAATGAACAAGTTTCGAGAAATTTATGGAAATTCATTGATCAACTTTTTTATAGGTGAATTTCATGAATTAAACATGAAGAAAGTAATCATATTTCTAAATACTCATCTGCATTTCAATTCTATCTGAGCATTAATTTTTTTTACTGAGTTATCGTTGTCTCAAATGAATTATTGATTATTTATTCACTTTTGAGAGCATTTGTCCATCATATCCAGAAGAGACACCTGTGACCGATTGAAAAATTGGTGAACCATCCTGAGGAGAAGGACATGGGCAAGGAGCGCAAGGACCAGTGCATTTCAGTAATTTCTTCTGTTGCTCCAGTTGCTCTCTCTCTCGTTGAACATTGGCTAATTCGACCTTCATGCTTCGAACTTCTGACTCCATACAACCCAATTGTTGTTCCTGCGCAAACAATTCAATAATTCAATGAGCATTTATCCATTGACTGATTCAGATGCCTTCAATTCACCAATTGTTTCGTGCTCGTTTCATAAGTATTTAATTTGTCTTGAATTTCAGCTGGACATGGCCCACGAGGAAGTGGACTACCGAGAACACCTCGGGGAGAAACTGCAGGATTTCTACAACACATCGTTGGATTTTCAATACTAACGATTTTTCTTGAATCACTACCACCACCAAGTCGAGGAGTCTCTATACAAACATACCAATCATTGCAATGAACATCGGTTAATTAAACAAGGAGTAAAAATAACATGAATGATGAATAATGATGATTCAAAATCACTAAAAATTATTGATTTTATCTGTCGCCTTTTAAGTGTACAGAAATTTGAACATTCTTTTATATGAAATTGGCAAAAATTATTCTTACTTACTCTGCCCTACAGAATTTGGACCACGTGGACTACCTAAAAATGAAAAAATAAAAAATGTTACTAATGCATGGAATTCACCCCTGTAGTCACGCATTCATTGATACTGATTTATTTGGATTTCAAATAATGAGGAAGACTACCACATGCAGATAAACTGTGAGGAAGTGTCGAGCGGTTAGTGGGACAACACTTGCAGCTATGGCTGTCTGGACGTTGACATTCGGGAGAAAATCTCCTAGATTTATCTACAACTCTCGGAGAATTTCCTGGACTGCTGCAACAAGGTGAATTACTCATTCGTTTATTGATGTATAGCAATTGCTGGCCCAATTGTTCATTTTCTTTCATCAAAAGTTGCATTTCCTTCTGAAGACCACATACTTTTCTTTGCAAGAGATCGACGGTGTTATCCTTTTCAAGCAGGGCCTCTTGTAATTTATATCTGGACAGACATTAGAATTTTGTTGGCAAGTCCATGAAGAATTATACTGATTGATAGGTTGTGAATTTTTCCTTGTGTTTTTGTTTTTTGTTCGATTTTCATTTGCTTTTGTCTGCATATCAAACGGCGAGAGAACTTCGAGGATAAATTCAGGATTTTCAAAATTGAAATATCTCCAAGAACGATTATGTATATGACATTCCAAAATAAAATTACTGTTACTAGCTATTGATCTCTCGATAGCTTGTCTTTTTTTTTTAATTTCCAATCGCCAATAATAGAAATGCTATCAATTTCAAGGATTATAATTAAATGACTCTGAAAATAATTTCATCAGCATTGTACTATGATGTACTATTTCACTCTGTATTTTTCATTTTCATCTCTTCTCTCAGACAAATTAATACAAGAGACTAATACTAGAGATTGAAACTTACTTGTTACCCTCGAAGTGAGCATTTTCTTGAGCTAATTTTTCTTGCATGTTCAATGTTTCAGTTAATTTCCCGGTGATATTCTTCAAACGCTGCAATTCTTCAAACCGAGGTTTCTTTTGGCTGTCAGCAACGACAATTTTGGGGATATTATCCTCGGTGTAACCACAGACTATGACCCTAGGTAATCTTTTGAAATAAATAGTAAGATGATGGAGACAGAAATTCGATATTTAAATAGTGAGCACTCAAAATGCTTCTCATATTAGAAAGATTGTAAAAGTATTTTGTAAAAATGACAAAAATTGGAATTTATCTTCACCTATCTTCTGGAAATTCAGGGGGCCTGATATCGAATTCATCCTCTCCCGAAATTTCTGCATCAACTGACGTATCGAATTTACATTTTGATTCTTCAAGGAGAATTTTATCTTTGCAGGTGAGAGCTGCTTGTCTTGTAGACCCTCTCCCATCTTCTTCCTAGAATATTTCAAAAGGATTCATTAAATAAATGGCCTCTGTGAAGAAAGTGACATGAGAGTACCTCATCCCTATGATGAGGTGGTGCAGGAAACATTTCGAAAATTTTCGCAAACTCTTCGCTTGTGGGATCTCCTAGTCCCAACATTCTTTGAAGCTTTCTTGTCATGTTTTCCAATTCATTCATTTTTGCTATTATTTGATCGCTTTTGATACTGGCCATTACTTTATCCTCCTCCGTTAAATCTTCTTTCTGAATTTTCAATAAAAACCCTCAAATTAGACTCATGTAAGACTCATAAGAAATTAACTTATTCGAGCTCATTCACTTGCTGCAATTCTGTAAATTCTTTCTGCAACATATCAATCTCCTCCTCTATCAGTTTGCATCTCTCTCTAGCTTCAGTTATTTCCGCCAACATTCCCGAATCTGTCATTGGCAATGAACTCACGAGAGAAGCAGTTCGTTGCCCAGGAAGAATCTCCACCCCTGAAATAAATTCGCATTTGCGCAAATTTTTGTGAACATTTAAGTCACTAGGCTCTTTCACCACTAACATCTACAAAAAATATTCAACAAAATTTATCTCAGTTATCTGAAATGTTCAAACATAATGAAAGAACATGTTCTTTAATTATTAAGAATCTGGGAATCAAGATAAAGTTCTGAAATTTTCCACAGAAATATCTTTGTGAGTCATAAATATATTAAAAAAAATGGCGCTTTGAAATTAGCTGCAGGCAGATTCACCATGACTATCCGGCTAGACCCTTTTATAGGCCAATCTTTTTGTTATTTTTCATAAGTGATATGAAGAGCAGCAGAATGATTACCTTCAGCTACTCCAGGGGGGATAGGATGATCAGGTGGTCTAGCTTCAATTTTTAATGGCGTAAGTTCTTCCTCTTCTTGCCCAATTTGCGGTTGTTGGGCTTCTGAAGGAGGTTCGTCACTTTCTTCATTTTTGATACCAGATACATCCCCATGATTGTCCTCTATTTCTTGTGTGTCTACTTGTTCTTCGTTGCCCTCTACTGGAGGGCCTGAGATTTCCGCAGTTTTATTGTCCTCTTCAGTTACCTCTGGTGAATCTTCGATTTTTACATTTGATTCCTGTAGATCAGTATTATCTTGTGCAAGACCTTCTTCTTCGTCTGCCATGTTCGACGTTAGATTACTGTTGAAATTGAGGGCAGAATGTTGGACCTGATTGTTGGTCGGGTGGTAATTGAAGTCAATTTGGTAGTACTATAGAGAAAATAGGAGAAATTAAGGACCGGTTGGATTATCTGGAAAAGATAATTTACTCCAAAATTGGGATTCCTAATTACTCTGGCAATTAATCGTTTTTTTCAATAATTGTTAGCTAGCGTTCTAGCGATTGTCAATGACTAGAACGCTAGCTAACAATTATCGGAAAAAACAATTAATTGGCGGAGTAATTAGGAATCCCAATTTTGGAGTAAATTATCTTTCCGAGATACTCCATCCGGCCCTTAACTAGTCATTGGTTTAGGTGAAACATTGGTATAGAATGTTACCTGGTCTGGAAACTGCGCTTCTAAATTTGGTGGAAGAAAGTCTGAATACTTTGAAGATAACGAGTCAGAAGCTATGTCATCTGCTTCATGAAGTTGAAGAGATGGGCTCTTTAAATTTATTGTTTTTTTAACATCAAAAAGTGTTTTTAAGGAGTCATATGGATTTTGTGTCAATGGTGTTTCATATTCGTGTTCTTGGTGAGCACGAAACTGTCTCTTTTGGTTGGCATTTTGGGGTAGTCTCTTGCGCTTTAGATCTTGGGAGACTTTATTCCGCAGAAGAATCGAATCTGAGGCTCGATTTTCTCCCGGCTTTGAAGATAGTTTAACGAAACGAGAATATTGGTGACTACTCACTCTTCGCTTCTGTCATATTCAATATTATCTTCTTATAATTTCTATTTTCTGGCATTAATAAACTTGATATGAATTTTACCTTCATTATTTTACCTTGGTGAAACTAATATGTGAAGTAATACTAGTCCCAAATATTAAGGAGAAATTAAATGCTTTACTCGAAACTATGACTGTGAGATAAAACTAGTAGATGAAAATTTTTACAATTAAAAATAAATCGCGGCGCCAATGATTCACGCAAATCTTTGATTATTTTTGATGGTTAATTGGTGATCGAACATAATCTGACATTTGACGAATGTCTTTTTTTATTTCCGTTCTTATCCCGAAGATTGGCTTAAAGAGAAACATCGAGCTATGTTACGAAAATTATAATAAATATTTTTATTATATACAATATGACTGGAAGAGAATAGGTAACTTAATTAATTATACCTGAGTAATTTATGTCATAAGGGCTGGAAATAATGTTGTAGGCTATACGATAATTAGTAGATATTTGGAAACACAAGAATTTGAGGAAGCCTAAATGTCACTTTCTATTATTGTCAGTTGTTTTTCGGTTCTTACAATTTTTTAATGGACTTCAGCATATCTTTTTTTTCATTCGAAAGTTAACTTTTCACGCTTCTTAAAATATAATATTCTATTCGTAATTGTTCTTTTAAGGCCCGGATGGACTGTCTGGAAAAGATAATTTACTCCAAAATTGGGACTTCTAATTACCCCGTCAATTAATCGTTTTTTCCCATAATTGTTAGCTAGCGGCCTAGTTGTTGACAACCGCTAGAACGCTAGCTAACAATCATTGAAAAAAACTATTAATTGCCAAAGTAATTAGGAATCCGAATTTCGGAGTAAATTATCTTTTCTAGATAATCCACCCGAGCCTTAAATAATATAACATCAATTGATTAGTAATAATTTCAGCCCAAGTGAGTAGATTATTAATATTGTAAATTTCAACTATTTTTTCTTTTTCAACGATTTTTCCCCTTCTCATCAGGTTCATGATCTCTAATAACGATGCAATTCAAATGCTTGATCGCAAATCAAGTGAGTAATGGATTTACAACTCATATGAGTTAGATGAAAATGAAATAATGATTCTTTAGTAATCGTCATTGACGCTCCCTTATAGATAAGAGATCTCATGTTTAGTTTGTTTAATTTCTCGTGTAAGCATGAACTGGACATTATCTTTTGATCTCATTTCACGTATCATCGGCTCTTCTTCATCTTTCCTAAAGAAATCGAGAATTCCCCAAACAATTAAATTAATCAAAAATTGTACTTCAGTAATGGATAATGTCTTCAAGGAGTTCAGAATCACTTACATTAATTTATTGAGATCAAAAACATACGCGAACTCTTGTGACGAAGAAAATGTCGCAGACTTTTCCAAAGCTCCAATTTCTCTTATGAGTTTATTTACTTCAGAAGAAATCACAGCCAATTGTTTCTCGTAGAAATTCGTATCATTTTCTAATTTGATTGAACTCTAAAAAGATTATAATTGTTACTATACGATTGATAGAATTTAAAATATTGATGAAACCTAGAAATTTTTCTCTAACTTACATATTCACTTTGAGACTCGATCATTAGACGAGCATAAAAGGCAGCTTTCTTTTGCAGATCCTCTCTAAAATACGTATCGTAAATTATTTCTCTACATATACGATAAAATGGAAAATGTGAATTTAGAGATACGACTTCGCCTTTAAAAATGCAATTTGATATTGTAAGATTACCGAGTATTTTTTCGTTCATTATCATTTTGATTTTCACGAATATCAATGTGGTTTTTAGTCTCATCATTGCTCACAGTCTTCTGAGCAATGGCTTCTGTCAAACCCTGATTGCTGTCACGCAAAAGATTCAACGACAATTCGAATTTAGCAATATCGTTGAAGAGTCTTACTTCACGGTGCTGGTATTGTTTCAATGTCGTAACAGTCCTCTGCACTGCACCACTCAATTGTTTATCCTTGAAATTACATATCAATAAAAATTTAACGAATCTGCTTGATACATTAGCTTGGATAGAAAATATTGAACATCGAAAATTGTGAATGAGTGAATGAGTACCTCGTTCACGAGCTTTTCTGCTCCCTCTTTAAAATCCCCGCCAATAAGTTCAAGAGGATGACTAGACATTCGCGAAGATTTTGACATTGTTGAGTGTTTAATCAACTTTGTGATAAAATCAGTAGTGTATAGTGGATTTGCTTAATAATCTAAACAAAGGAAACTCAATGAAATGCCTAAGTCATTTGTCACAGAATGCGAATGACAATGTTTTCCTCCTTGCAATATTCATTTCTTCCATTGCTTCCCGATGTCCGTGTAATTTGGCGCCTCCGTATGTAAAATTATGAACTTTATTATCCAATTATAATGCCCTACCGATAATGAAGATTATTCGCGATAAATTTGGAAAACGAAGACATTTGAAAAATAAATAATACAAGAAATCGAAATAACAAATGAACACGAATATAGATCTCTACTTTTTTTGTAAACAAATTGCAATCATGAATCATTGACGTAATAAATGCGTTATTATGATTTTTTTATTAACAGATTCATTAACAATTTTCAATTTTCAAAAAAAAAGAACAAAAATGGATTAATAAATTGGAGTAAATTCTAATTTAAAGATTTCTTAAAAATTCTGATTATTTACATATATAATAGGATAAAGTTTAGCATCGTTAGACTTCCAGCCCTTGTCGCCGTTATATTCTCATTTTTCGTACATTTTATGATATGATCAAAATCAAACTGTATTCCACAATCTCTCTTCAGTTTTCTGAGTATTATTTTTTCCCATCGGTTACCCATCAACCTTCCCACCTTCCTGAGGAAAAGATAAAAAAGGGAAAAATTAATATACCCTTGATTCAGTAGGATGCATCATCAAAGGCTTGCCAGTTACCACCATAACTCGAGTGTTTCTTGACCGAAAGGGAAAACGGGTAGGGGTGTAGAATATTGATAGGGTCCAAAAATACACACAAGTCGTTCCACCTGAAACTTTATGATGCAAATCAAACCTATTGTACCATATCTGTCAAACAATTGATGGCCAATTCAAACACTGCATTTGTATTTCGAATTTACATCATCATTTTTCATCCCACACTAAAAACAAATATTTGTATTTGTTTCCTCGAATTTTGCCGTAGAAAATCATCATGATAATTATAGCCTTGAGTGTACTCTCTCAATAGTTACATCTCAAGAACGTATTGGAAATTCTTCTCCCAAGAAAATACGAAATAAAAAAAAACTAACACATCATCAGAGGAGTCGATTAGAAAAAAACCATGCAAACCACAATTATATATTATATATACCGATATAATTGTCATAATAAAAAGCTAATCAGATTGGTGGAGAAATGATTGGTTTGGAAAAACGCGATTTAAAAAAAGTAAATAATCCTTTCATGGAAGGTGAATACACGAAAAGTGAAATTGCAGTGTTTTAAGGGTTAATAAAAGAAGAAATAACTTGTGGTATTGTTTATATTGGCAATAATAAAGATTGTAGGCGGAAGAAGAAAAGGAGTGTGGGTATGTCTTTTGTATAAAAAGTATAGAACAAGGTTGGATAAAAGAGTGTAGTGTAGTGTGTGAGTCTATCGGCCACGAAATCGTGTCATGTGTATATGTATATGTGCTCCTGTCTAGTGGTTGATAAACATGTTCAGTCATGAGTGTTCACTGTTCAGTCTTCGTGCGTACTCCGCACCGTCCACACTGTTCACTCAATTCCACGTTTTATTTCTAACTTTGCTGTGTTGACTTTTTTCACTCGTTCCATCCACACCAATTTCCTGCAAATACGTGGATTTTTGGTGACTTCATTTTGGTGATGACACCATGAAGAAGAGGCTTACTCAATGTTTAGTTCTGGTGAGTCAATTAATTTCACAAGTCATAGTTAAGTTGGAGGATCATATATGCTGGCAGTGTTTTTTACGTATGTACGAGGAACGGATTATTTGCAGAATAATTATGTTGGATGAATGGAATTGGTCGCAAGGTGACGTACGTGGAAATTCGTCATGTTTTAAAACCCTTATCTTATCGCAAACCCATTATCATTTACGAGCCATCAGACAATCTTTGTGATGTATAATGGAGAATAATACAGAATGAGGATTTTTTTGGAATTTCAATGGCTAAAGTTTGAAAAATAAATATTTTTTCACTGTCGTTATGTTATTCGGAGTGATGAAACAGGACGAAAAAAATGATAAGTGAATACTGTTGTGGTCACAATTCCAACATAAACGAGGATATGATTAAATTCTTCAGCTTCGGAGAGATAAACGCGACAATACACTGAGATAGATTCAACTATTTCCTCAACTGAATTCTAATGAAATTATTATTTTTCCTATTGGAAAATAGTAATTTTACAATAATTTAATGAATTATGTTACCCTCATGGTAAAGACTCGACACACCCTTAAACGTAGGCGTCGGTTCTACGCTGTCAACACAATAATTCTTCGCGGTACGTCGTATTAATATTATTGTTAGAATCATCATCTTTACTTGTTCCTACAAGCCCAATTAATCATTCTACAGTGAATCAATACATGACGTTGCGATGCATCATCACGCTAAGAAAGACAACTGGGTGCATTTCTTATAGCTTCATACATATGAAGAAATCCAGTAGAAAAACAGGACTTTACCCATGCAATTATTCAAACTATTTATTATTGTTATATAGGTTGAAGGTTATTCATTATTTCATTATTTATTTGGGAAATTTTCTGTTCGTTCGTGCTTAGTTCAATTGAGCATGTCCTCATTTTATCACGGTTTTTTCTGCAGCATAAGTGTGCACTATGCTTAAAAATATTTGATTATAAGAATGTGTCAGATACTGATGCGGAGTAAACTCAAAAGTTTCATGTAAAAATCACTATTTTTCGGGGAATCCTTGGCGAATACATCATATTTCGGAGAGTAGTGAAGTTTTTCTGTTATGCGAAATTGCACATCATCCGGAATTTGCAAGGAACATGAAAGATAAATCCTCATTAGAACAACCCGAATAATATTATTTTACGGAGTCGATTCAAAAAATTTAAGTGACCGTATCGTAATTTTTCACTAGTAATTCAGATAAAAATTACGGAGCACCGCAGAGAAATTCTGTCACTTTAGATAAAAACTACGTGACAGTTCCGTAAAATTTCCGATAACCACATTTCGCTTTGGAATTACGGAAAATACACGTGATTTTTATTGAATATTTCTCTCTGTGTAGAAAGAGCGAAGTGTAGTGCTAATTCGAAAATTTGAAGTATGCAAATGTGGGAATTGAGATTAAAAATTAATGACATTTTCATACAATAAATCAAGTATCGAGTTTCCAGAATAGAAGGAAACACAATGAAAATGTTCAAACTGGAAGAAAATATAGAAGGAATTGATTCCCCATGATGAAAAAAAAAGTACAAATTCATACAAAAAATCAACTTTTTTTGAAAATTTTTTCAAAAACAAAAAGAAAGTGTCCGCTCCACCCAAATCGTGTAATTTGTATTTAAAAATGGAAAATCATCACTTCAGAACTGATCAATATTTTTGCAGTATTTTTTGAAAATAAAAATATAGTTAAAAATTGAAATTTCAAAAGGAAAAAAACTTTATTCAATAGATATTTCGGGAAGTTATGAATTTTTGAAAGAAAAAATTAGAAAAAATTCATGAAAACCATTACCTACTATTACCCACAAAAAACTCAGCAAAATTAAAATAAAAAAAAATTTTATACGTCTTTGTTTTTTCGGAGAATGGCCCATATTTAGATCGGAATTTTCAATACTACACATTGGCTTTGAAAAAGGACACATCGCATAATATAACATTCCCCAAGAATGTGCGAAAAAAAAACAATTGTGATAGGTGCACAAGCATGTTAGTGAAGCCAATGATGTTTGTAACAATTGTACGATAAATATTTTAATTCTCAATCCTTGAGACTATTTGGAAGTGGAAAAGTTTCATCAAGCGATGTTTATTATAAACTAAAAATTTCGTTAAATATTATCCCATGACACTTCCCACATGTAATTTCTATTTAATGTCACGCTTAAACAAATATTCTAATTCGAGGAATTCAACTGGATTCATTGAAGAGAATTTAATGGAGCCTGAAAGAGTGGCCAGCGTAATTTTTCCTGTATATGTAATTCTGTTAATTTTTGCATTTGATTTCGAAACGCTATATCAAGCCGTCTTACAAATGCGTAGAATCTTTGTATTTTATGCAATTAGTTTTTTAACCCTCAATATTCTTCATCACTCGGCAAATGCGGAAATATTGGAGATATTGGAGAAAAGTATGACCTGCGAGGTAATTGACCTTTTCCAGGCGTGTGGGTAGTGGCTGTTGTACAAATTAGGAAACACATAACTCTCGTTTCATCGTGTCAAAAGGCGTGAGTTTTAATTAACCAATTATGATCGCCGTGAGCCGTGACATGTCATCTGAGTCACAGATGCAATATGTGAACAGATCGGACAATCTTATTTCATTCAAATTTTCTTATTTTGTATTTCACTATTTATATGTATTAAAAAATAAGGGCAGTTTGTGGTATTTACACGATTCCTTTTGTTTAAATATTTATTTATATTTATTTATATCTCTGAATTAAATCGAGACAAAGGACTTTGAGAATGATTTGTCATCGTACGTACCTTCGGATTGGAAGTATATTTCAAAACTCGTAAATATATTGTATGTAAATAAATTTCACTGTCTAATACTAATTTTCCAAAGAATTCTACTTTTGTTGTATTATATATTAAGTATAATATAAAGCTATGTACATGATTATATCATATATATTTTCATTTTTCGGCTCATTTTTTTCTTGTAGTTTCTCTGAATTTTATTACCATCCACGAAGCACGTATGTGTAAAATCACCAGTTGAGGTTTAAGGATAACTAATCTCTACTAAAGCAATTATTGGGAGTATACGTGTATGATGGAAGTAATCATAAAAATGTTATAGTGCTGTTTATGCATTCATTCACTCCATTAAAAAAATATTAGTTGAAACTCAAGGCTAGGAATAATGCTGAAAAGACCTTTTTTCATCTCGAAATATTTCACACTGGTATCTCTACTCAGTCACGACTGAGTCATTATCGTCCTTCTAGTTATTCCAGATAAAACCATGCGTGCTTCGAAATCCCAAAGAATGTGTTAATGATTATATTATATATCAGTATACCCACACACAACAGACTCTTATCAGTGATCCCTTCATCATAAGAAAAACCCTATTTTTTTATCGAGTTCTTTAATTTTTGCACTTGGTATTTTACAGATGCAATGACGTCAAAAAAACGGCAAGCACACATCAGGGAAAAATAAAGGAGAAGCGGAAGATTCAAAAGAGACTTGAAATTTAATCACATTTTATTGCGCCAAGGTTGCATGGATGTGCATCGAAAGTGGTAGCAAAAAAGGTTTGTCGTAATTTGATTGCTGCAGTCAAGTAATTGATCAGTTAAATGTTACCATGACATCCATTTTTTCCAAAATCTTTCGCATTGTGGAGATTGCTTTCTTTCTTTTTCGCTTTCTCCCCGCAGTTCGATTTAAACGTGACGGACCAAAGACACAACAGGTTGTGGGCTATTGTGAAATCGCTTCATTCCTATCCACAATACGATAAATGAAATTGCAAAGATTTTTGTTTTATTCTGAGACTGATTAATTTGAAGGGAATTTTTGGAAGTGCCGGTCAATTGAAATATTTTGGCAATTCTGATAAACGATGTGAATACATACGAGTGTATTAGAGGTATTCTTAGACTTAATTGATATGCAATCCACACCAATCCATGACAGTATAATCCAGGGATAGCCTTGAAGGGTGACCGGATGCTACCAGTACACTGTTTGCTTCCTTTTCAGACAACTGACAACTAGACAAACCAATAACGCTACAATTTGCTGAATCTTACGTTAAAAAACTGGAACTTACGCCATAGATGTGATAGATTTGTATTTCATGTTCATACGACTCTCTTCCTGCATTTGCATAAGAATTCACAAAATCAGTAATTAATACAGTGAAATAATTTTAAACTTGACAAAAAATTAATTTTTCACTAGAAAAAATCACTTGATGATAAAACTATCATTGAGTGTACAAAATAATTGGAGAAACTTTTGAGAGCAAACGTCCCTTAAAGATTTTTATTCGAAATTGTTTATTAATACAGTGGGAGGCTGAGTTTTCGGGCTTGTTCTTATTAAGAATTGAGTATTCTGTACCGAAATTATAATTCATTTGGTTTAAGTACTGAATTAATACTGTGACAAATTGTATCGGTCTAATGTCAAATGATTCGAAATACGGTTCATTTTGTATTTGACCGCTTACCCCAATTGAATTGAAGTTAATAAAATAATAGCAGGGGAAAAATGGAACGCATAAAAGAACGGGAAAGATTAAAAAAGCTAAAAGCTATTATGTTATAAAATTAGGAAAAATGATGGTTATATAGAGATGTTATCGCGCCATCCGAGCAGGAAATGTACTGTTGAGGGGCATTGGCCATTAGGCGTTATAAGTTGAACAGTTACATGCACGGATCTATTATATCGTTTACAGTTGTATATGTACGGACAACATGCTCTATTTTTCCCTTTCGAAAACCTATTTCTATGGAAAATCTGAAATTGTTATTGGTATTTTATTAATACACATTTCTCTAATTTCAGACACGAGGATGGCATCTCGCTTAAGACCAATAAAAATTACAGCAGTGGGTGATGGTATGGTAGGTAAAACCTGCCTCCTCATCACATACGTTGACAAAAAATTTCCCACGGAGTACGTACCCACTGTGTAAGTTGATTCAATCATTAAACCATTCACGTAACAATAAAAATCCTTGTGTCTTTTCCACTCTCTTTCTCGATTTTTTTTTATCCGCAAAGCATTTTTCACGTTGAATAGCGAAAAATAGGCACGCAATGATGTTACGAATGAAATGACTGTATTTTCATTTCTACCTCGTTTTATCAGGTTCGACAATTACTCAGATAATATTACTATGGATGGGCAGGAGTTCAATATGATACTCTGGGACACAGCAGGACAGGAAGATTACGAGAGACTTAGGCCACTTTCATATCCAAATGTTGGTTAATATCTATCTATCTATATACAGATACTATGTACTCTCCTGATTCAGGGTTCAGTTGTCACTCTAATAAAACATTTATTTGTGTTGTAGACGGATTGTTTCCTCTTGTGCTTTTCAATCAGTGCAAGAAGTTCATTTGAAAATATTTTTAGTAAATGGTATCCAGAAATTAAATTTCACTGCCCTAATGTTCCAATTGTTCTCGTGGGTGAGTAAATTAAATGATCCATTACTTAGTGATACAAGTTATATATTTGAATAGTTGTATTCCATCATTTCTTTTGAGCCAATTACTCAATTCAACGTTTCTCTGTAATTCTAGGGACAAAAGGTGATTTGAGAAATCAAGCAACAACTGAAATAATTACACCGAAGGAATGTAAAAAGATGAAAGAACGAATTCGAGCAGCCAGATACGTCGAATGTTCGGCAATGAATCAAGAGAACCTCCAAATGGTATTTATCGAAGCAATCAGAGCAGTTTTAAAAAAACCACCGGGAAAAAAATTATGCTGCATACTGTGAATCAAAATGTTTCTATGTTTGGATATTGAGATTAATTAATTTAAATTTTAAATCGTATTACCCCTTATTTCTGGAGAATAATTCCTATGAATTTCATAGGAATTGAATGATTATTGTATGAATTTCTCTCAAGTTTGATGAAAGAAAGCCACGACCAAAGACTTGTTCAAGTACAGTTTGATGTGCCTTCACTGTACAGAATAAATTTCTTCTACTGTAAATACTTTTTAAAATTCTCGGGGAAATATCCCTTGAATTTTCACCTTATAGAATTATCAATTAAAGACTGTTTGTTCCTAAAAATTCGAAATTACTCCCATTATTCAACACACTAATGTTTTTACGCTTGACCAAGAATGCTCCGTTTATATTTAATGAAGAAAGTAAACAAGTATTGTAGATGAAACTATATCGCCTCTGTCTATACTTTATTCTACATAGCGTCCATGTAATATTGAACGATTAATTACAATTTTCAGAAGAACAGATAATTAGGTATATCTGAATATCAATTTCACTGTCCAACGAACACTGAATATATGAAAAAAATCGTGAATAGTGAACTAAATGAACTTACGAATTAAAAATGTACAATATAAACATGAATAGTATGAATCTCATCTCTCTTTTTACGGATGAAGCATGTATCAAAATTCTAGTGTTATATTATCGTGTAAAACCTCCTTCACCCATTGGAGTTACTTTTTGTTGGAGGATTTTTCCATAACCACCTCGACCACCATCGAAATCAGATCGATATTCATCACGAACCTGAAAATTAACAAATTCAAGGTAGAAAACAGGATTTGCCTTGCAACTTGTTCTGGGAGAATTTAACGCTGGGATGTGTGATGTATGGGATCATTCAGTAATGATTAGAATTAAAAATTATTAGAAATCAGGAATTTTCTCTGCGTATTTCCGTTAAATAGGAGAGTTGGAGTTGCTAAACACGTTTCTAAGAAAATTGAGCTATTCTCAGAGATATAATTGAGCTTCAGAGATATTGCTTTGCAATATAAATACAAGCTAAGCAAGATAAATGGTTTTATTTTTTCACTGCTGAATGAGTCGCAAATTTTCTTCTATTCAATATCCCTAATCTTAGACGTATTCTACTGTTATAAAATTATTGATTGGCCATTCTATACAGAAGTTTTTCGCAATTTGCAAATTGATAATGGCCTTTGAATGGTTATCTGTATTGTAAGCACTGTTTAGCTTCGACTCATGACTTCTGTGAATGGAAAATGAGCGTGGTATGACGCATAAACCCTCTGTGGATTCATTGCATGAGAAAATTCTAGTTAGTATGATTCAATGTTCATTTAATGGTTACACTACATGCATTCAATATTTTCCTCCTAAAATATCATCTCAATTGGTATTTCGCAGCAAAACATGGATTTTCTGTATGTATAAGTCTTATTTCCTCTTTATGAATAAATTATTTAATTGATTTGCTGTCAAATAATTCTTCCCTTGGGAAGTGACTGGTGATTAGTAAAGTATTGTATATAGAAGGACCTTGCATGGATTTCCTCTTTAATCAATGATGAAGTGATTACATACCGGAAATTTTTATTTCAAAAACTTCTATGTCAATTTTTCGCTGTTAAAGATCTACTTAGGGAGTAGGAGTTATTGCCGCTATATCCTCTCAATTTTCAAGATTTTCACACATTTATGACAACCGGTGGATAAAATTTACACAAAAAAATATACCGCTTTTATGTTTCATTATTATTCAATATCTTGTGAAGTTTGATTATTCTAGAAGTTTTCTACATGCTTAGCAAACTTTGCCATTAATTTGAAAAAATAAACGCATGACTATGACAATTGGTAAGTCATTGAATAATGATAAACCTCAAAAGGGCATATTTTTTCACATCGATCTGATCCAGGGTTTCATCGACGTTTACAAAAAAAACCCTTAAGGGCTGTGGTAGAGATTGGCCAACTATTTATACGTTTTGCAAATGAATAAACTTTTAAACTTACTTGACCCCCAGTTTTTCCACGTCCATACTGTCTGCCCTCTACAAATCCAGCATCCCAATCAGTTCGAATTATTCTGTCATCGAGCCTCGTACCATTAACATACCTCATACAATTTTCAGCATCAGCTCTCAAATAATACTCGAGAAAACAAAACCCACATGGTGTTTTTTTGTATTTGTCCAAACCCATAACAATTCTCTTGATATCACCACATTTTGAAAATAATTCGTAGATCTGTTCTTCGGTAGTGAAGAAAGATAGATTTCCGACGTAAAGGGTGGTTGAATTCCGAAGTAGCCTATCTTGTTCGGCACGCGAACCCTAAATAAATATTGACAATCAGATGAGATTATTCATTAGATTTGATTCCTTAGACTGGCGGTTCACCGCTGGGACTCTCATCATAGGTTATCTTGAAAAAATTTGCTTACCTTGAAATGTTGATCTCGGTAAGAACTCAATTCAACTGATGTTGAAGAAACTAGAGAAGTCATTTTGTCCCTTAAGCTAAATAAACTCCTGCCGAATCTTTTTTTTCAATCCAGATTTGTAGAAAATCGTCAAGTCAGACGGGACAAATGACAAACGTCTGCGATGCGTGATGTACATGTATATAGTATAGTTGTATATTTGGTTGGCTATATGAAGTGGCGTCACCTGAAAAGTGAGTGAAAAACAATGAACCGGGAAAGTTTGAAGATGGCACGATATTTTTTACACCTTTTTTTGTAGACTACCGCTTTTACGATTTTTAATCAATATAAATAGATAATCAAAGTATTATTCAAAGGAGATCTTTCTATAAATATATATCTTTCCAATTACGCACGTGGACTAGTAAAAATATTTTTTTTGTGGACTTTTTTTATTTTCTAAATAGATTATTTCTCCCACCTAATTGCATGAATTATCGCTTCTATTCGATGGTAATATTCGATGATTAAAGCACTAAATGAATTTAATTCCCGACCTTTCAAGTGCTTTATCACACAATCATACGAGAATAAAAATTTGGATAGCCCGCAATAAAAGACCTAAAATTGAATTTTTATACTCTGATGGTAATTGCAGTTGAAATTAGATTGCTATTCCTAACTTCTGGCTATAATTCCCATTAGGTATTTAACAATCAAGGAAAGACGTGTAAAGGTTTCATAGTATTACAGTAGCAGACAATAATTCTACTATTAATAAATGCGTAAAAAGATTATTTAAAATTTTTCAAATTCTAACAAGCTGGCACCTCTATTTTCATCAAAAGGTACATGCAGATATCCAGATGTCGTTGTTAAAAGTTGGCTTGATGAATCTGGGAATATTTGTGAGACATTATTTTGAGTTATAAATATGAAAAATCAATTTGACTGGACATAAACGATTTTTATTAATACTATTTTAGAAATTTGAATTATTTGCTTTACTTATTGGCTGTAATTTATTCATTAAAATTATTTGTGCATCAAACAACTGTCAACATGCAGGGGATGAAGCTGAAGGTTAGAGCACAAGCATTTATTTTCATGAAAAAAATTAATATTTTATGTCAATCTATGATTACTATTTCTGATAATCGAATCAGCTGCACCAATTATGAGTATTTCTTAGTCCATCAAAAGCCATGATTCTTTCAATGTTTACACTTTATTTTGACATTTCAATTTCATTATTTTACAACGTTGATTTATGACATAAATATATATCTCCGATGATGAAATAGAATGTCAAGAAATCGTTACGAAGTTTCAAAATTTATGTTTTGATCAATAAAAGCTCTTGAAAAAAATCCTCATGCCGGGTGGACTATACGCTGCAGTACCACTGGCTAAGTCCCAATCTACACCATCTGGTAAACCAGGAGAGTCCAGCAACGAAATTCTACCAAAAACATTGATTCGTCCCTCAGAATTGCCGATTTACGTACACGACCCACCACCAGATCAACAAGTCCAACGGTAAATCACAAGTAATTCACGATTCATTGTACTCACCCACTACTTCTTACTACGTTTTAAAAACTAGAAAATACAATTTCCAGGATTTCCCATTTTGAAAAATAAAAAATATTCCACCTGCACCAAAAAGTTTTCGCAGATTCATGGAGTATAAAAAATTGGGTTCAAAAGAAATCGTGTGAAATTGAGCATTATTAAATTTTTTGACTCTTACAACAATTTCTGACTGATTCGAATAGGATGCAATTGTGGCATTTATCAAATCATTATAATAATTCACCAGTTGATTAGAAAAGAAACCACTTCTTCTATTCTAGTGCAAATGATCAAGATTCGGCAGGTTTTTTGGAGCATGGATTCGGAGCTGTCCGAAAAAACATTCAAGACATCTTGAATGAATACAATTCCGTCACCAGCACCGTCAGTGATAAATTTAATACAGGAATAGAACATAGCCAATGTAAATATGAAAACGATAATATTATATTTTCATCTATTGAACTTTACCATATACCCTCTCACTATTTTGCTACCTAAGAGGTTTTCAATTATTAAAAAGAATCATTCCCATTATATACCTAGTTCTCCGACGTTTTTCTTAATAAATATTCTAAGAAATAAAAATATTTTATCAATATTTCTAGTGATGCTGGATTACTTACGTGAAGAAACGAATACGTTACCGCGACTTGGAGCTGTAGCAATTGGTGGTCTCACTGGATTAATATTCAGTCTTCGCGGTGGTAAATTCAAACGATTTGTATACACAACAACTGGTGCTCTTGGTGTTGCTGCCGTTTGTTACCCGAGACAGGCAGAAGCTGGTATTATGGCTGCTAAACATTATGCCAACATTGCTATAAATTTTGCTTATGGAGGTATGCTAACGTTTTTATCATATCTATGTCAAATTTATGTAGTATTTTGCAAATATTTGACTACTCACGAATTTATTAACCTATGGAATTAAAAAATGAAATGTTCTGTATTGGACGAATCATAATTCTAGTTAAGCCTGGAGAGAAACAAATGGAGATATCATGGCCTGAATTACCATCTTTCCAAATGCCATCGTCGTTTTCAGATATTATTAATATAGTTTCTGAGACAGGTTCCAGTGTAGCGTCTAGTATTGGTTCATTGGCTGGTAATATAACTGAAGGCGTTGAGGAACAGGTATTATGGCATCCAAGAGTGTTCTGCCCTCGTCACCTTCCATTTCACATCACTCCTTTCATATTCCTCATCGGACGAATTATCTTACCTACAAACTATTAATGACATCCATATATCTATTTAAATAACGTAATAAATGTTCCCTTTCATTAGGTAAAAATTAAACTATGACTCTTGAAACTTCTCTCTAGATAACAACTGTGAATGCGAGAAAGAGAAATATGATTCCCATCCTAAATCGAATGATTTGAATTGTTTCGAGAGTTCAAATGAAATAGCCGACATTTCGAATCCCAAGAAACGAAAATCCGTTGAAACAACCACTCGATGGTGGTGGAAATTCGTCTGTAATTCCCTATGAAATCCTCAAAATCCACAAATTACCTTTTTCATTCACTTTTTTAATCGAGTTTTTCATTTTGCAGAAAAAATCACCAGAGACTGCTTCAATTCCAAAAGAAAAATAAATAATGTGAAAGATGGAATATTTAGCTCATTGATTGAAATCCAAAGGATGGACAACAATTTACAATCATGATAATTATTTGAGATCAACTATACAGATCATTGAAATTAATAAAAACGTGTACATAATTCAGACGAGTATGATTTAATGCCTCTAGATTATTTCACTATTTAAACAAAATTCTCGATTGAATCGCTGAATGGGAGCATACTTTAAAGTAAATTCATTGTGACAAGTTATTTGGGCTTTGTGCGATCGACCTGATGAATTATATTCTGTTATTTGTTGTTGTTGTTTGTTTGTGATATATATTATATTAATTTTCAATTATTTTTTCAATTATTTACTGTTTAACTTGAATTATTCAATGATATGAGAGAATAATGAGAATATCACCCTAGAGGTCATCACTATCCAGGTCTACTTTACAAAAACACATGTCTGCCGACAGTTCTAGGGCTCGTACGATTCGTAAGATATTAATAGCCACACTTGGAAGTACATATCTATAATTTTCTAAAAGCTTCAAAGAATGCTTAATAAGTGAAAATAAAACGTAAAATCTTGAATGATCAAAATCTGTGAAATAAAAAATGTTCAAGATCAATAATGACGTAATATATTAAGTGATGATTTAAGAATTGAAAACACCATAACCTCTCAGTCATTGATCAAAGTGTCTTGAGTTCTTTGAATAATGAACGGAATGAGATACGTATCAAGTTGCATTAACTTGGAGCGATCTCGAAGAATTTTGTCCTTGCAATGGCAAAAGAAGGATCAAATCAATCGTATGTCTCCATTATTGTTCCATAACATGCTAAATGAATTCCATTGTTCAGTTTATGACAGAGCAGATTCAAGACCTACAAGTAAAAATTCTCACAATTTAGATGTTGAAAGAAAAAATCGCTTTCATGAAGGGCCCGATCTGGCGGACTTTATTCTCGCAAACACAAAAACAACACCTTCAGTGAGTGCTAGGAAACATCCATATTTAAGAACGAATTATGGGCCCGAACAAAAAGTTTACTTTGATGTTTATGGATGTCAGATGAATGTCAATGATACAGAAATTATCTGGTCTATATTAAAGCGGAATGGATATAGTCGAACGATGGATATGGACGATGCTGATATTGTTCTGCTAGTGACGTGTGCGATAAGGGAAGGAGCGGAACAGAAAATCTGGGGAAGAATAGATCAGTTGAATAGTTTGAAGAGAAAACGAAAAACTTTTTCGAGCAAAACTCCCCTGAAGATTGGGATACTTGGCTGCATGGCCGAGAGACTCAAGACGCAGATTTTGGAGAAAAAAAAAGCTGTGGATCTTGTAGCTGGACCTGACAGCTACAGAGATTTGCCAAGACTACTGTCCATTGTAGAAAATCATGAAACTGCCATCAATGTCCAACTTTCCCTGGAAGAAACTTATGCTGATATAACTCCTGTGAGATTGAACCCAGACTCGATCTCTGCGTTTGTGTATGTAATACAAAATATACTTCATTGAACAAGAGTTCGATATGTTGAGTTAATAAAAATTGCTCAATTAGTTTTGATTCTTATACGAAATTACCTTAGTTGAGAAAAGGGGTTCTATTCAATTACTCTACTGCTTCCTTTTATTTCTTCTGTATTACCTTACATTACATTACATGACGGCAAGTATTTATTTTGCTGCCGTTTGGCAGGGAGCAAAATACGAATTTTCAATGAAGATGTGCGAAGAAATAATAAATAAAACGATCATGTGGGCGTACATTTATGCTCAAATTAAATCCGGTAGATGTATTATAGTTGAAGTATTGTTAATGATATTTTATTTGGTGTCATTTGTGTTTTTTTTCTTATAAAGATCAATTATGAGAGGATGTGACAACATGTGCACCTACTGTATCGTTCCTTTTGTGCGAGGGAGAGAAAGATCGCGGTCAACAGCGAGTATCTTGGATGAAGTACAACAATTGTCAGACATGGGAATAAAGGAAATTACTCTGCTGGGACAAAACGTCAATAGTTACAGAGATTTGTCGCAATTTAATTCCTACCCTAGTGAGAAGTCCTCCACTCATCTTGCAAAAGGATTTAAAACAGTTTACAAGCCTAAATTAGGTGGACTTCGATTTAGTGATTTGCTCGATAAAGTTTCACAAGTTAATCCTGAAATACGAATCAGGTAAACAAATTAAATTTCATTAGTTTTCCGCAAGGGAATTAAATTTATCCATATTTATGTTCGTAAATTTTGCAGATTTACGTCCCCACATCCCAAAGATTTCCCAGACGAAGTTCTCCATTTGATTGCTGAGAGACCCAACATCTGTAAACAAATTCATCTACCAGCTCAGAGTGGAAACTCTGCGGTTTTGGAAAGAATGAGAAGAGGATACACTCGTGAATCTTACCTTGAGCTCGTTGAACGAATTCGTAGTATAATACCCCAAATAAAATTATCTAGCGACTTTATTGCTGGATTCTGCGATGAAACTGCAGAGGAATTTGAAGACACATTGACATTAATAGATCAAGTGAAATATCACCAGGCATTTTTATTCCAGTACAGCATGCGAGAGGTAAGCTGTCATTTTTGGATATATTGAATTTTTCAATCCTATCATAATTTTGAATAGAAGATAAAATTGAAGTAATTATTTCTTTCCAGAAAACAACAGCCCATCGAAGATATGTGGATAGTGTGTCTCCAGAAGTGAAAAGCGAACGTTTAACAAGAATGATACATTTATGGCGGCCGCAAGTGGAGAATTTGAACAGAATGCAAGTGGGAACACATCAACTCGTATTAATTGAAGGGGTAAGTCATTTTTAGAATCACGTTTTAGTACCTTTTAAACGGAGAAATTCAAAATTATAGAGATCTCTATTATAATAATAATTGGCAACATAATTATTTTAAAAAAATTTCTAACGCTCAAGTCCCGAACGTTTTTCACCAATAAAATTTTGCCTTGTATGCAAACCTATTTGAATAAACTTATTTCTCGAGTTTCATTAAATATTTGAACCTAAAAAAGAAGTAAAATGAATTAAATGCAATTTTATTGGATGTTTTCAGCCCAGTAAAAAATCGACTCATGTTCTTCAAGGCCGAACTGACGGCAATACTCGTGTGATAATTCATGATCCGGTAATTCCTAGTGACAGAAAAAACGATAAATCTAAAAATATTAAATCAGGAGATTACATTGTTGCTCAAATCTGTGGCGCCAATTCCAATACCCTTACTGGAATACCTTTGTACCATACTACAATATCCGAATACGCAAGGCAACTGGAAAGACAAAACCAGCGCCATATTCAGTATTCTTAGGACATATGTGTACATCATAGAATAGACTATTTTGTATAAAAGAAAGAGAAAAAAATGTTGTGAACAGTTGTACGATTTGTATTCCATTTTTATTTCAGTACGTATATCCATACGGATTTTTACATTTTCTGCCTTTACCACACATACTTATCCTTCCTCCTTCCTTCTCTGTTGCGATACGCTCTCTTCCTCTTCCCTCCAAATCGGCTGCCATTCTTTACGCTTAAGAAAATTCCGCTGAAAGCCCAAAAACATTGAAGCGGCATGAAGATTATTGAAAAGTGTTTCATAAGGCTCTGTGACAAATGATTATTTTTCCTGTTTTCTCCATACAAATCGATACTGGCAATCTTGGCAAGATTTTCAAAACCGATTTTCAAATTACTAATCTTTAATGGTAAAAATTTCAGGTCTCTCATGCATTTTCTGTTACCCCTATAAACTTATTGCGGATGTTCCTAAAAAATCTTGAATTTCGATTTGGTTTCAAAATTACTTGAGTCAAATTTCTTTTTCAATGGCTCTAGATCAAACACGCGTGATCGAGATGAAAAAAATAACTATTCCATAGTGATTTTCAAGTTTTCGAGTTTGGGAAGTATGTAGTATCAATTCCTAGACGAGAAATCGTGAGCACCAGTATGGAAAAATTAATTATTAGCCTGATAAGTAAATGAATGTGGCTGGGACTCAATGTTTCTAGGATATCTTAAACGCAAAAAATTTTCTCACTGATAGAAACTACGGAACACCCATAGAAAAATTTGTGTGACTCTTTAAAGGCGTTCAACCATAACCATCTAAAGCTACCTGTAAGCAGTAAGCGAAATATCGAAAAAAATGTTTAACTGAACTCATATTCCCTGCAACTCCAAAGCAGCCCAAGGACCCGGTGACTATTTAGTTAATACTCGTTGCAAACAGCGGTTGTTGCACTCCTGTTTTCTGAGGTCTCAGAAAAATTTAGTGGCCGTTTATATGCAAGGAAATTGACGCAACTGTAGGAATTGAAGGTATACACTGACTATGGCTAGCGAATTATCTTGAGGCTTTACGAGCGTTAGACAGATAAAATTCACAAAAAATCTGAAAATATGGACTGGCTAGATTCGTATTGAGAAGAAAATGAGTAAAAGTTACAGCTCCTTTAAGGATTTAGTCAAAGAGAAGACGGCAAGAGAAAATAACGTCTTAACAGCTCAGTAAAAGAGTCACGTACCTGCAAAAAAACGGCCATTTCCAGGAGTAAAGTCATGTATCTTCAAACAATGCGCTAGTCATTCTCGGTATTCGCTATTCTCAAATTAACTTTTATTATATTTTAAAAGTGTTAATATACTCTGATGTATTTCAATTATAATTAGAATGAAAATACGTTTTTTGCGCATATTGGCACTTTGGTAGTAACGTGACTCTGTTAACATTGCCGGAGAGATTCTTAGAACAACAAATGCAGACATAATCCCAGCAGTAGAGAAAAACCCCAAAAAAGTAAAAACTCAGGTAATTACTGGAAAAAATGAGGTTGGTGAAAAATTGGCTTTGGTCAGAAACCTTGTGATTATTTTATTTAATGATTTCAACAAAACTTTAGGCAAATATTGGGTTAAATATTGGTATTGTCAGATCATGTAGTGATCATCTATCTGGACATCATGACAAACTGTACAATAATTGATTTTCAAGACCCTGGTGTGCAGCCTTAAGATATTAAACCTAAATCCAAGTATACACCATCTGCAGTTACGGACAGACTATACTATGGATTCTGAGATTTTCAATAGTTTTACCTGATAGGGAAGGAGAAGCACCTTTACTCGATCCGTACATCTTCGTACTATATCCAGAGTCATTATGCGCATCATGAAGCGGTGGAGTGGGACTATAAACAGCACTACGCGATCTATATGGCATTCTTGCTATCGAATCGTAATGGGAATTCTCTGATACCCTATCGAAACGTTTTTGGCTGTTTCCATTCGTTATTGGGCTGATATCGACATCATCTTCCGCTTCACTACTCTCGCTCTCATTACCTGCCTCAATTCATTATTAATTAACATGTGAGAGAGGATAATTGATTAGCCTTTTTTTTATAAGTTTTCTTTTTACCATGACTTTCCACGTGACGTCCACTAGATGCTGTTCCTTGCGTTTGAATTCTGTGTCCCGTTGAAGACTGTCTAAGATTAAGATTAACAGTTCGTTCACTGCTCGCAGATTGCGGTGATCTCCAACCATGATGGATCCCTGGGGTTTGTTGAAAACGTTTTATCATCTCGTGAACACTCCTTCTAGTGGGTGATAGCTTCCATCCCTCTCTAGTCTCCTCGTTAACTGCCATTTCCTTATCGCTGTGTTTGATATCGTAATGAAGAGACATCTGCATGAAAAACCAAAAAAAAGACTATGAGTAATTGCACCTATTTCAGTGTAGAAATGTGCGTCAAAGTTGATAGTTTCTCAAACCTACAGGGAAGAAAGGATTCCTTGAAGGTTCAGTTTTTAGAGGTTTTTTTCTCAATGTTATAATCACCTGTTGTTGTATTATTTCATGTTTCAAGTGGATAGTCGGTGACGCAGCAGCTCCCAACGGCGATGTCCTGTCCCTTGCAATCACCCCATCGAACGTCTCATTAAGCCTCTGTGGTGCATTTAAAACAGATAATGCCGGTCTGGCTCCATCGACAGAAACGTCTTTGCAGCTCTTACTCAGTCTTGGAATAGGAGGTATATCGAGATTATCCAAGCTTCCCTTACGTCCATTTGTCTCCCCCTGTATTTCAAAACTCCTGTCCTGAGGTCTCTCATCAAGAAGATCCTCGAGAGATCTAGCCTTTGTCAGTGGATTTGTTTCCTCATTAACGATTTTAGGAAGTCGCTCTGAATGTCTGCCAAATTCTTTACGGTGTATCCATCTTCGTAAATGTGCATGACGTTCCTCACATTTGGACCTTTCTGCAGCAACATATCTCGTTAACTCTGAAATTTGCCCTCGTGTTCTCCTCTCCAAGTGCGCGACTTTGAGATCTAATCGCTCATGTGCTTGGTCGATGTGCGCTTTTAATTCTGCTTTATCACGCTCCAGTTTGGCTTCCATATGTCGGAAGAAAGGTGCACAGTAGCAAGTGTACCCTACGCCAACTGGACCTTTTCTTATGTTACCAGCGAGATCCAAGTAGTACTGCTCCCCTCTAGCTAATGGGTCCGAGGGCAACGAGTCGAGTTTCGGCTGAGGAAAAGCCTCAGGATCAGGGTAATAGTGGCAACCATATGGCGACCATTGTTTCCCGATAACAGCTTTCCCAATATGACTTTTATGATCATTTTTATGTTTCTTCGTCTCCTTTTTTGTACCTCCATCTCTGCTGCCACTCGTTCCACTCCCAGTTTTCTCTCTTTTCTTTTCACCCTTAGCAGATCTTATCTCTGGAGTTGTGTTAAAGGCAATATCATTTACTTTATCTTCACTTTTCGAGCGTGATCGACTCTTGCTTCGAGACTTATTTATTATTTCCAGGATTTCACTAAGATTTTTTCGCCTGGCAATGTCTTTTGCTGTTTCCCCCTGCTTGTTGCGGAGGGAACGGTCGCAACCGGCTTCTAGCAAAATTCGAGTTAGTTTTCTTCGACCCATCGCTGCTGCAATATGAAGCGCAGTATCACCATTCTGTGAAGATCAAAATGGACGAGCATCATCGAAAAATTCTCCACAAGTGAGATTGTAAATTGCTAATATAAATAATGTATTTTTTAAGTGGAATTGGCTGGCTGTAACAAGGGCTTTATATATTCGTATATATAGGCCATTGCTCCGACTATTAACACGACTCTGTTTTTTTTCCGAAAAGTAGTCAAGGAAAACGTGCGCAGGCGAAAGTCTCTATTATAATTATGAGCCGAAATATCAAAGATTATGTTGATTTTCTTTCCTTCTAAAAATATTTACTTTTCAAATTAAATCAAGAAACCTCATGCATTAAAAAGCATTAAAAAAAAATCAAAACTACAGCTTTCATCGAAAATTTTCTCAGGTTTTTTGAAGAAATGTAGGTTTTGGCGTATCTATACATTTTTCTACCGAATGTTCAAAAACAATATTTCGAGGGGCGATGCGGGGTGGTTCTTCAAAATGGTATAATAAATATATTGCTTAACCAAAGGAGTAGACTCTCCACTCTTTGAAAGTTGAAAGTGTCAAGTGACTCCAAGTGAAGACAATTTTTTAAATAAGGAAAACAGTACTCACTTTGTTCTGATCTGACACTCTGCATAATCCAGATATCAATATTCTGGTGACTCCCGCATGGCCATAGCGGGCTGATGTATGAAGAGGTGTATCTCCATACTTTAAGAAATAGATCCATAATATAGAATTTGACAAGTCCCAAATATGTCTTCTGTTGGATTTCGGATTTTTTCCCGGGTTCAAAATTCACATTTCTAGAGTTTTTATATTTCCGGATTCAGGAAATATTTATTTCTTTGTTGCTGTGGGACTTTTCCTTTATGTTATAACAAAAAAAAAAGAGAAAGTTCCAGAGGAACTTTCTCATTGGGGGTTTTTCCCAAAATACATCTGATGATCAGAGGATCAACAAAAAAAAGTCCAAGGGTCAAGGGTGGAAGGAGAAATTATATTGCCCTCTGGAGAAGAGTTTAACGTGGGCCTCACTAGTAACGTTTAGTTAGTTGGTTGTAAGTCTTCGTTCAGTAAAATACCTGTTGACTGCCTAGAGTCTTATAGATTTGAATGATAATTCTCAGTCTTAAAATTACTCCAAGTGTTTATTTATTACGATCTCCATAATCCAACACCGTGAAAACTTACATTATTCTGAAGATCCGGATTACACCCGGCAAGGAGTAGTTCTCTGCAACTTTGATTGTGGCCGTTCTGACAGGCAAGATGTAGCGGAGCAAATCCCGCAAGATTTCTCGCATGAAGAGGGACACGTTGGGTTCCGAGGCCTTTAGCCAGTACTGCAACCGTTCTACTATAACCACGCCATGATGATTCGTGAAGTGCTGAGTCTCCGTGCTAAAAACCGGAAAAATAGCCGTATTAGAGCGCGGACGTCGAGAGTCAGTAATAAACCCTCTCATCATGTTTAAGTACTTTCTGGAGTGAGGATCAGGAGAAATGATAGAAAACCATAATTTCCATAACCACCCACGTCACTATCATTAAATATTACTTGGCGAGAGAAGTTTCAGCTGTTTGCTTTTTTCGATTTTTGATCTAGTGATGAAACCCCTGTGGTTCTCTCTTCTCAGTTCCGTCATGACTCTAGCCGCACAGTCGCTCATTGCGTCTAATACTGCTTATGATGGCATCATCACTTCCACCAAGTTATGGGGCTCAACATCACTTCTCAGTAATACTACCGTGATGACTCGTCGTGTCTCGTTTTTATCTCGTTAGAGATTACCATGGCTTTTATTTTGTGTTTTGCTGGTGTCAGGCCCAATATCAGCCTGCAGGGCCGCATCGTTTCAAACGTCATGTCAAATATGAAGTTTATCTCCCCTACATAGTTTCTTATGACGATTACGGCTATGCCAATTGCAATTTGACGGTAATTGCAGCATCAGCAGCTCATCGTACATGATACTCCGGTATAAGTTATCCAATGCAGAGCGCTGAAATAAATCATCGAAAACGTTCCGCAGCATCATGTTCAGTGATGTAGGTGAGAATTCCGTTGGTGAAAAAGCTGTTAACAATTCTAATAGCTTGTGATTTGGTACGTTGGATTTCACGAGTGCTTCCATAATACAGTCACACCTGACTGAGATCAAAATATTTTTGATCTCCAATGCCGCCACTAAACTGCAGGTCTTTGTTCCATTGAACCGTCTTATCTGGAGGTAGTCCACAAACCATCAGACACTATCTTCATACCTTGCATGCACAATCAGTAGACATCAGCGGTTCTAAATCTACGATCTAGGGAAGAAATCTGGATTTCTGACGTTGCGTTCAATTCGCAGTCTACAGCTGAGCGCAACAGGAATTCTACTACGTGATCTCACATTATTTTATTCTCAAAGGACAATTTCTTTTTTCTTTCGATTGAAGAGAATACGCTTCCTTCGGAGGCGGTGCGCTCCTCTTAATAGGCCATTAAATCATATAATTCTTTAACCATGTTTTGTTACGATTATGCTTTCAATTGATCATATGGAACATATGGGACTAAATTAGCACTAACAATTTATTTCGTTGACATAATCATGATTTCTCTTTCTCATAAAGCAATCTATACCCGCTTCAACGAAACCATCTCGATGAGATATCAATTGTTGGTACCAATATGCTACCAGGTATCGATGATTTTCATTAAAAAATGGGGTACTTACAATATTGTCTTGGCATGATATATCGGCGCCGTGTTTTAAAAGCAATTCAACCACCTCAGAGTGGCCTTCGGCTGCAGCTTTCTGTAGGGGAGTAACTCCGGACTATAACAAGAAGAAACAATAATGATTGGAATTATTATTTCGAAATTATCTAACTCGCCTAAAAGTCCTATATCGTTCACTCTCAGGAGAAATTTCAATGTATTATACCGGAAAGTTCTAAACAATTTTTAAACATATTTAGAATGCTTACAGTCCCACTGGCTATTATCCTATCTCGAGAACCTCGACAACTCAAGAGGATCAACCAATATAATTTACAAAAAAGAATGACATTTTAAATGAAGGATCAAAATAGAATGCTATATGAACACAATAAATCTACTTTACAAACCGAAACAAAGAATTATGTCACTAAACGACATAGTATACCTGTTAAATATTGAATCAATTATAATTGGTAATGGTTATAATAAATATGAGAAACAAAATTGATGAACAATAGACGAACGAATGATAAATGAACGGACTTCTCAGTAAAAAACCGTTCAATTGATTTTCACTCTGTTTTCAAGGTACTGTAAACTTCTATTTCCGGTGATACGGTCATTTTATAAGGTACGCTTTTAATAGAGCTTTGATACCCGCCTGTCTGGATCAATAAACAAGCTTGCCCAGTATCTTGAGATTATTAACGGTGCACATTTTAATAGATCGTATCATTCAAAGAGGCCTAAAGGGGTCCCAGTAATATCTCGCTGCTCCAGAAACAGCATTTTGATGGTTGTTCCGATCTCTGAAAATCTGTTGGCAAATCCTGCATTATCTCAGATGTTCCTCGTCAACACGCAGTCGCCAAAACTCTTTATTGACTCTCACGCAGTCGTTAATTTCAATACTCCCCAGTATTTAAATTCCGCGATCCTAAAACTGTCATTGGGGATTTTTGTGTTTTTTTAATGCGTACTAATGCGGTAAAAGACCGGTCTATTGACGGAATCCTGAGGAAAAAGTACTGGGGCTTGATATTGCCTCATCTAGGTCCACCAATGGCCTCATGTTCCGGACATTCGGATAGCCATTGGATGGTGTGATTATCGATTATTTCTAATTTGTTTATGGAATTTCGGGCTGATCGGAGTATCAAGTTTTGTTGTCTACCAAGTCATGAAAATTACTATGAAACGATCTATAGAGGAAGAGGCATGTTCTCAGGCAGCTTCTTTTCATTTGATTTGCTCCCATGTTCCAGAGAATTTAAGAAGTGTATGTTAATATGTTTTAGTCGGAACAAATAACATAGCTCTAGCTCCATTGTTAATGTTATTATTATGGAAAAGAGCTTAAGGATTTATATCTGGACCTGGCTTCGTTGATGTGAATATCCGAATTAATTGAGCACTGTTGAAATATTGAGTTAACATAAACTATTTATCTTAAGCAACTCAATATTTATATATACAAAAACCAATCGATGTAAGTGGAGTCAGAGAGGCCCAAACATAAATACAGTTTTCCTAGGAAGAAAGAAAGAACAGAGGATTCTTTCTTCTTCATATTGGTGAATAATTTCTCTTGCCTTTGCATAGTCAAAATTAAAGCTAGTCTTCTAGAGTTCACCAGAGAGTAAAGACAGTCTTTCCTCGTGACATTAAAATAAAAGTATATTTGAGTGACAATTACATTCAACTGCGATTTCTTTATTATTTAATCCTCCCATTTCCAATAAACACCTAACGTGATTTGCGATATGGTCGCCAACGCATTTAACCGAATCTTTAAAGGGGATACTAGGTTCAAGATTCGATATGAGATCTATGATTTTTTTCGAATTTTTCTATAGTTTGTGTTCTTTTGTTAGGTATTTTAATTATCGGGTTTTGGAACAGGATTGCCTCACTTTGAGTTGGGTTAACTCCTAAGTTCCAAGCGTAGTACATATCATTAACTTTATTAGTTAGTTGGTTTAGTGTGCGTGAGATAATATCCCGTTTTACCCAAGCTATAAATCAATTGGTCATCGACATAAACTATGGTATATGTGCTGTTATTTGAATTGAGATTATACGCGTTAATTATGTGCGCGATAAAAATTGAAAATAAAATGGGAGAATTAATGACTGTCTGTTGGAGGCCTTCTGTGATCATAAAACTGTTACTGAAATTATTATATAATTATATGTGGATCATGTGCTAGATGGTTGTGATGAATGCCATAGACATTTATCAGAATTTGTTTTCTAGGCGAATGAAGATTAATTCGTTAAGCCAAACAGAACTGAAGGCTCGTTCAAGATCGAAAAGAACAGTGCCTACAATAATATTATTGAAAATTATTTCATTGACATCGGCAAGTAATTTGCGCACAGCATGTAGCTATGAATCCTGTTTTTTGAAACCTTATTGGTTATCGGGGATTATATTATTAGATTTTTCGTATTTACGAATAGAATTATTGACACCAACTTTGTAAATTTTACTGAGGGTTGGTGTCATGCTGTTTTTGTCATTAACAGGCAGGATCGAAAGGGGTTTTTTCCCTTTTTTAGAATAAGGCTTAATGTGGCAGTTCCCAAATATCAGCATTCTATTTCATTTAGCAATACGGTTTTCTAGGAAACGATCAGTCATTTTAGATATAACAAGGACTAGATAGAATAAATGTGATTGATCGATTGTGACTTACGTGAGACGATCGACAATTTTGTGATTCAAAAAAAAAATTCGACCGTGACAGGATTCGAACCTGCAATCTTCGGATCCGAAGTCCGACGCCTTATCCGTTAGGCCACACGGCCCTATAGGGGCTGATACCCCATATTGCAATTTGTTTGCGCGTATGACAACCTTAGGGTACATTATGGCCCTTAAATAATAAATGCAGTCTTTTCTGTCAGACTGGAAAAGGCGCCGCATTAATTTTAATGCTAAAATACGCCTCTTATTCCAATCATTTGACCTTATACTTGAGAATCTTCATCACTCCTGTCGAGAGTTTAGATTCAAATTCTAAAAATTGTGATAGTTTGATTAATGCCCATCCATCCATCAATAAGTAAAAGATCCGTGAGCGCCCCAAGCTACTTTCTCTGCTTTCTGAGCTCAAATCCATCTCTGTATACTATGGAGCATACATCTGATATATTATTGGATAGCTCATTGAATAAGTTGTAGAATATCATGAACTTGTCTAGTTTTGAAAATTTTTCATCAACTTATGAGAGTTTCAGTTAAAAATTTACATTCAAGTTTTCATTTGAAATAGTCACTTTTGGTTGGATTTTTCTAAGTTCTATATATCACTTAGAAGTATGCCAATAGTTCTTCAAAATAATGGGTCATCAATCCAATTTTATAGAATTTCCGCTGTGTTATGAATATGATTTTCATGTAGTTATGTTCGGAGATGTCAACGTCGTAGGAAGACTAATTAAATACGGAAAATGTACTCGAACCTTTCATATGAAAATAGAAAAGTTGAATTTTACTTTTGCAAATGAAGTTAAATGTTTATATGTTTTCAATTTAATTTGAAAATTAGTTGCATGCTATTATTTAGGAATATTAAAAAGGAAATTCAGGAACGAGGAAGTCTTAATGGATTGGAAATAATCAAAATATTCGAAGTAAATTTTATGCTCCAAAGCAATTCTAAATTCTTAATCTTCAGAAAAATACAAATTAAAAATCTGAAGGAAATCTAGAACTTCACGTTGAATTGATATCAAGTATTGAAATAGCAAAATGTAATAAAATTTAAATTTTTTCCCCGGAAATTTAAATATTTAACTTACAATTCATAGGGATTTTCACCCATTCGTTCCTAGTTAAAACAAAGTTTGGGTTGAAAATGTCCAAGACCCGTAGCAGTTAATTAAAATTAAAATGCAAGAAACACTACTAGTTTCAATTTAAGGGTGCAATTTCCCCGTACTCTTTCGTTCTGTACTCTTTCGGGAATTATTGTATTGTATGGGAGATTCGAAGAGACAGATCGAGTCCGTTGGTAGATTACTTCAAGTCAAATTAACGCTCCAAAGGTATAGCTGCCAAACTAATTTGTTATTTGGATTTTGGGGAGCGGTCCGTGGTGGTTACACGAATTGACTTTTAATTGGTGGAAATTATGGCGCGATTTTCCCACTTTCTATTCTTAAAGAAAATTGGTCTATCAATTTAGCAATTTTGACAGCGCGTGATTTCGCAAGTGAGGTTCACTGTCCTGGCATATGGCACTCTGTCGCAAAGACGAGTGCGCTCACTTGTATGAGGAAATCGATTTCGGACGATTTTACATTTTTATTTCCGCATTGACGAAATTGAGTAAAAATATAATTCAAGATTCATGGAGAGGATTTGAAATGATTAATATTTATGGAAACCGCAGAAAAAAATATTTAGATAGATTTTTGGACATCACAACGTTTGATTCAAATTTTTATATTTTCAACAAATTTCTAGGGGCAAGCATGTAGAATTTCACGAATAATTTTCCGCTTTTTCAAATTACATCAGTTGTATCTGATTTGGCTGTTTCTGTTCATTGAGTCATTACAATTTTTTAGTTTTTCACCATTATGCGCCCGCTAAGATTAATGTAATTCTAGCATTAAATATAGTCTATCGATATGATCAAGAGTTATGGACGATAATTTGTCAAATTTCATGTGTCATGTTTTGAAAAACAGTTATTCTGTTTGAAAAAAGTCATTAATAACCTTTGTGATTCTGGCAAAAAACTCATATATTTTATTTTTTCGTGAAAAACTCATCAAATATGTGGTCCAAAATAACAAAGAAGAAATAACAATTATAGATAAAATGTACAATATTGAATTTTTTATCAACATTAAACTGATTAGATCCAATTACATGCAAAGTAACTAGCGTGTTCAAAGGGCGCACCCGACTGGTATGAAAAATTAATCAAGATAATGTATTCTTAAAGCATCCTCATCGCTCAGTGAATAGTACAAATTGATTCGAGACAATGCCAGGAGTTTCCGAATAAAGAAAGAAAATGGGGTATAGGCACGGATTTTAATTTGAATTAAAAAGCAATATGATGACGGCAGCACTGAAATTCCGTAGTCGAGTTGATAAAACCTTCACGTTGCTACTCTCTCTCCATGGACTGCTGAAGTGTTTCAAATAATTTTTTTCCATTTACGGTACTTGTGTGTTTAGTATAAATTATTATACAAGTATATTCCATAAGTATACTCATGTAGGTACAGAATGGCTACCTCCATGAGTCTGGACTCTTGACTTAGTTACTTATGATTTTTTGCATGTTTGCTTTTCCTGAAGATGACTACCGTGGAAAGCATCCTACGCTGGTGGATAAGGCGTAAGACACATTAACGGATGCTGTCCAAGCTATACTGAAAACAGAATACCTTGCGTCTCTACTACTTTTGAACATAGGATAGAGCTTAGAAATCACTACAAACAATGGCCTACCTGCGAGGTTTTGACTTAGCATTTATAGGGTGTTCATTGTACAAAAAAGGATCAATAATTTATGAAAATTATTCAAGCTTGTAGCAATTGATTTTTATCGAAATTGGAACTATCGAAGGTGGAAATCTTCCGAATTGATTGTACACAGTCGACTATTCCGACAAGAAATCTTCGGAATAATAGTACAAAGCTTCCTCCTAAAATTCAAACTAACATTCCGATTCATGAAGCCTTCGTTTTTTTAATCTAGATTCAGGATAATATAAGCAATCTACGACTGGTGAGTATTAGCCTGCTACATCATCCGTTTTGTTAAACGTATTCCCCTAACTGCATTTATGTACATACATACCGATACGCACTCGTGCGACTTTCCGTTTGCCTGTCGTCCTATCGATAATTCATTTTCATTTCCTAAAAACCTACAATATCCCATGATAATTTAAATCTTCCAATCAAGCGATAATGGAGTACGATTAAACCCAGCATTTTTCGACCGTTTTACTTGTTGCTAATTATATTTCATTCCGGATTAAATCATTGTTTGACCATTGGATTTAGATCACCACAGAATGGAGACCGGATTTTGGTGAGACATCTCTATAGCCCTTCTTCTGATACGATAGAGCAAGAGGGATTGGGCAAAATTTTGTTAGAAGATTTGAGATCCGAACGCATTCACGTATCACACAGGAGAAATTGTGGCTCTCATAGGGTTCATCTTGCTTTATTTGAATTTGCTAAATACGTAACAGTTTACTTACGCTATCAGCTGCATTGATGTCGAGACCTTGTAGAAGCAGAAGTTCACAGGTAGCATTTTGTCCAGCCGCGGCCGCGATAAATAATGGTGTCCGCCCATGCTAAAACAAAAATTTATCTGAAACTACCAACAGCTTTGACATTGCACTATTTCGTTATTATTGGATTTCGAATACCCATACGTATGAGTGAACCGAAATAATACGAAGTTTAAATTATCAGCCTCGATGATCGACGTGCAATGTACTTATCACTAGAAGACTGCCAAACAGCATGACAATATTCACCGAAAAATGGTATATGGGTAATATTTTACGTGAAAACCAGAGAGATATTTGAGTAAGTTTTTATAACACGTAGCATGACGATTTATTCGAAAATAATAACAGACTATCTAAAATAATTTCCATGCAGCAAATCATAATGGTTATCAGCTTCATGTACTGGCTATTGAAGCGACTTAATGCAGAACGACTAAATGTCCATGATCATGAATAACAGTCATTATCAGTCAGATGCTCGTACGATCAAATTGGGGGACGGGAGTAATTGTTTCCAAAAGAATCTCTCAACTCTGTGAAAGAGAAAAAAACGAAGTGTCTTTTAGATCTCTTCCACCCTATAAGAAAATCGGAAAAGGGTAAAAATGTAGAAAAGGCGCAAGATTGACTAGGTGCAAGGTAGCGATTTTCTTCACAAAAAAAATTATTATTTTACTTCTACTAAAAATTGTTTCAGTCTGGCTGGCAGGAAGTTTAGCTCACCCATTCGTGTAATTTTTAACCCCCTCCAGTGATCCATTTGCGTGTTGCTGATAGAAGTTCTGGGAAACATTACATTTTTTCAGAACTTCGATCAACAAGTGTATAGCAACACCTTCTAGCAATAGCAATATAATGAGTGTTATCGAAGAACAGACCGAAAATCACTCGCTGATTCAGTGATGCAGATATCGAGTTCAGGTGGAGGAAGAGGATAGTCATCTATGATTTTCATCGGAAGAAACGTAACTCCCAGTGCAACACCAAGGTCTGTGCGTTTAATGGATCATGGTTCTCACAAATCCGGATACCGCCTTCACTGAGACTTACAGGATTATACGTATACATTAACCCGTTTAGCCAAGATCTCGTCAGTAGTAAGCTATATCTCAGCACAAAAACAGTGGTGGATCAGTCGAATGTCACTCGGGAAGCTCCCATTTACTTCTCTGAAGACAACTCTCGCAAGTTAAGAGGACCGGGGAAGATTGTTGAGGTCGATGAGTCAAAAATTGGACATCAAAAATACAACAGAGGCCATATGGTAGATGGTAGAAAGATATTTGGTGCGATCGAAAGGGATAGCAAAGCTTTGGTCATTACCGTTGTGGAAAATAAGAGTGCAAAGACTCTTATGTGTGTCAAAGAGGACTGGGTCCAACCTGGGATTACTATTTTCTCAGATGGCTGAAAGGCATACACTGATCTTGATCGTGAAGGGTATGAGTGCTTAGTTATCAACCACTCAATCAATTTTGTGGATCCAATATCTGGAGCACAGAGACAAAACATTGAGCGAACGTTGAGAAAAAGGAAGGATATGATCCAACGATACGGCCTGGGTGAAGACCGCTTTCATGGATATTTAGTAGAAAACATGTTTAAATGGAGTTCACAAATGGCGATGGAGTTCACAAATGGTTTGATGAATTCTTTAATACGACGCAAAAATATTACCCACCAGATCCTGTACCCTCTAAAAAACAGAATAATCATATAGCTCATCCAGGTGTTGTCAGTTGTCTTGAATGTACCAAATTAAGCTCTACTGTAATAAGACTCATGCACTCCCTTTATGAGGAATGGCGGTTAAAAAAATTCTACTCAATAAATAACACTTGGAAGATCTCTCTCTGAAGAATCTCTCAAGACTTTAATGGAAAGGAGAATTGACCGACGAATTACCACGGTTAAAGTGATACATATTATCTACCTGTTATCTAGAGTAGCATGTCAATAATCCGGGTTCGATCTCAGACGCCGGCAGTTAAAATTTATAACGCTCTAATCTCACAGTTTAACTGTCGAGCGGGAGTCCTGTCAAAAGGACGACTGTACCTGAGTAACTATTTTCCCACAAATGAGGGTTTTCTCCCTTTCGGAAAATGCAGTACAGGGGGTAATAGGGGGGGGGGGGTCGTAAAGACATACCCGCAAGGGTATATCACAGGAAAGGTTTGGAAAGGAGAATTGAAACTAAAGTGCAAGGCTGTACAGTATCTGCACCTAGTGTAAGTATGAGTAAAATTTACCTGCAATTCTTAACTGAATTTATTATTGACATCTTTTAGGCGGGGCAATTGATAATTAAAAAAAAATCGGGGGTGAGACCCCTAATCTATGTATGTATCACAACTGATTACCCAAAATGACTGGAAGTAAATCAAAATGCTTAAGTTGTACAGTATGCCAAGCGTGACGAGCACGAACTGCACGAGTGCCTGTCGTGCAGGCCCTTATATAGTCAGTCCTCAGAGTGGGGGTACAAATCATATGGACGCTCCCCACCATTATACCAGAACGTCAACGTACTGAACACATACTAAACGCATATCCGGTATTGGCCAGTACCTCCGACACTTCACGTAACCAATCGGTAAAAGGTTAATAAACTTGACACCTTTTTTAAACTTGTGGAGACCCTTACAACAGACACCAATGTTCTCGCCATTGTTTTCAAACTTGCAAAGTATATTTGAGACTATACAACAGTACATTTCGTCACTAGGCTGTGAAAAACTTTTATGTCATTGCGGCCGGTAAAAGGCGTTTCTAACCTCGCTTCGCTCGGATAAAAACGTGTTTTCGGCCACAATAACATATAATAACATCATAGCCACGGCGAAAAAAAGTGATTCTGACTCATGCGCGTTATAATCCTCGTCTCCGGCTCGGACTATAAAGTCGCATTCGTCAGATTCCCTTTTTTCGTCCTAGGCGTGAAATATACTGTTTTGGTGAGCCGAAAGTGAGTTCTGTAATCCTATGAGGAAGAATGAGTGATTTATGCGACAATGGCTGAAAAGTATTAAGTAACATACGCCACGCGGCCTTGTAACATAAGTGATAAATACGGGTGTGTATCGAACTATCATTTTTCTGATTCAGTCCGTAGGTAGAGCTTGTTGCTTTACGCTCTGAATTACAAGAAAAAACGTATTGTTTTACAGTAGATGGAATATATGACTAGAGAGAGAAGAAGGGATAACTCACTTCATCCCGCCCTGGTTTTACCCCGTCCACGAGTTGGCGTGCAAATCGGCCAGTTTCACTGCGCGCAATTGTTTCGCGCATTTTTTCTGCCATTTCCGTGGGGCATCTGAAAAATATAAGAAGACAGAAGTAATTAATAAAAGAATATCAAAGGTGCTGTATCCGTTACACAAAATAACACCAATGTTCTCAGGTCTTAATGACAGACAATTAGTGCAAACGAAGGGAAGAATGAGCAATCAATAACAACACCCAACTAATTTGACACTAACAGCATAAGCGATCAACATATCGATTTCATATTTGGAGCCTATATCGGCAGAATACGGTGTAAGAAAAAGTTCTGAAAGTAAGCAATGAAGATAAAATGGGCATAAGATTTCAAGATAATTAAATCATGAATTTGACATAACACTCGAAAAAAGGATTACCTCTCAAACGCTTTGAACCGAACTTTTGGTCAGCTGACTTTCAAATAGTTAGGAAAATACTTGTAAGAAATAAGTTTAACGTACTTCTCAAAAATATTACACATGATCGCAAAATTTCTAAACTGTTACCTACTGAAAAATATATTCTCAGCAGTATTTTTACTCATTTTCTAAAAGTATAGTCGGTGTTTTTGAAATGTATTCTCATATTTTGCAGAAGTCTGTCGATCATCGCGATTCCAATTCAATGGATACGTATTTCATAATTTCTCTTGAAAATCCTGAGGGCGGTAAATTAGAGGATGCTTTATACTACCCCAAAATTGTCAAAAATGAAAAAATAGGAAATTGGTGAGGGTTCAATATATATCTTTAAAATTCAGGAACATAGCGAATTTAACAATGGAGTTTGAAGTTTTAAGAAAAAATTATCCTTCAGTCCTATAATATTTTCGATGAATAGAACTATAAAAAATTCCTGAACTGTAACTTACCCGTTTGCAATATTCCAAGATAAATGATTTTGTAGTGGCGTTAATAAATCCTCTCGATAAATCAAAATTCTACACTCAATCACTTCTCATCAAAGCACTACCACAAACACTAAATAGTTAAATTTGGAAAAATAACTTGAAACATGGCCAAATCCTCAGCAAAGATGTGGTCAAATGTATGACGTCATGAGCAACTCTCCTATAGGTGGTTTACGTGCATGTACATATGCACTTGAACACTTTCATGAAATGAAATGGGTGATGCTCTTCAAGTGAAGGATTGAAAAAAATTCTCCCCCGTTGTCGTCCCCAGCCGAAAATCGGGATTGGTACTCTCGATTTCAAAGAAATTCAATTTCAAAGAAAGATTATAATATTTTGTTCACTGGAATATTTGCGTATAGAAACATACGTGGAATGACTCACAAAACTCTCATTAACATGATTAATAGCTTTGAAGGAATAAATAGCGAAGAGTCGGTGAGAACAAATGACAATGTCCATTGTCACTGGGATTAAACGCTGGGCCTTGTGCAATTTTGGTGGTTTTATCCGGCAGACGAACGCGGACGCGATATTCCAACAGCCCATGCATTGAAGTCACTCGGCGATACAAGCTCCACTTACAAAATACTCAGAACTATGTTGAGTGCGATGTACGACCAGTGGTGGGTACTCATCAATATGTGGGTCGATATTTATCTCTATCTTTTCGCTTCACCTCTAATTATACCATAAAATTTAATTCTTCCCATAGTTTGGCTCTTGCTGTCATCATCAGCACATCAATAACAGTGATATTAAATTCTTTCCACGTCACCATCACTTTCGAACTTGAACTATTGTCGTTACGATATATTGTTAATTAAACATATTACCGTATCAATGGCACCTAGCTAATTAATTTTTCACTCAAATACAATGTCGTAATTGAGTCAAGCTTCGAACTCAACTGCGATCCACTGAGGAGATCAACGAACGAGAGACTGAAACAGTATATTCTTATATTCAACGTAGTCTCTCTCTACAGTCTACCTGTTTCTCATCTACCTCTTTCTATCCCCTCTCCAATCTCCACTCTTCTAACACTATGAAAAACTTTCGTGGGCCTTGTACAGCTTGTACAGTTCTCCATGTTGCTCTCTCACTCTATTATCATCATCTCTTTACCAATTCGACGCGTGCTGCCTACAAATTATCGGCATTGACAGATTTTCCAATAATCTCAATCATTCAGAGCTTTTACATTTTATAAAGAATTGTATAACCCTTCGCCCGGCAACAGTATGCTAACAATTCGTCGATAACTTGCTCATATTTTGCCAAATCGTAGATGCTATTGGCAAAAATTGTCTGAATAAGTATTCCATTCAGCGGATATCTTGGATCGTAGATTTTGTGTCAGTTACACTCACCGATTCCCAGTTATTTGCATATTGATTGAATATGCGAGCTTCGATGTATTCAGAGTATTTAACTCCAACATTTTTCAATTTCTCCAGTCGGCCCTTTATAGTTGCATTCCATGGGTCACAAATTATGACGGAATTGTCTAAGTTTTAATGCCAAAATTATAATTAGTCAAGAAGCTCTTAGACATTCGGGCAGTAATTTTTTTTTAATACCATCCTAATAACCAAATTTTAATTAGCATCGGAAAAAGGATTGTGCAAGTCAGGGATTTTCTTTATACAAAATTAAAGGAAATTCATAATTCATTTATTAAATTATTTTTTCCTATAAAGTCTCTATTTCCCGTTCCCGTTGAAAGGCAGTTACGAAGCTTTTTCATCAGTTGGAGACGAAAAAATATATTTCAAAACTCAAGTCTAATGGTTCCATTATAAATAAAATTGTATTGAGTAATCTACAGAGATTACCATCAGTTTTCAAGAGGAAAAGAGACGATACGGCAATTTTTCAACGTTGGAAGACAAGAACGATACAATAACTACCACACAAAAATTTAATCAATTGAAAACGTCTTTAGTCATATAAAATATATAAAAATGGATAGAAACGTTAATTCAAGAAAATATGACGTTTTATTTACAATAGTTCTTCATCGATAAATTATGATTTTATCTGAGTTCGCCAGAGGATGACAATATTTCTAAGATTCACTTTGGCTGCATCAAGTTCATCATTACAGTCTATTGACTCCGAGATCCCCACAAACTCACATTTATAGATTAAAATCTCTGCGCACTCTTGTACATCGCCCACAATATTCATCGATATTTCAACCAATCTCTGAATTTGATCTTTATGGATCATCGTACATAATGATTTGTTTTTCAAAATTTCTTCAAGGGAGCGCAACAATTTGGAGTAACAGCTCACTTTTGTATTCCTAGATAATTTTGGAATGAGAATTTTTAAAACTTCGAGTAACATGAATTGAATGTGACTATTTCTATCATTGATACTCAATAATGTATCGAGTAAAGTCCTAACTATTTCGATGATTAACTCGAAGCCTTCGTTGTCTCGAGAATTTATTTCACTGGCAACTACATTAAGCCAGACAAGTAATTCAGAATTGTGACACAAAAACAATGCAGCTTTTGGAATTGTCACGGCCGATTTGATCACTTGGAGAATCAAAGTTTTGGTATCGGCATCAGTAAGAACACTTCCATAAACATAGAAGAGCATTCTGAATAAAAAGAATCTTGATGCAATTTCCATATCGAAGTTTGTCTTTAATCCATCACGTACCACCTCCAGAATCCAATGCCGGTGCACCTTATGATTGATATGAGAGCTATTGAACAAGGTTAAAAATTCCGGTATTGTTCTCAAATCGAGTTCTGGTTTAGCCATAAAAAAATTGTGGAGAGGAGCGTAGAGTGGATTCAATGGTTGAGTAGCAATCAGTGAACTCTTTGCGAGGAATGTCGAAACAAAACAATTCAAACGAACATTAGTCAGTGGACAGTCAAGCGATGCAATGGCATTCCGCACCACGTCAATCATACGCATCCACAGCAACTTTTCCTTTGATCTAAAAAAAATAATAATCTTTTATATGGAAGTTCTGCAATCAATGGATTTTCCAACTCTCTAATTTTATGCCATAAAATTTAAGATATATTTTTACAACCTTTCCGTATTACATAGATAATGTTGAAAGAAAAAATGGAAAGATATGAAAATAGTAGAGACATTATTTTGAATTTTTTAATAGGGAATGAGAGTTTTTTCGAATGTTGAAATGTTCATAATTACCTTGTAGCTTCGAGATGAAAGTAGAATCTGGATAAAATAGTGAGTGCACTCATACGAATCTCCTGACAGGTGCTTCCGCACGCAGCAAACACCAATGCTAGTGCACCAGATTGAGTAACATTATGACATTCAATCATATTATTGTCTGCTAGCAAGTGTGTCAACAGTGGTAAATAAAATGCTGGATCATAAACATTTTTATCGCACGGTAATTCATTGAGTTGCAGTGTTCTTTCAACTGGAAAATTAATTATCGTATTCCTGACCATATCCATGTTGAAGAGCTGTAGGACTTGCGAATTTGATGGTTGTCTCCAAATAGCAGTGTCTGTTCTCCCCCTTACATTGTGATGAGAGGCCGCAGCCTCTCCAAACAGATAAGGTTTATATTCCGTCAATTTGATTCCCGAACATTCATAATGTTGGAGAATCAACAAAATTTGTTTATCGGACTGACTCAACGAGGCATTATAAGCTGATAAGTACAGGGGAATATGAGATGACGTCATTATTGTTGAATTCTTCTTGATAAGGATAAAGATGAGTCGAAGTAAATCTTGCTTGATGTCCTGAGAACTCAACATGAGGTTCACGAATTCGGAATGCGATGTTATCATCTCGAATAATGTTTTTACATATTCGCATTGACTTTCATCTTCGTAAGCGATGTCACAGACTTCTGATAAGGTCTTCAACAATGATAGAACTTTTGTAGAACCGCTTTTCAAATTCTTCAGTCCTGATCTTAAAGAGAACCTCGTGAACTGAGGCCACGAGTAACTTTTACTCAGCTCTTCCAAAATAATGTTTTTCTTAAATGATTTGAGTTTTGTAACTGTTTCGGAAATATACTTGCAGAGAATTTCAATTCGTTCTTCGTCTCTTGTATTCTTTTTTAGAATTGTAACGCTTAGTCGAATGAGAACTTGAATAGTTTGAGTGAGAATTTCCTGGGGATTCTGATGCAGTTGAGAAATTCTTAAGAACAGATTGTAGAGGAGTTTCGTATAGTTCAAATCTACGGTTTCAAGTTTATCGCCACTGGACAAGCTTTTTCTTGAAATTCCCTCACATACCTCAAGGCTGAAGCAAGCATTAATCAGATACGTCACTGCATCTACATTTTGGTTGAGCCAATCTTGAGATTTTTCGGAGAACAAAAAGAATTCAATAATATTCTGTTCATATTGTTGGTTAATTTTAGATAGAAATTCTGAACTCCATTTGTAAGTCAAATTGCTCGATAAGACGCCGAAAATTAGTTTAGGGTGTCCAATTAGAATTTTGTCGCTTGAAACGTGTTTGGTGAATGGTGGAATTAATTTTGGATTTCTCTCGGTGAGAAAACATATAAGGCGGATTGTTGATTCACCAAGTTCGTTCTCTAGTAAGGAGTTGAAAGTTTTTAGATCCACTACTGCGATGAGATGAGGGAAAGCATTCAAGAATTTATAAAGTGAATTTTCCCAACTCTCTATGTTTAGTCTTGTGCATTTTAAATGTGTAAAATAGATAAACACCTTATGGACCATTTGAGTTTCTTTTGATAATTGCGCAATCATTTCTAAATTCTTCTTTTCCGATAATAATTCCATTAATCTTGGCACAACTTGTCCCCAAATAGAGAGAGTTTTTTTATCTTCAGTTAAAAAACCTTCCCGTGGTAAATTCGTTAGACTTTTGAGAATCTCTTGGAGGTCAGACGATTTCAGTTGAAGAATTGAGATATATTTCAGGAGGCAATGTGTGGTTCTCAGTGCCCACCCACCTGCACATTTCCTCAGAACAACTTTCAAAAGAGACATTAATTTATTCTTAAAGGGCACTAATAAATCTTGAATGTCTGACTCCTCATTAATATCCACAATTTTCTCGAAAATTTCGACAAGGCCAATAGTTACAATCTTCGCTGTATTATCTTGTATCTTCGCCACTGGATTGAAAGAATTCAAAAGTATTGGATGTATCAGAATATATCTGGTGCATTCGATTACACTATTTGAGTCATACTTTTCTTTGCTTGAACATTTGTTAAAATCGAAGAGTTTAATTATCACTTGTTTATATTGATCAAGTCTCTTCTCGGTCAGTTCACCTCTCTGGATAAATTGAGTCAGATAAAAGACTGTCATTCGGACTAGATTCATAAATTCATAGTTTGAAATTGAACCATCTTCATTACTCAGAATTCTATCGAATTCAATTACTTCACTGGTAAGTAAATGTTTGCTGAATCTCCCTACAATGTTCTTTGATAATATCTTCTTCAGGGGCATCGGCGTCTCTCCTACTCTCCAGCTATTTAGATATTCCAATTGCCTGCCTGGAATATCCTTACTCATTTCAATTAAAGTATTTGGCGATACTTGACAATGCAATGTTAAAACCGTTATGAACCCAATGAATTTTCCTGCAGTTTCGTTCCAATGCTTTTTCAAATTATCGAAACTAGCACACAGAATAGCTGGAATACTCGCTGTTGGTTTTGTTGACTTATTCAAATTGGTTTCAATTTTTGGAGGTTTTTCTGTTCGAACCACATCAGCATCGGTATTTTCTGCAGTCTTTTCAACATTCTCTATCAATCCCTGGTACTTTACAGCATGTTTGGCTGCCTTTGGTATGATTTTTACTAGCCACTGAGAAACTTCTGTTCTCTCTTCAGAATTCTTGAGAAGATTCAAACTATTTAACCAGATATCTATTTGATCCTCGCACTTTTCAAATATTTTTGATGCCTGCAAAAGCGATTTTATCGTTTGCGTTCCCTCAAATTTAATTTTATCAGAAGAATCTTCCTGTAGAGGTAGCAAGAATAAAAGAGTGTTTGCCAAAAATTGTTCCCTGGGTTCGAAAATCTTGGGATTCAAAAGTTGAATTATTTGAATTGCTTGTAACTTCATGAATTTCAGCTCCTCCTCACTAACATCTTCAAGGGCATTTAATGATGTCAGTAATGCCTGAGAATGCTCCTTCAACTCTTCAAGATCATTTGATCGTATGTATTCAGGAAAAATGCGAAGATAGCACCGCAGTAAATCCAAAATGCATGCAAAATGTTTAGATTTGCGAGGCAGTAAAATCTCCTGTACAGCATCTACATTTTCGTCGGATTCATTTGCATCTCTCCAAACTTTTAAAATGTCTTGGACTGAAGGAAGGTTTTTTAAGACGTAGTCTCTTACATGAGATTGTAAATTTGAATATTCAGAAGTACTTACATTTTTTTCCGCAACATTCAAGAATTTTCTTATTTGATTCAGCATAATTGTGAGAGTGATGAGAGCTTCATGGCGTAGAATAATACAAGGAGCGTGGAGAGAAGGTACAACAGCATGTTTCAACACAATGGAAGGCATAGTTAAAGTTAATGTTGCATTAACCAACTGAGAAGACGTCAATTGTGGAAGAGAAGCCTTGAAACAATGTTCAGGGTCAACAGCTTCAAGAACTCTCTTGATGAAATCCATAACTGCCATCCACTTAGTCGAAGGTCTGGGCTCCAAAAACGGTTGAGTGTATGCTAATTGATGCTTTATGAGATCAGGACAAGCAGCCAAAATTTTTAAAACCAAGTCACAAGGTTTTTCATGCTCCCAGGGTTTTTCCAAACTCTGAAGAATTGTATTGGCCAGCTGATTACATTTCTTCCCAGTTGTACCCAGCGTTTTATCATTGAAAATAATTCCATAACGACTTGATGTCAGAAGAACTAGTAGGAAATCATGAACCGTCTCAATGGCAAGAGCTCGCTCTTCAGGATCCACAGATCCAGTGAGACTCTTTCGTTTTTTATTCTCGAATCCAGGCCAGTTCTTTGGGCCTTTCCAATTGTACAAAGACACCAAATTTTGCACAACCGGTGTGGAAAACACTTGTAGTTTCAGTGTTTTTGTAACAGCACTGTTCTCAAGGACGTAAGTTTTTATGGTATTTAAAACAAGGTGCACAGTCAAGTGAGAATCGTAAATAAGTTGAGGAAATATACTGGCGAGTAATCCACGCTTCTCTAAAAGTCCTCTGATGACCGAAGCTCTAGAATCCACAAGAAATGATAGAATAAAATGAATGAAACATGTTCTAACGCTCTGTGGATCTGTTGGTTTTGTTTGCTGGCACATTAGAATTACTATTTCAGCATGAAATGAAAGATGAGCAAGTAATTCTCGAGGTAGGGTACCTCCCAATGACACGATCGATGCAAGCAAACGTAGGACTATCTTCCGTTGTTTGGGAGTACTTTGTTTGGACATCATCGCATGAATCGTTGATACGTAGACATTTATGAAGTGGTGGCAGGCTTCCTGAGCTGATCCTATATTCTGGGGATACTTTTCCAGAATTTTCATAATGACAATGTGCATACCAGAGAACACTAGTGCTACATTATTCAAATTCTTACTGTCACATCCTTCCAACAATCGAAGAATTTCGAAAACGTTCCCTGATTTTTCTATATATTCTGATGCTAACTCACGTTCAGTATTCTCGCTGCATATCGTCACAAATTTTCGTAAGATACTTAGACCCGAGGCTGTCTTGAAGCTTGATCTCAAGTAGTTTGCGGAAATTTCATTGATCTCCTTGGAGGAGAGTTTTGTTGTAGAAACTTCATCATCGTCACTCGTATTTTTTTCTTCCCTTCTGTTCTGATTCATTTGCTCTGGCTCAGTTTGGTCTTCTTCTGAATTCAGAGCCTTACTATCCGGTGGGGGTTCTGCAGTTTCTCTCACCTGCCGTTCCTTCTTTCTCTTCTTATTTTCTGCCCTTAAAATTGACGAAGAAACATTGTCGTCGACAATAGTCGACCTATCATCGTTAGAAATTCCATTTAATTTCTTGTCTGCCTTTTCTTTTTTCCTTTTCTTCAGTGGCATTCCATCATTATCAGAATTAACGCTTTGATTGATTCCTTCGCTTTTGTCATTTTCATTGTTTACGTAGTGATCAATTTTCGAATCGAGGGGCAATAAGGCTTTTGTGGTTTTTATTCGCTTCATTTTGATTTTCAGTACTTATATTTTTATCTCAATAAAATCAACTGAAAAAGAAATGCAAGGGTATTCAGTTATTTAGTGGAAAAAAATATGGAGCAAAAATCAATTACTAAAAGTAAAATAAATTTTGTAAATGAAATATTTACTTCTAAACAAAAGACACATTTAGTCTTCCTCACATTCTTATTAATCCGGTGACAATGAATAACATTTCTAATGTCTAATTTAACCTACAAATTGAAAAAAAACACACGTGTTAGTGAAGTCCATGGACATGGCATCAAAGAGAATCAACCAAAGTAAAAGTTGAGTTTCCGGACAGGATTAGCACGACCTCCTGGAAAAGATGTCACTATGAATGATTGTCGGTAAACGTAAAACTCATAACGGCTGAGTCTTCTATATCGATGACTGCCACTGGCGCCATCTCTTTAATAGGGTAATATTAATCCTGTTATTTAACAGTTAAATTTTAACTTAGGCACAATTGGTTTATAAATTTACAAGGACAGATGTTAATTATCAAATTGTTACTTCTTACTTTTATTGTTTTTTTTTAGCTGAACGTGGAGTTCTCGTTATGTCGCTAAAAAAGGTAAAACTAAACAATATATATCACATATAGTCCATGTCAGGGAATGCGGAAAACTAGGCCGCTCCATAATTTGGGGGTATGAATAATAGAGACTGACAAATGATAATTTAAGGGTGCAAATAAACCTACAGGAGGCATTCTCCGAAAAAACAAACACGGATAAAATTTTGAAGCTTCGATTTTGCTGATTTTTTTGGGGGGTAATAGTAGGTAATTAGAGAAGCTTTCATGAATTTTTCTAAATTTTTTTTCAAAAATTAATAACTCCTCGAAATATTTAGTGAATAAAATTTTTTTCCTCTTGAAATTTCAATTTTTAACTATATTTTTATTAAAGAAATATTGCAAAAATATTGATCACTATTATAGATCACTTCTATAGATTTTCAATTTTGAACTTTCTTTTTTTACTTGACAAAAATCTCGAAAAACGTTTGATTTCTTTCATGAATTTTGACATTTTTTTCATGATGGGGAAACAATTCCCTTTATATTTTATTCCAGGTTTGATATTTTCATCGTATTTTCTTCTATTCTAGAACATCGATACTTGATTTTTTGTATGAAAATATGTAATTAATGGTTCCTTATAATTCCCTCAATTTCATCTAGAAAGACCGAAGTGTAGTGTTGATCCGAAAATTCGAAATATGCAAATCAAGTATTCAGTTTGCCGAATTGAAGAAAATACATTGAAAATATTAAAACAGGAAACAAAAATACAAACACAAGACTTTGCTCTTTCTAATGCGGAATTCGAAATATGACGATAAAGGAATTTAGAGGAGCCATTAATTACATATTTTCATACAAAAAATTAAGTATCGATGTTCCAGAATAGAAGAAAATACGATGAAAATATCAAAACTGGAATGAAATATAAAAGGAGTTGGTTCTCCATCATGAACAAAATGTCAAAATTTACAGAAAAAAAATCAAACTTTTTCGAAATTAAAAAAAAAAAGAAAGTGTCCGACCACCAACCAAAAATGTGTAATTTCTGCTTAAAAATTGAAAATCATCATTTTAGAAATGATGAATATATTTGCAGTTCTCAAAAATAAAAATATAGTTAAAAATTGAAATTTCAAAAGGAAAAAAACTTTATTTAGTCCATATTTCGAGAAGTTATGAATTGGAAAAATTGGAAAAAAAAAATTGAAAAAATTTATGAGTGCTTCTCTCATTGCCTACTATTAACCACAAAAAACTCAGAAAAATGCAAATTTCAAAGTATTAGTCGTGTTTATTTTTTCGGAGAATGTCCCATATATGAAAAAATTGATAGGAATATACAGGATTTGAAAAAGGAAAATTGAATTTGAAATTCAATCGTATTTCTCTTGATCTTTATCGAAAATCTATTAGTTCGATGATTTCTGTTAGAATTCTATTCGACGATTTCAGCTGTCGTCTGATTTTATCGCGTTAAAACTCAGGAAATATATCTAAAAAAAAAACATAAAAAAGGACCTGTGGAAAGGGGTATTTCACGAAACATGAGTTTAACATAGTAAAAACAACATGTATATTTATCCACGTAGAATTTGTCAATATAAAACAATCAGTTAAAAATATCCTCACTAGTTTCATAATATCAGCACATAATTTTATCAGTCCGCTTTGATGAGAATTGAGCAGAAAATCATTGTTCGTTCTGGGGATCATTTTGAGTATGAACCTCCGCATTAACTGCAGAAATTTCTGGTTCGACAACAGAAACTGTCGACTGTTGGCTCCCGCCCTCAGACGTCTCGACATTTGCCCCTGAAATATCAACAAATCTTTGAAGAATATCCGATCGAATAAAACCCCAGAGAGCCCCCGAGACAATTGTATTTACCAACGCATTCTGATTCGCACGGGACGTCTTCGTACCTTCGACGAACTTCTTTCAAATTGAGGGCTAGCAACGTCGGTCCAAAAATGTGATAACCGATAGCTGCACCCGTTATTAAGGCCAGGCAAATGTATCCGTTGTAAGTCATTGCTGCAAGCATCATTATGTAGCCAAGTGCAGCATGAACTGCATAGTGAAACACCTCGATTAACCACCGACATAACGAGTGACTGGAAAATAAATTATTTTATTCACTCAGCATTTATTTTATTATCCCAACTAACGATTACTTAGATTTCTACCGAACTTTTTACCACTTTTTTTTAGATTTTATTTTTTAAAAAGTCGACAAAATCGAATTTTTTTTCATGACTTATTTCACTTTGAAAATGTGAGCTTAAAAAATTAGCGAGAGAGTAAAGCGTAATAAGCTGATAGCGATCAATTTTCAAATACCTGTTCGTAGTTTTGATTCTATTTTACAAAATAGGTCCTGAAATAAATTTCAGTATTTTTACCCTTTACCCTCTCGGCTGAATTGAGGAAAAAAATTACCAACGGAATCCTCTATTATCAGCTAGACCTGCAGGTACTAAATGATACAAGAGAAATGAGTTTTCATTCACACTGGATGCACTTGGAGATAATGCAGCTTTATTGATCTGACGAATTTTTATTTGAAATGTCTTCATGGCCTCGTAGGTGATGGCCAGGGCTATGAGTCCTAGACAAGTTGCAACTAGACCCCAGGTAGTTGTAACGTTGTATCCAGGGAGAATAAATGGCCTGAGATCCGTGCCAAACCAGAACCACATATGCATCATTATTTACAAAATGTTATACTGTTGGAAACTGAAATGGAATGACAGTTTCATAGGATAATTTTTCTTCTATTAATTTTCCAAGTAGTACAAAACATATGTTTCAGGTTATAAACTTACAGTAGAAAACTGTTGGAGTACTCCTAGCTCCCATTCAAGTGATAAAACGACATTCTTATGACCATATGATAGCAGTGTTGACGGAACAGAGTGCATTCTAATAAGTAAACATTAGACAGCCCTACCCAACTACCCTACATCCTGAAAAATGGCTGATTTGAATCAAGTATTGAGTCATTTGACTCTTCTCTTCATCTAGCACATTGATTGATTGACAAGACAGCACTTTAATCATAAACACGTCAAAATTCCCTCCCACTATTCCTGTTTCCATCCTAAAATTATTTAAATAGCTTTTCAATATCAAAGGAATCACGGTTCTTCTCTTCATTCCCTTGATTTGACTCTGTCATCATTAATAGACAGTAATTTGACTCGAGAGCGACTTTAATTATATAAATTCTAAAAATGCCATTTGCAAAAATAAAATTATGAAAATAGTCTGGGAATATTGGTATTTTTATTAGATTGTTCATAAATGAGCTAGTAATAAAAAAATACCACGAATTGGGACTGGGTGTAATTAAAAAATGGCGGTATCTCGATTTTTTAGTTGATGATCGAGCGAAAAAGATTGAACTTCAGACTGAAGCGAGGCGTGTGGTGGCGTGTGTGACTAACCAGCAACATCTGAAGGTAAGCTGTGCCTCTGAGCTGTTTATTTTGCATTGCCTATTTTTTATAAATATCTCACCAGTGAGAATGATCTCACCGATCCGTGATATCTGAACGAATAACAACAACCATTATCCCACGAGTTATGCATTTTCTGGATGCACATTCTCCAGACGGATATCCCAAAGGGATCTGACATTGGTGGTGATGACCACGGAACCGTACGTGAGGCGCGTTCAAGAACACTATCAATTACCCATTTGACAATAATGAACAATAATATCATATCCACTCAATGGGCGAATAATTCGTTAAAAATCCATGCAATTTTAATGAACATTAGGGCTGTGAAATCAATCAAATCAATTCTCATCGTGATTATATTGTTGTCTCTCTCCCTCCGGCTACGTTGCCTCAATTTTGTGATGCAAGAAGTTTTAATCATCGATAAAGCCATTTTTCAGTCAGTCTAGGGCACGATAATCTCAAGTCTTCATTGGTATTTTTTAGACGTGAATTAATGGGAGAAGTGATAATTTGTTGGATTTTTTTTTCAGAAAAATGAGCAGCTCTGAAGAGGTTTCTTGGATCTCATGGTTCTGCGGCCTGCGTGGAAATGAATTCTTCTGTGAAGTAAGAATTTTATGGAAAGATTTAGCAGAAACTTGATTTGAGGCCATTCTGTGAAAAGTTAACAAGATCTGATTTTTCAAATTTTATTGACTTTGTATATTAATAGAAAATTTACCTATCCTTCGTACAAACTATTTTATAAAATAATGATTTCGTTGATTGCAGGTCGATGAGGATTACATCCAGGACAAATTCAATTTAACTGGTTTAAATGAGCAAGTTCCCCACTATCGTCAAGCCCTGGACATGATCTTGGATTTAGAACCAGGTAAAAACTCGTAAATAACGTATCGGTAATATCTGGTCCAGTGGATTGAAATATTATGGATGCTCATGAGATGTAATTGATCAACAGATGATGACCTGGACGATAATCCAAACCAGTCAGACCTCATCGAGCAAGCTGCTGAGATGTTATATGGATTGATCCACGCCCGATATATCCTGACAAATCGTGGAATTGCCCAGATGATAGAAAAATATCAGGCTGGGGACTTTGGCCACTGCCCCAGGGTCTACTGTGAATCCCAACAGATGTTACCACTTGGGCTGAGTGATGTACCTGGTGAGGCCATGGTCAAGAGCTACTGCCCCAAGTGCATGGACGTTTATACACCCAAAAGTTCAAGGCACCATCACAATGATGGAGCCTACTTTGGCACTGGTTTTCCACATATGCTCTTCATGGTTCATCCAGAGTATCGACCCAAACGACCTACTAATCAATTTGTACCCAGGTAAGCATTTGTCAAGGAAACGTGTCATTTTTGAGGCGATATCTCACTTGTCTGGAATTATGTACATTTTACAAAGTTTACGTAATTTTAATTGATTATCTGATCTCTTTTCTTTTTTTTTCAGATTATACGGATTCAAAATTCACCCAGTAGCCTATCAGATGCAACAGCAATCAGCAGCCACATTCAAGGCACCGCTTCGTACTCTCTACAACAATGGCAAACGTTAAACTATCAACCTTCCGCAACGATTAAATAAAAACAATTTCATACAAACAACATTATTATACGTGAGAAAGAAATAACAACTCAGCTAGTGATCTAAGTTAATTTCATCGTTTATAATTGTTTCTTTCTCGTCATTATCAAAACTTTGCAGTGTACGACTGCTTGTTACGTTAGATTTATCCGGTATTATTTTTGTTGAAGAGATCACTATTTGTTCCGGTGAGTTGCAGTCGGGGTGGCCAACTAGTTGTGGACAAAGTAAAGACGTTGAGAAAGTCGGTTGGAATTGTAACGTAATTATTCACTCAATGCCAGTGTAAGAGAATTATGTTAGAATAAATTGAGACGAGTGTGAAACTGATGGGACATCGGAGACTTCTGTATTCAATGAACATTTTGGTAAAAAGTTAACTGAATATCCTATACAAAATTTATCATAACTAATTGTGTATAAAGTAGAATGTGAATTTAGTATAAAAAATTATGAATTTAAAGTGTAAAATTGTATTTGCTTAGAATCCATCTACCCATGAATTTTAGTAAATTTTATCGATACACCAGTTCTTCGGTATTACTACTCATTTAACTTTTTATGAACATAATTAACAACTAAATACTGTTATTTAAGTATCAATTAATAATTAATACTGATCAATTAATATTTTGTTCTTATCATATATGCGATTTCCTCAGTAATTTCACTCTCGTCCTTAATTTAAGAGATATTTTCGAAAAATTCACTGAGCATAACTAAATCTACAGCGTTTTCCAAACTATATTGGAAAGATCATTTGTAAATCCCGCCCATGTTTCTCCAAAAATGGCGGCACCAATCAGAATTAACATTGCACTTTCTCGCTCCGGAGACTCCCCTCTCGAGTATCTTTCCACTGTATATAGTTGAGAATTGCTACGCATTTCCATCGGACGTCAACTCAATTCTTAGCAGAGTTACGTCAGTGCATCGATTACCAAGAGCAACGCTTGAGCTGTTCAGATCTTGAGTCAGATCTTGGTTCTTAGCTGATCCTCTACACAGGTGATTATATTTACATAAGATCTCTGACACTTCATACAACTGAGAAAAATTTCACCCTATCAGGTTATTATCACCCTAATTAATTAATATCTTCACGTGGAAGTGGTGATTCTTTGGAAAGACATCAGGTTATCATTGGCATTGGCATTCGAACGCCCTCGAAAGCACGTGTCCCCTGATCTCGGATCATTAAATCATTTCCACATCCATTAAATCCATCCTGGATAAATTTCGACTGTTACAGAAGTAACGAACGATTTATCATCAAGTTTTTTTCATGGTCCTTCTAAATGTGTTTGTCATAAAATTCAAGGGAATTATATAACATTCTCTGGCTCCAAGCCAGTGCTCTACTGTCTTTATTTCGTGACCACGCGATGAGCTATTTTTTTATGCTCATCTTCACGTGACAATTTTTTTTAAGGAAATTTCAATGAATTCAGTGTCTCAATGAATTTGGAATTTTCACGGAGTTGTGGAGCATTTTCTTGGATTGTTTTTACATTGCTCATGCGTATGAGGGTGAAAACTAGAGTAGTAATTGCTTATTGGGCACCGCCACGGAAAATAGAGGTCACCCAGTTTCGATGGAGACTTTAGACACTTGAGACAATGAAAGTCTTTTTTTTTCAATTCTAAATGTTGTTGATTCTGGGCGAGAAGTTTTAATTATGAAAATCAATAGTTTTTTTTTAGATAAATCCGTATTTAGGGAAAATTTTAAATGATATTAACCGAAATTTGAGTGGAATGCAATCGTTACCATTTTTAGATTCCGAGATATAAGATAAAAATTGATCTCTCAATGAATTTGGAGTATTATGTTGTATAACTTGGCGGTGGATACAATTCCTTTATTGAGAAATAATGATCAATTTTTTTTCAGATAATTAAAGATCATGGGTGTCCCCGCTGGTGATGTAGAAAAGGGCAAGAAGGTAATTAAAATTGCTAATTGTTTTCACCGTATTTTCATCTGCATGATAAATTCCCAGTTAATAGCTGATTTTGGGAAAAATCATGCTAATTCGAGTATTACCTCTTGCTAGATCTTCGTCCAGAGATGTGCACAGTGTCACACCGTGGAAGCTGGTGGTAAACACAAAGTAGGACCCAATTTAAGTGGTCTCATTGGAAGAAAAACGGGACAAGCCGCCGGATTCACTTATTCGGACGGTAACAAAGCCAAAGGTGAGTTTTGTCAATTAATAAGTTGCTCTTCCAGTGAGAGTTCAAAGAAAAGGAAAATAAATTGAATAGTTCTCTAAGTTCGTAAATGTGACTTCAGAGAAACCATTTTTTTTATTGAAATAAAGCAATCTCCTTAGAGTAAAAATATCCATTTGATATGGACCGATTTTTTCGGGATCAGATCAAGATCTGTTTATAAAAATTTTTTTCTTTATCTATTTAATGATTTTTTGGTGTAATTAACGTCATACAATAAATATGTAGGAATTATCTGGAACAAGGATACTCTGTTCGAATACTTGGAAAACCCAAAGAAGTACATTCCTGGTACAAAAATGGTGTTCGCTGGATTGAAGAAACCTCAGGAGCGTGGGGATCTAATTGCATATCTGGAGTCAGCTTGCAAGTAAATAATTAAAAAAGGAGGCTTAAATGTTGGCATCAAGTGTGACTGAACTCCTGGCAGTTTCATCCGTTCATATTAAATAGTTGAATTAAAAATTTCAATGTCAACGTCACAGTCTGACAATCTTGCTGATGTAAATGTAAAGATCAATGCAAGACGATCCTCACGGAAAAACAATGCTAATGTAACTCAATGAGACGCTGGTGCGTTTGAAACTAGTAAATGAATTGCTAAAAATAAGTAGGTAAAATAATAAATCGATGAAACACCAACATTGATATTAATTCACTTTAACTCATGTGTTATTGAATTATGTCGACGTTGTGGACACTGTATTATTCTGAATCCGAGTGGTTCAATATTTATTGTCATTGTATTTTTGTTTTTCCGTAAAAATTGTGTCAATCTGTACAAATAAACCATCGATGGGTTGAAGACTCAGTATCAAAATACAAATCCGCTCGAATTTTTTGTGTACTCTGCATTGAAACTCTGCTTTTACCTTTCCAAAACTATTTGCCAACAAATTGATCGGATCGTAAAATTGTCTCGTAAACTATAGCGTCTAGGCGTTTGGATCTTTCTAAATTCACATACGATCTTGTACTCTCTTTATTTTTCCACGCAATAAACAACCTATTATGTATTCGACATTTTGATACGAATTATAAAATATCGTCAGAATAATTAGCAGTGGTGGGGGGTATCCAGCCACCAAACACTTGCTCTAATTCTGCAGCTACGGCCAGGCACAGACGGTCCTGATGTGGAGCAGCGAACACCTGGAGGCAATAATTTACCGTGTGGTACACAAATGACCAATTAAAAGAAAGTTTTGAGGCATTTGTTGGAACAGGTTATTTTTTATAAAAATTTTTGTTACCTGGAATCCCGTGGGGAGACCTCGGGCATTCAGTCCCATGGGTATCTGAGTCGAGGGGAAACCTAGGGCATTACACAGTAAAGAATAGCTTGCAGCTGTTGAGTGCATCATTGTTTGGCCGAGAAGTGGAGCTGCACCGGTGAATGTTGGATACAAAAACACACCGTCATCTCCGAGGAGATCCTAATGTCCGGGTAAGTCAGTAGATTTCAATTAAGCATCGGAAAAATAACATGTATTTGAAAATTCTATAGAAAATTCTATAGAAAAACCTAGGAACTAAAAATTCTGGGAATTCAATTTAAGGACCGGTTGGATTATCTGGAAAAGATAATTTACTCCAAAATTGGGATTCCTAATTACTCTGGCAATTAATCGTTTTCTTTTTTTCAATAATTGTTAGCTAGCGTTCTAGCGGTTGTCAACGACTAGAACGCTAGCTAACAATTATCGGAAAAAACAATTAATTGGCGGAGTAATTAGGAATCCCAATTTTGGAGTAAATTATCTTTCCGAGATACTCCATCCGACCCTTAACTAATTTGAGTCGTGAATCCTTTGGAAAAAATGGTTAGATTATATACTTTCTAATAATCCGATTAATTGATAGTTAATAATTAATCGAATTAATTGAGTTAAATATTAATTGATGTTTTCGTTGATTTTTTGTCCGATCAAATGAATTTTCACGTTGAAATTATCCTGTTTAAGGCCCGGATGGACTATCCGGAAAAGATAATTTACTCCAAAATTGGGACTTCTAATTACTCCGTCGATTAATCGTTTTTTCCGATAATTGTTAGCTAGCGGCCTACTTGTTGACAACCGCTAGAACGCTTGTTTACAATTATTGAAAAAAACGGTTAATTGCCAAAGTAATTGGGAATCCGAATTTCGGAGTAAATTATCTTTTCCAGATAATCCACCCGAGCCTTAATTGACTAGTTATTTAAATTCAAATATTTTTACCAAAAGCGTGAGCTTCAATTCCTCCATTTTTCTCATGTATTTCGGCACTTCTGATAGAGTCATGAACCCGTTCATATCCTGAAACATAGTCATCACAATTGCTGGCCTACTGTATTGGGATAATCCTAGTAGGGATTTCATGAATTCAATCGTTGAATTCACCCGCTCCTAAATAAATTAAACATAAATCAGTAAAATTTCCTTCAGCGAATTTGCAAGATATACAAATTTCTAGGTAAATAAAATTCACCTCTTTATTGTTGGGATTCATCAAAAACGTCAGCTTCTCCTCTATATCGAGGAAAGCTGCAATTCCCAATTCACAAATGTCAGTGATTCCCTCAAGTTCGGGCTAAAAGTCGAAAATTTTGAAAATATAAATTTCAATTATTTGAGCAGAATGATTTTTCTCTGAGTTTTCCCAACCAATGAGGTTTTATGAATTGATTTACCTTGCTGACTCTTGCACCTCGTTTTTCAAAATGCTTGAGAGCTCGACGAATTGAACTTCTGGTGTCTTCATTAGTAGGCGTCAATCCGAAAGTGTCAATACTCTCCATGTAGAATACCTTGAGCTTGGACAATTCGACGGGCTCATCTAGTCTTAAGTTCTGCTTACACCCTGCGGACATGATCTTGAACGCCAGCATCAGGTCCTCGGTGTACCTCGCCATCGGGCCAAGGACCAGGTACTTTTGAAATTTGCAATCATTGATCAGTGGATAATGACCTTCGAGTGGCACTACTCCTGCAAAAGAGATCATTATATTTTTCACTACCCGCTATTGTTTCTCATTAGAACACTTAGACTTTGCAATTATTCTTTTCTATTAATACACAAATAAAGACAACTCTGTGGTAAATATTGTTAAGCCGCCCTTTCCAACCCTTTTTATCAATTAAATTTCAATAATTGCAATAGAATTACAATGAAAAATTAATTTTTATTACCGGGTGTGGGTTTATGTCCAAAGATGCCGTTGAAGAGACCCGGAAGTCGAATAGATCCAGCTGTATCAGAAGCAACACCTATGAGTGATGCACCAGCTCCCAAAAGGGCACCCTAGAAACAAATTTTTTGTATTTCGTCAAGGAATTGTAAGGCAAAGCCAATACTCCAGGTATTCTAACGTACGATCATTGCTTTCATCATTTTTCCCAGTAGCATTTTTCAAATATTCATTGTAATTGAATGTAAATGATAATTGGAATTAAGAAAATTCCTATGGAATTTTCAATATTTGGTTTGAGTATTATATTTCCATAGGGCAGGCGTAAGCGAGATGTTCTTCCGTTGAATTATGTTCAACCGGGTTCATTAAATATTAAAAAATACACTTAAAATTTTTTTAATTCATTGAATGGAGAATGGACTGGAGATTTAACTGAAAAAAAAATGAATTTGTGCAATAGTGAATAGGTAAAAGCTGATTTTACCTCGCCTCCAGAAGAACCACCAGCTGATCGTCTTCCATCGTACGGATTGGTTGTAGTACCGTAAACGAAATTAGTAGTTTCAAAAGTACAACATAATTCTGGAGTATTTGTTACACACAGAGCGATTGCACCTGCATTTTTCATTTTTATTACAGCGAGACAGTCTTCATCTGCTTTGATTCCACGTCGCATCGTCGTACAGCCAGTGAAACTGAGACCTTAACATAGACATAAACAAATTACTCAATTAAAATTATAATAATTCTTCTGAAATATACATTCGCCTTCTAACGTTGATAATTAGATCAAGGAGTCAAAACCAAGACTTTCGAAAAATGAAGTGAGATCCAATTTCAATAGTTCGTCAAAAATCAATGAAAAATCCTGGGAAGGAATTCTATCGGAAAATCTATCGATGAAGTGGAGAATTTCTTTTACTTATATATCATGTAGTAATTTTCTTACCTTTCACTGCACAACTTTCTTTAATTGTGAAGGGTACACCAAATAATGGTTTATTGGTGACAATATAATCAATAGTGACTTCACCACTGTCGAAAATTTTGTCACATTCTTGTGCTTCCTTGATGGCATCTTCGTACCGATGATCAACGACTGCATTGACAACGGGATTCACTTGCTTTATTCTCTCGATGTAGGCAGTTACCACAGCCTCACTTGATACCTAGTGAAATATTATTCAATTAATTCCTATTAATGAAATTTAACTTATGAAAAGTATTAGCAAAACTTTTCGAAAATTCGACTGCATTTCAATTAGGATTCTACAATAAAATCAACTTCTATTATAAAATTATATTTATTCTTTGCATCAATTCAATGAAAAATTGCAAGCACACATTCTCATTATGTCATCATTATCATAATGAATTCGGAATTACTTTCCAAATTGAATTATGAGTAATATTGTATTATTGTTTAAGAGAATTATGAGAAAAGTGTATGAGATAATTACCTGACGCAGGCGAATTTTTTTCGCTAATTCACTAGCACTCAATTGAAGAAGAGGATTGGATGTCGGTGGTATTTTCTGGGGCTGCTTACGATGCCGAAACCAGAAAAATGGTTGGGATATCCTTAGGAGAACTGATGTCATCCAGAATGCGAGCCGTAGGATTAGGAGCATTCTTAGCAATAAATCCACATGAATTGCTTCAATATTCAATTACTTCTACATGAATTCTGTAGTGAGTACGGTACATTAATTTTAAAGAAATTATTGAGTTTTTCGGAATATCGAGTTCACATGACAGAAAACAGAATGAAGATATCATTGGGATGGAATCAGAATATATCAGTGCTGGCAGACATCAGTTACACAAAAGTCAGAGTTCAGGTATGATCGCGGAAATAATGACTTAGCTCCCGATTATAAAAATTTACGACATCAATTGTCAAAGCGGATAATTTATTAGATATCCACGTAACTGCCAACAATTATTGCAAAATTTTCCTCTCCATGCTTGTATATTATTATTATTATTTTGTTACATTCAGTTTAAGCTTAATTGAAACAGCAAAATTTTATTTTTTTATGAAGACAAACAAAGAACAAATTCTAAAAAAAAAAAATTCTAAAAAAAAAGTATGCCATGATTTTATTTTCTAATCGCAGTTTCGATATTATATTTTTTTTGTATTTGTTCACATCGAATGTTCTTTGATTGTCAAAAAATTATATTACAGTAATTACTGATATCAATGTTTTGACTGGAGCATATGTAGATTGCGTGAATGACTAGCGATATTCTGACTTTTTTTCCCAAGGCAATGAGTAAGATGAACGTTTAAGTACAATATCTAATTTATTTAAGTAATATTCGTGTATATTTCCCAGTTAATTCAGTCAAAATCTTTTCTACTTCGAAGCAATTCGAAAATTAACCATTTTTATTTCTCATTGTTTTCATTTTCAATTGTTCAAAATTTATTTGTAGTATTTGGATTTCTTTGTATTATTTTTCAGACGAGGTGGAATTTGATGAAGATACTTACTCGACTCTTATAAAATAATTTAAAAATTTGGAAAAAGTCTGGACGCGTGGGAAAAGGCTTGCACTTAAATCGATTGCAAATTTCCCAATATCATCTTGGATTAATCCAATTGCAAGTCATTCAATTATAAACACTTATTGAGATATACTCGTGCTCTCACAACGACCATTTCTTGCGTACTGGTTCAGCTCATTCTTACAAAATGATAAATACTTATCAATATTTTTGGTGGAACTACGCACTCCTTTGTCGAGCATTGATATCTACACAAAAAAAGCAAAAAATAGTGAAATCGTTAAAAAATTTTATGAGATATCCATTGAAATTGTCATTAGTTCTCTGATTTTATTGAAATGTTGCGATGAAAATTCAGAAAAACTGAGCATTTCCCCCTGCACGACAATTCTGCAGTAAATATTTTCCCAAAATTTCGTGCGATTATTAATTCTTGAGATATAGCCGAGTAAGAATCTTCAAACTTAAGTTTTCATTGAAACCATACATTTTAATTAACAAATAGGGTGTAATTTTCATTTAATTGAGAATCGAAGAATATATTCACATGAATATTGAAAATTTTTATGAGTTTATAATCGATTCTCAAATGTATCGTCTAATCAAGTCCTAATCTTCAGACCTCCGTTCTTAACGAGTGTAATATAGATAATCAATCGATTATGTGCAAACCGGAAAATAAGAGATAGCGAAAATTCTATATAAACTAGCATATAGGGGCACAATCTTTGAACCTGGATTTTTTTAAAAGGAAATTTTAGGACTCCCCATGTGACTGTGAAAAAACGATATTCAGAGAAATTCGTGTGTTTTCATTCCTGAGATATTCTCCGATAATCACCCACAGATGCAATGCATTTATATTACTTCAGTAATTTATACCAGATCAAATTTCCCTCAATTACCTGAGATTCCTTATCGCTCTCCCCTCTCTCTCGACCCTGACGCCGAGGAAAACAATTTCATCATCAGTACAAACGAATCCCTTGAACATCAATCGTCAATTTCGAAGCTAAATGAATCATCAATTGTCACTGAAAAATGGCATCCGCTCCACTGGAGTTCCAGCAGAAATTAACTCTGAGACACATCGCATCAGTGAAGATAATACAAATGCTGTGGAGGCAATCAGAAGCCCGAGAGGACGCCAAGAAATTTCTACAGAGTAACATAGCGAGGTCGAAATCACCGTACAATTCGAAAAAAAAACTTCTGCGTCTTGTGATAAGGAAACTCCTGTCCTTTCTGGAGAGATGGAATATTCCAGGTGGAATGAAGAATGATCTGAGTGTATTCCTGGTGGAGATGATGGTCCATGCAGTGAATTGGCTAGCGAAGACAGTTGAAGCCATGATTAATGAGGACGATAGAAATTGCTCGAAGAAAATGGCATTTTTCGTTGATAATTTTTCCTGGGACGATGTGGGATGTCACGATGGACACGCTATCCTCAAGGCCTACGTCAGTGATAAGGACACTGTTGATTTCAGGACCTGGTGCCAGTTGTGCTACTACTGCATCGAAGAAGACATCACCAGATTATCTGACACCATCGACTGGGACAACTGTCGGGAATTCACCAAGGCTTATTTTCCCATTTACTGGTATCAGAAGATTCACGGAAAATTTCCTACCAAGAAGATGTTCATACCCAATGAATTTTCGGTTTATGTCAATGAGAAAAGACGTGGGGTTTACAACGAGGAGACTATCATTCAGAATTTAATCAGCGAGAGTGTCTTCGAGGGGAGTATATCTGCTGTTAAGTACTTCAGGAAGGCTTTTGGAGATGATGATAAATTTCAAAAGCTATTCTCCGAGGGAGGATTCTTCTTCACGTCTTATCCAGAGATGATGGTTTATCTCATGGGGGAAGTCAAGGACGAGGCACTTCTCCAGTCATTTTGCGCGTCTGGTGATCAATTCACTTATCTTTTGGGATGGCCGTGGATTCTATTCGTTGACACATGGTTGAACAAGATTTTCACCATGAGTGCTCCTCATTTTCGGCTGCTCTTCGAGTTCATTCATAATCGCATTCAGAGCGAGAGGGATGAAGTCGGCAAGGTGGAGTATGGGAGAAGGAAGGCCAAGGGCCTTTACTCCGAGAGATTCTACGAGCCTTTTCGTAAAGTCTGGATGATTTTCTGTGAGAAGTTCGGGGGAAACCGCCAATTTGCTCGAGATATCTTCTGGAAGTCCTTTCAGACGGAGGACACTGCCTTCTGTAGAATTATTCTCGACGGCCTTGCCAATGGCGAGAGGAGATTTTTCTTGAATTTCTTGGGGGTCTCTATACAGAGGTTTCCTACGTGGCGGGTCGACCGGGAATTTCGACAGGAGTTCCTCCGGGAGGTCCTTGTCTGCGATGAGGAACGACAACTTTTCGAGATAATCCTTCTGTAATTGGCTCAAAGACTATTCATATCTGAGGGTCGATTGAGAATTTCACGTCTGGTTTTTTTTTGATCCATTGAAATATTTCTGTGTATATAAATGTATAAATTCGCAAGTTATTTAGTTTGAATTAATAAAAACAAATAGATAAGTCTTGAGAAAGTTTCAATACAGCCTTTGTTGCTTCGTCATTTATACAAATTATTCTCATTAATAATTCTGAGCCACAAAGAAATAGACATCACAGTAAAATCATTTTTTAAAACCTGCAGGATGTATTTTCACAAGATGGTGACGCCCAAGTAATTATAATTATTGTATGAATAATCAAATAAAATAAAAAAAAAAATTATATATTGAAAAATTATATTTATTGCTACATGAAATATCTTCGTTTATTGATGATGAACTATCGTTGAAATAGGAAATAGCATCACAATGTAAACGTATACAGAGTCGTCAAAAATATTAAATACACAAAATAATAACAGAATAATTTTTTTCCAATATTACATTATTCTTTCAGTCTGACTATTCCTGAATTTGTTTACTGGACAGACTGATCAATGGTTTAGTGTATCTGATGATCTCCGATGTTGCACGAATATTGTTGTTCCAGTGATGAAGATTATGCCCATTTTATAAGTATTTGTACTCTTCGTTATCGTCTCGCCGCACCATCAGCGTCTAGAGCTATGGATGAATGAATAATTCGTTTTCAAAATTTATTTAATTTTCTCCTAATTATTTCTCCTTATTTAAAATAATAGAATATTCTTAATTATTATTTATCAATATAAAAAATCATCAAGAGTTACTCAAACTCTACAAATTCTACATGGGAAGCACGTCATATCTAAATAATTTTTCAAGAGATTTCACCATTAAAAAAATTTTTGTTAATAGAATATCTTGGATAAATTTTCATAATTAAGAGTTTTTTTGGCCTAGTGTTACGAATTATTCTACGTCATGTAAAGTGCTGTAATACTGACTTTTTCCATCACAGGCGACTATTTTAACAGTTCCAATATTAGCCATTTCTTGCACTTCACGAAACTCGACATCTTTCAGCATAAACGTCCAAACATTATCACAGAACCTATAAGTGTTCAGTTTTCCAGCCTGAAATAATGATCGCCATTAATAGCAAATTGAAATTTCATAGTTGTACAGAAAATCCTAAAACATTTCAATACACAAATGTCAATTAGTTGGAAAAACTTACCTTAAAAGTTAACCTGGACTTGACTCTCGTGGCAAGAGCCTGATTAATAGCTTTGTCGAATTGCAGAAGAACTTTGATTGCAAGTTGAGGAGTTATCTGTCCATACTGAAAATAAAAAATAAATTTATTTAATGTAACCTGAAAGAAAGCTGGTGGACAATCCAAAACCACAAATACCTGGATGAGTTCGTCAAGACTCTCCTGTAAAGTATTGCCTAGTGTTGTGTTTCTGTACAGCTGGTAAGACATTTTAATTGATACAATCGATTTATTTTCTACTTAAATATTAATATTTCCCTGCGAAGCCCTCCGTTTAATGACGAGAAATAAATAAACCGGAGGTATGTATTGAAAATCACAGAGGTATAATATCTAGAGTTAGTTCTCTACACTCCCCCTCTACATTGACAATCCCCACTAAAAATCAACAGACAGAGAGAAATTCCCTCCAAAACAGTTATCTCTCTCTATTTTTTAAACAGCTGTTAGTATGCAAATTGCCGACAAGAAGTTAGTCTTGTGCATCTTGTGCAGGTATTAAGAAGAATTAATAAAAAAAACTCTGAGTCAAATAACAAATAAATTTCAAATAATTCGCTAAGAAAATACAATTGAATTTCCTATAATTTTGACACTAAATTGTAGGAATGTGTTCGACTGCTTTTGATAGGCCTGAAGGCAGTTCTCAAGTAGAGGAACATTGGAAACAAGAACAAACACATTCACCTCTCACATCGTCCCTCGACAGTCGACACAACTTGTTTTTGATTTATGGGGTTTACGGGCGACAAAATTTCGGAAATTCGAAACGTTTTCATGCCGGCTTTCCCAGGTATGGATGGTACATAAAAATTATCAAATTTATAATCCAGAGCGAGTCATACATATCAGCGACAAGCAAAGAAAAAAAACAGGACGACAAACTAGTGAGTACAACTGACGTGAATTTTTCGCGCCCAGCACCTTCGACAAGTCTAACATAATTTACGTCTCATTTTCAAGTTCAGATAGCCCCAGAACATTCTAAATTTATCCTCGAAATGATCGAATCAGCTTGGGCGGGAGTCTACTATTATTTACACTCGAAACTATCGTTTCGTGGAGCTTTTCTAATGCTCATTTATGAAAAGTCGGATGTTTTAGGTTAAACACGGCACCTTGGCTGGGTAAAAATGTCTTGGAGTCGCCAGAGAATCGCAAATGGATCGGGACTTCCATAAAAATCATTGTGAGTTTATTCTTAAAAAAAAAAATTCAATTTTCGAAGTGTTGAGTACAGCAGCATCAAAGATTTTAAAAACTTGAATGAAATTTCACAGGACTGGAAAGCCAAGCGACCTGAATGGACCACCCGTCCCCCGTCAATATTTTATGTTATGCTGAATTGGAAAACAATAATCAAGATGATATTCACGGTGCTAAGAAGGTTCCTCGGCTGGTGTGACGAGGGCTCGAGAAAGCGTCACGCTAGTGACGCCGACTTCACGGATCACGATCATGTCAACCCAAAAAAACAACGTCGTGTCGATTCATCTCTGCACAATCACAGAGACATAATCGAGATCGAGGACGACCCGAACGACATCCAGATCTGCGAGGACTCGTTTCACTCTCTCCACAATAACTCCTACAATTCCATAAGGAAGAGGAATAGCTTGATAAATCGCCGAGGCGCAAATTGTACGTCATCGAGGAAAAATCTCCACATAATGAACTCCTACCCCGTAAAGAGCAGGTTAAACTCAAAGTCGCAGATGCCCCAGAGACTCTCAGTCCTGGAGAGGATCAATCATCTTCGAGATAAGGAGAACTACAGTCGTCTGCTCCAAGGTAGAAACCCAAGGATTCAATTGATTCCAGCAACTCCAGAGATTCGTCGACACCAGTCTCCAATCGAGGTAATCGATATCGAGAGTATGGAGCCCTCGACGTCCTATTCTACTGAGGTTTTTTCCACACCCCAGGTGAAATTCCTCCCGAGTTCCTCTCGCTGTTGCACCCCAATATCTCGACTCCCTCGAACCTCAGATGTTGTCCCGGGACGATCCATTGAGGTAGACGACTGTGACGACACACTTTCCCAATCTTCCAAGTCTAAATGTGAAATGAAGAAACCCCTGATTAATCGTGAATCCATAGCAACAAACTCTCTACGTGACAGATTATCAGGTAAAGCTGTGATGAAGGGGGACTTTATCCCCAGAGTTGCTGAGAGGTATAATGAACGAATTGAGAAGAGATCGAAGGAGGCACAGGAGCTTGAGAGGATGAAGAGTATTCTGTCAAAGCACAATCGTCTTCAACGTGAGGTTGCCCTTGAGGAGCAACTGGCACGTTCCATGAGACTTTATGAAGCTGTCCTAGAGGAACAAGAGGATGAGGAACAGCTTCCAGAGTTGTCTTCAGAGATGATGAGTGATGTGCAGCGAGCACTAGTACCTCGGCCATCTGAAGACGTTCTCGCTGAGGGATTTGGATTGAGAATAACTCGAAAGGATATCCACACCCTGTCCGGCCTCAATTGGCTGAACGATGAGGTCATCAATTTCTATATGAATTTACTCATCGAGAGGGGCAAGGAGGAGAAGTATCCCAATGTATACGCTATGAATACTTTTTTCTATCCAAAATTACTGTCTGGGGGACATGCTGTTCTCAAACGATGGACCAGGAAGGTAGATATTTTTGCACAGGACATTATTGTAGTGCCTGTTCATTTGCAGATGCACTGGTGTATGTCCATTATCGATTTTCGAGACAGTTCCATTAGATACTATGATTCCATGGGTGGAGAGAATCACAAGTGCCTCAGGGCACTCCGGAAATATCTCGAGAACGAGAGCCTCGACAAGAAGAAGAAGAGTTTCGATACCAGTGAGTGGACTGTTGAGTGTATGAGTGACATTCCACAGCAGATGAATGGCAGCGATTGTGGAGTATTTTCTTGTACTTTTGCAGAATTTATCTGTGCTAATAGAAGGATTACTTTCACTCAGGATGATATGCCCTATTTCAGACACAAAATGGTTTATGAGATATTGAAACGCAAACTTTTGTAGATACGAACATTCGGGGAATTCAGGATTTCAACAATTCTGAATTTTGAGATGGGCGGAATTCGCGATTCACTTCTCTGTTGAAGTCCAGGGAAATTCTCGGGGAAGTCTGTGAGGCTTCACATCAGGGAAATTTTTTCAATTTAATTTCTTGAAGAAAGCATTGAGTGTGTCTAGATAATTTTTTCATATGCATCGTGACTGCATTTTCATTTTCATATTTTGCAGATTGAGTCAATTGGGGGATTTCATTCATTTGTCGATCGTTTTTTTGGAATTCAAGGAAGCACCGGGGCTTCTGGTGCATTCATTAACGTGTTAACATTATTTTATTGAGCAATTAATTACGCTTTCTTAAACGAATTCTTTCAAATTCGGTAAAAAAAAACTGTGAACCTCAAATCATGTAATTTTATTTAATAGAAATTCTTGGAAAAAGGGTTGTATAATTCTGTATACTATTTTGATATGCGTCATGACTGAATTTTCATAAATCAGAGTTTGAAAAAAATTATCATATAATTTATAAAGATTTTTCATTTTGTGAATAGAATTGGTTTTGTCGACTAATGTTTGAAATCCAGGATTCTGAATTGAGGTACTGCAATCCAGGACTTTCAATACTTCTGTAAACGAGTCAAATACAAAAGACTTCTGGAGATTATAAATAAACGAATTTGTAGCTTTCTGGATTATCTCGAGTTGATTAATCGGTTTTATTTAACGTCCCACGACTTCTCGGGGGTGTTGAGTTTACATGAAAATATCTCAGTGTAGACACAAACATCAAAATGTAATTTATCAGTTTTTCAGTAAGAATCGAGCATTACGCAATGCATTTCCCTTACGTTTACAATCGTTTTGCAGTAAAAATACCACAATTTATGATTAAAAAGTTTCGTTTGGTTTCCAGGGAGGAATTTATTTGATATGATACCATAGGCAAGCGTAATAAAGAAAACGATTCTAAGCGATGAAATTGTGTCAGGGTAATTACAGCATTGCGCCATGCGCTCTTGGAAATTCATCTGGACGGTTTGTTTCGATAGAAACATTTAACAATAACTAAAGTGTCTATCAACATAGAACTTTGTAATGATGATAATTGGATAAATCAATTGAATAAAAAAATTAAAAATATGAATTTTCATGATTTTAATACAATAATTATAATATATAAGCGAATATACTTAGATCTGATACAATATTTCTATACATATCTCTTGTACACTGATTTATCATTTATCGTTAACACAGGTTACCTAAATAATTGCTCTCGGCCTGATCGTTTTTTTTTATTAACAGACGCATTGTCACATTATACATTTCGAGTTAGTGTCATTGAGCTGCTCTTAATTATCCCTAGTTGTTTTCTTTTATTTATTTATTCTAGAAATTCTATGATAATTGCAACTAAATACTCACGCACGAAAAAAATTTGTAGAAATAAAATTCCATCGGTTTTTTGCTCTTTTACTAGATTATTCCACAGATTTTATTTTATTTTATTTTTTTTTCAATAAAAATGTTTAATAGAGAATATTGTACCAAAAAGAAGATCTTGAATTTTTAATGAGAAAATTAATATTTTCTAGTAAGCATCGTCTATTCGGGAAACTTACAGAATTGGTGAATTTTAAAATGAGAAGCTTGCAAAAATCCAATAGAATCCCTAAATTTTCCATAAAATTATTTCGTACGTTTAAATAGAGAAATACACGTTGACACGAACAGCTACCAACACAAATGGTTAAACAATTTCTCCACCCACTTCTGTAAGCAATTTTTTTATGATCAACATAAAAAAATGGATTTCTCTCTCGAGTATTAGCAATTACCTCAATAATTATATTCATCCACGTGGTCTCGATTAGGATGAGATTCTACAAACTATTCTCTCGATTATTATCAAATCGAGTCACTAATCCATTGATATCTGAAATTCATATATACACTGATTGTGAACATAAATATGAGTTGATGAAAATTAGATTCTTTACTGATCCAGAAGTATGTACAATTTTTCCACGTCACACGCATTCTGTAGTCTAAAAAAAGGAGTGGCGTTGTCCACGAATGTGAAGCTGTCGAGTCGAGCTGAATTCGTTGGTTTTTTTTTCATGAATAATTAGAGTATTCACTTGTCATGGACTTCAACTGAGCAAAATTATTATTTTGTTCTGCCAACGAAGTTGTTCCGCGAGATATTTCATTCAAATGTCAGAAATTTAGAGATGACGACTGAATGAAATAAAGCAAATCATTATTTGTTTATTGTTCTGAACTAATAAAAGGGAACAAATTGATGAAAATTTCCAGCACAAAATATCAATAGTTTGGTAAGCGTTGGACGAAGAAATAGTGGACTAATATATTTCAACGAATTGACAAGAAGGGATTCCTCGCAAAATCTTGATCGTGGAATTTCCAATGGCTTTAAAATAAACGAGAAGCTGATAATGCTCGACTCGACAATTATCCAAAAATCACCAATTAGTCGCATCGAAGGGAATACTATTAATGACGCAGGAGGACAGTACAATTGTACGACGCTAAAGTACGATTTTCATTAATCCTTAATTAATGGGATAAATACTTTTATCGCGTAAAATTATTTTGGCGTTTTCTTTAAATTTTCTTCTGAGAACTAGAGATTCCCTATCTTCCACCGATATTTATTGAAAAATGTTTATGCCACTTTACGGAGAATGTGATAACAGAAAGAAAAAAAAATGTTTTTTTAATGAGTAATACGTAATTGTGCTCTTACGGTTGTTGCTACGGTGAGATGCATTAATTCCAGTTTTTTAGTTGGCAATAAAAACGAGTACTGTTGATATATAGTTAGAGTAAAGAGAAATGAAAAGAAAAAACTTAAACATAATCACAGCTTAATTGGCAGGCAGTAGGCGGTCACATTTGCGCCCTAGCACACACTGCCACAACTTGGGACGTACATTTTTTTTCGGATTAAAAAATGTTTCCAATCCTCTGATGCTTATTAGCCCGCTAAAAGCCCAACTTTGTAAGTGTTTTCAACACTTAAACGTAATCATTGGTGCCGGGGCTTGTAAGTGGTTCCTGTGCCTGAAAAAAAATGGAGAAAACATATTCACTCAGTACCTCATTTAAAAAAGTAGGTTTTTTAAAATTGTAATTAATTTAAACCAACAGAAGAGATTGTTCCCTGCTTATATCTAAAATTGACAATTTCTAATGAGACAATCGATCGTAGGAAGAAAGATTATTATTTTGAGAGGAAATATCAAGAAAATTAATAGCTCTCAAGATAAATCGATAAGTCTCTTTATAAATTCCTAACTGATTAAAATGAAATTGAATTGAATACCTCTTCGCCGACAGTTGCCGCTGGCAGGGGAAATCTATTCTTCTCAAGACTGAATTGATCCTCAGTGGTTTTTCTATAAACTGGATTATCAAAGTTCATGCTCGTAACATTACGATGGAGGTAATGCCTGTACAGTAATACTGCTACGAGTGCAAGCAGCAAGAGACCCAGTGTGACAACACCAATGACGATACCAGCTACGAGTCCTGGATCAGTTGGCTCTTTTCCAAGATTATTCCTTCCATTCATATCAGAAACATTCGTCGGCCCTAGAAAATTGATGATTCAAAATCAATATCCGGCCGTATGGGTGATAAGGTTGTTCCAAGAATTGCGTGGAGTGTTGAATAAACCAGTGATAAACCCCATAAAGATGCAGATAAATATTATTCTTACCGATAGTCGTTGACACATCGAGATCGAGTCTCCTAAATGGTCTGGATGTGGTTTGGGTTGTCGGTGTCACTGTTGTGGTTACTGATTGATTTCCCAATAATATAACATTTCATGCACCATCGATGCGAAATAATGCAATGTAACAAATTATTATAATTAAAATAATAATATAAAAAGCCATGAATGATTTTAGTTATAAAGAGGCCAAATTCTTCATTTATCTCGGAATTTATCGACTCAATTCATCTCAAGCTCAATATAATTTTCTCAATACTATTACAGCTTTAACGTTCTCTTTGAATATATGCCGATTTCTTCTATTGGAAATCTCGTAGTTTCGATGAAATAATTTTTACGAGAGAGAATTGGATTTTTGAAATTACTTATGGAAAAAAGTGAGAAATAATTAGTTTTGCAATTTATTCAAAGCAAAAATTTTGTAAACGTCTTGGATTCAGAGATAGGAAGTTTTACCTCTTCCCCGTCGATTTATATTCGAATACGCAAAAACAATTTATGGGTGACATCCTGCACGCAGTGGCGTGCCTTTCTGGGGTTTATGGAGGATATTAATTGGCAATTAATAGTAATGCAGTCGCATGCTAAAACCCCGGATCGTTGCGGTATGGAGTGATTAATTACACGGACCAATGGAGGATTCAATGGGTTTTGCGGTGAAGAATGTGGAATTTAGCGATGTTTCATGGATAAACCGAAAGAAGAAAGAGGAATGCAATTTATAGATTCACAGCGGCTGCTCATTCGGTCTGTGATGTCATAATATTATTTTGTGATTTGAAATATATACAAAATAATTGATATATTAAGGCAGAGTTGTAGCGAGTACAAATTCGATGCTATTTTATTATGTTTTTTTCCTCCTTCTTGTAATCCCTTTTTAAAAAAAAAAACGTGTAACGTACTTAAGATTCTTTTAATATTTAAATTTTATATGTCAAATGATAACACCCCATACCCCAGTGTTTCGAAACAATGCATACTTTGCTGAAATATTTTTAGCTGTTACATTTTTTATTGTGACTTTTTAAAGTAATCTTTTGAGTTGTGTTATTTCGATAAGTAACCGTCGAATCTGCTCACCTCATCAACTAGATAGAGTTAGAATGCAAGGAGTAAACTCTGGTATTGTTTCTCTGCAGGTTAGTATTCAGCCGAGGAAAGAAAGGGATCAAGAAGGGACTAAGGGCTCTAATGAACTTTCGAGCTTGTCCCATGAGACAATATCCCCCTGGTAGTAATGCGATTCGTCTCCAACGATTCGAGGTGAAAATGGATACGAAAGAAGTCGATAGCTCTTCACATTGGATTTTCAACAGAAATTCCGTCAATCCTTTCTGTTTCGGCACTAGCCGAAGGAAATATGTTGAGGAAGTTGGTGAAAAAGATCGTGGATACGTGAAGAGAAATTCTTTGGAAAAATTCTAGGTCTCTGAAGATTTTTATATTATTTATTATTTTTGGAGTAATGATGAATTCAATGAAAGGGAATAGACAAGGTGAAAATGGATTTGAAAATGTTATACTTTTTTCTTTTTAATATTTTTCGAAGCACTAGATCTCCTTCCAAAAAATCTCTTCGTACATCGACATTTTTTCTCGCCTCGCACATTTTCCCAATAATTTTTTTCTGTCCGAATGAAACTTTTTTTGCATTCCCTTGCGGTTTGAATATTCGAAAGGATGTGTACAAGAGTTTCACTCATGATCTTGAAAAATTGAACATGCCATTAACATGCAAGACATAAATTTGAAATAGATCTGAAAATATCTACACATCCATGTAGATTTCATGAAAGATAAATGTGGCGTGGCATAGGAGAGAGCACGTCACTCTGATGAAGTTATTTCCACGCTGTAAGCCATAAAAAAGCCTGAACTAAGTCAATACTGAAATCCCCCTGTTTTATTACAACCGAATGGGGAAAGTACTGAAATGAAATCAGTATAACTGAAAGGCATGCCAAAATGTCAAGTCGCTTCTCGACCTCATGCATCTGAATTTCCACATTAACTATACGAACGTTATGTACTGAAATAATTCATCAATTCGCGTTGTCATTTTCGTACATTCAAGAGCCAATATTGATTAATGCTAAAGTGATGTGGCAGGAAAAATCCGAATAAAACTGCTTCTCCAATGGATTCATATGTATAGTGAGCCATGTAACTTTGACAGTGTTGCAACTAAAGTTATTTCAATGCAAAAATTCTTGCTCTCCAATTAGTTTGAATCCCATAAAATTTGTTTAAGAGCATCGCAGTTTTCTTCTGAGTACCGAAATGATTGCAAAATTATCCTATTACAACTCATTCATAAAAATCAACGGATAATTAAATCATGCAGTAAAATTTGTAATCGCAAATCGTTTCGAGTGTAAATGACATATGAAAAATATGGCAATGATAATAAAAATGTAATGCTCACCGTTCTCAACACAGGTGAGACCCTCGAACAGTACAAGACCATCTGGACATGCGCAACTTAACAATGGAGATCGTGTATTTATCCTAGGTGCTGGTAGACAGAAGTGGCTGCAGTGACCATTAACTGCCTGACACTGATTAGTGCCATCAGGCTGTCTGTACGGATGATAAACGTGCACAACCATTGGATGCTGCAGAGATCCGTGTGGTATAACAGCTTTTAATTCCTGTCCAGTGAATTTATTAGCTCTGAATATTGTTTGCTTGGTCCAGTCTGACCAGTACACGTAATCCTCGAATGTCGTTATGCTGAAGGGATGCCTCAGTGTCCCCAAAGAGTAATGAACTGTACGTCTGCCAGTGCCATCGTAATTGCAAGATGCTATAATGTGGAGTTTTGCGTCTACCCAGTACACTCGTTTTCCTATCAAGTCCAGTGTCAGACCGTTGGGCCATGTTACTTCAGTTCCCACTATTACCTGTAATGTAATAAACCATTTTGTCAATAAAAAATTACCACGGATATTGGAAAACCTTTTCACCAGGAGGGAGGGAGAAAATATTGAAAGAGTGAATATTTTAAAAATTGATACTATCTGATAGGTAACTCTGCACGATTTAAAATGACTATCTAATTCGTTCACACCGCACCATTTGAATGCAAATGATTAACATTACATTACATTTTTAATTCGTTGAAACTTTCACAGATTTCACAGATTAAAATTTGCAGAGAAGATTCCTCACTCGTTCGGTGAAATGAAATGAGTAATTAAGTAGCCCCTATAAATAAATCTCCGATATTTGGCTAATTAAATCGAGATAAGAGCAGAACTTACCGATCTATGAGATCCATCCATACCAGCCCGCTCAATCCTGGCCTCCTGTCCCCAGTCCGTCCAGAACATCCATCCCTCAAGTGGATTAAGTGCAATGGCCCTGGGCTCCTGGATCTGATCCCAGATGAGAGTTTTCCTCATGTTACCATCAAAATTAGCAAGTTCAATGGTATTCTTCTCAACGTCAGTCCAATAAATGTGATTATAGATCCAATCAACAGCCAAGCCATCAGTAATTGTGAGATCCTTATCGATAACAACAGTTCTCTGATTGCCTTCATCAATGGGTGCCTTATAAATTTTCTTCTCACTGACATCACTCCAGAAAATCATGCCAGTTCTGAAAACAAAATCAAGAGCTGTTGCCATCTTGGTATTATTAACAATAGCAGTCATCTCCTGTCGATCGAGTGCAACTTTTCGAATATCATGACGTCTAGCGAATAGCAGACTGGCATGGCCCTCAGATGCTTTACACCGAGTCACATTTCTTGGATCCCTCAGGTATCCCGGTGCACAGCTACACTTGAAAGTTCCCTTCTCATTCATGCAAAATTGTGAACAACTTCCAGGCTCGAGACATTCGTCAATATCGTCGCACGTTCTGTCGTCAATAAGTCGATAACCAGGACGACAAGCGCATCGATAACCAATCGGCATGTCGATACATATGTGGGTGCAACCACCGTTGTTCTTCTGGCACTCGTTCACACCACATCTATCCTCACTCTCATCCTCCCAACTCAGGCAGTCGGGCTTCTTATTGCATACGTGATCCAGTGGAATGCATGAACCCTCGCTGCATTCAAACTGTGTTTGCGGATCGCAGGGGGATGGCTTTGATGTGCAATTCTTTTCATCACTGCCGTCTCTGCAGTCGGGTTTTCCATCGCACGAAGAATGCCCTGCAAGTCATTAGGGGTTTTCACCTTTTTTCTTCTGTTTTTCTTTTTTTAAAGGTTTATCACAGGGATCGGGTGAGGGAAATTCGCGGGACAGAGAGCTTTATTACTGGGTGAATGAGTCCTCGGAAATTTTCGAATTCCCTTTGGGGTTTGATGGGAGTCAAATGGGCCTAGTCAGAGCTTTATTCCACTCTCGTGGTTGATTACTTTACTGGGAAAACGCATTTATATTATATTCCATGATGTCACTTGATTCTGGAATTCTCGTTAGGTAGTCTTTCCAAGTCAGTGATAATGAACACTCAAGGTAATTTAGGGATAATTAATGTATTAGGGAGAAATTATTGGTGACAATATATTTACCTGGAATACATTGATGATCTCCACACTGAAATTGATCAGCTCGGCAGGTAATACTTTTACATCTCTCGGGAGCTTCATCAGCCCCATTGGGACAATCTTTCTCATTATCGCAAACCCAGCTCTGATGAATACAAGTCAAATGATCGCCACAGTCGAATTCGAGATCAGCGCAGTGGCTGAAGATATGGTCTACCGCTGCATTTGGGCATCCAATTTCATCAGCATGATTGGGACAATCATAATCACCGTCGCATCGCCATCGCGACGTAATGCAGTAGCCCACAGAACAGGTGAAATCTAGATCAGGCCGACAAGTAACAGTCTCACAATTCTTCTCATCACTTCCATCCTCGCAGTCGTTATCGTGATCACACACCCAACTGCTCTGAATGCACTTCTTATTGGCACATGTGAACTGATCAGTTCTGCACGTGTCATCTGTTGATGTGAATAATTGTTATTTGCCAGAGTGAAATTAAACAGCTCCTGCTCTCCTATAGTGCTATATGCTAGTAGATGGCATCTATACTACATTGAGACATCGATAACAAAGCCATTGAACAATTGATAGAATAGAGTGAACGAAAAATGATTGAAAAGGGCTCTATAAAAAATCAATAGCTATTGAAGACACTTGATACTCAACTTGCACAAGCATAAAAGGAATCAGAATGTTCACATAAATATGGACATGCTTTCATTTTGTTGAGGCTCAATAAAACATGAGATATAGATCAAGAATATGGTATTCATGAAAACAAAATGAGATAAAATAAAAAGGAATGAGACAGAAGGGACGAGGGGAGTCTCTTGTATCACAACTCTATGAATACAAAGGCAAAAAAACGCAGAGAATTTCTGACTTGAAAATAGCTATTTCTACAACGACGTATTCATCCCCTCTATTTATTCTTTATTGTTCAATACAACGAGAGATAAATCCAGGGGGATATAATTCATAGAGATAAAACAACAGTGAATACGCGGAAACTTGGAAATATCTGCGGAAGAGACAAGTAAATTTAAGGGAATAATAACGGAAGAGCTGTGCTCTATTAGTGGATTATATGAATCAAGAGCAAGTAATGTGTATCTACGATACTTGTGCAACAAGCAGCAACTTTCACATTATGTAAAGGTGAAAAATTCAGCAGAGGAAGTGAGAATGGAGTGGCGGCATGAAAGGTGAGGTAGATGAAATTTATGAGGATAATTAATGGGTCAGGGTTGAGGATTTCAGGTTGTCTCTACATTGGGGATTACAAATGTTGGATCTGACATTGTTGAGGTGAATAAATGGACCTGGAAATGGCTCAAGTACTGGGGGATTTACCCTGGGGGGATCAATAGCAATGCATGCATAATTGTTTCAGGTTGTTAAGGACTTGAGACATGCAGAGTACGTCTTTTCGTGTCAATTATGGGATTAAGGGATGATGGATAAGGCACAATGCACTCGTGCTGATGCATATTAAGCAGCTTACTGCAGTCAGCCTCGTCAGAGCCGTCAGAGCAATCTGGACTATCGTCGCACATCCAAGACAATGCAACGCATTCACCGTTTCCCGAACGACACGTGAATTGCTCCGCTGTGCAATTCTTGGCACCTACAAATTAGTTAATGGTACGACAGTTAATAACCATGGAGGCATTATTTTTGCTTGATTTTTATGATTGATTTATTCTATTCTGTTGGTGATTGCTGCATTACGACGATGGAGATTGTTTTCCTGGATGGAGAAATCATGCAAATTAGTTCTGGACTGGTTAAGGGCTTGTCTGATCCGCAGTTCTTCATCGTATCCAGTCTTGCTTTTCAACATGTCTCTGGAATTTTTCAACTTACTGTGACAATTCTTCTCATCCAAGTTGTTTTTACAGTCCGGTTGATGGTCGCACACCCATGAATTTGGGATACATTCCCCTGGGCTGCACTGGAACTGCGTCTCGCTGCAGTTTCTACCTACTTCTGGGGGTTTTTAATATTAATTCAGGGTCTGACCGGAATTATTTTCATTGAGAACTGCAGTCAGTCACAGAGAGAAAAAGCTACATGACAGTCGAAAGCAACTTTATACAGTCTAAAACTGAATTTTTTTTTCATCGAATTTCGTAATGAAGAGCTGTAGTTCTATGACAAATTTCATAGGATCAAGACAGTTTTTTCAATGCCAAGACTTTTTGTCTTTGTGATGATGGAAAAAATGTATAGTAAAGTCTCGTTATAATCGCGTGCATTGGGCTGGAGGAGAAGCGAATTCGAAGAACCTGACTATATGCAACTACTCCCATCACTCGCTCGCTGCCACTGTAAACTGAATTTTTTCATATCAAATTCGAATGCGAAAGAAATTTATTGGTCGGTTTTATTCATCACGAAATTTAAATCTTCACCGGACGAAACGATGGATTGTTTACATCTTGTAGCGAGGGAGGTGATAGAGTCAGGAAATTGAAAAATATACGAAAAAAGAAATTGCGAAGAGGTGCGATTATAACGAGAGCGACTATAATGCAATTTTACAGTATATAATATTTTATAGGGTGTATCAATTAATATATTAATAATCATTCATTTGCAGAATAATAACTGAATAATTCATGCAGCCTATTTCTCAATTTGTTATATAATAGTGTTCATTAATTTATGGGTAACATAAAATTTTTTAATTAATTCAATGAATTAAATCGTGGAGTTGAGAGTTATTGTGCATTTTTCTGACAGGAATGTACAACTGGAGTGATCGAGTATGTAAGAATATAGAAAAAAATTAATTACGCCAGGGCAGAATAAATGAGTTCAGTAATTGAAATTCCATTAAAATCTCACATTTTTCATTTGATGAATTATCTGAGCCTCGTATCACTGAATAATTCATCTAGTTATATTTTTTGTGTAATTTCATTTGTCGATTTACAGTTGAAATAAAATTACAGATTTGCCTGCCAGAAATGCATTATTAGAGTGATCCAGGATTCGCGAATACGAGAAATATCCCTCACAAAATCCCTAAATAGATGGACTCATGAGTCGAAACACCTGAATTTTTTATTTTTAGCAAACTCCTAAATTTGCTATCATATATGCTCTCATATATAAATAAATAATTGACGTAATAACTTTGCGATTTTGGCTCCCAATATCCAATCACTCGTCATTTAATTATTAATAGGCTTGCATGATTAAATTAATTGAATATATAAGAACAATATAATAACCACGCTCTCGACTACTGGATAATTGGTTGATACTCATTAAATTTATAATTCATCGAATGGCCAATGCACCATGTCCTCACAGCTGAATAATTCAGACCCCAGGTACTTGACATTTTACAAAAATAAAAGTCAACCTCAAAAGCCTCACCCCTCTAATTACGAGAATTTTAACGTGACACTGTCCTATAATTTTCCTGAAATGTAAATAAATCTATAATTGAAATTATCGTTTGGGTTATAGTGAATATAATAAAAATGTTCAGTGAATTTTCATTTAATTGCATCACGTCGAAAAAGAGTGATCAATTCGGATGATAATTAGACTGGAACTGTTTATTCCCAATCGAGAAAATTGAAACGTACAGAGCAAACGACCCATGACACCACACGAATTGTTTAGCATGCAGGATCGATAGGTTCATATACAACGACCTGCTTCATCAACTCGTTTGACGTATAATCCCACTAAAGCCTGGGTATTTCATGAAAAAAGGAAATTATCCTTGGCATGTAAGGTCAGAGGATATCAGATCTGCCCTATCTCAATTACATCGTAATACTAGAGCAATTATCGGCAATAGTCTGCCCAGCATGTGCCACTTCATTTTTTTTTTCTCCAACTTTTTTTTCAGAGTCTATTGATAATGGGAAAATTATGCAGACCTTCAGATATCGATTTCAATAGAATTCCAGTTTTTAGAGACATCTCGATTACAATCAGAGTAGCAATATCACTGATGATGCGGACAGAAAATTAAAGAGAGGAATTTACTCAGAAGTAATTAGGTCAATTCTGCAGTTGTTGATTGCGCATTCGTCTCGAAATGAGGGACTTCTGGAGAAAAAGCTGAGGATTTTTTTTTCTCGCGGAGATGATTTTTTCGCTTGCAACTTTGAGCAAAATTACGTCATTACAACACCAATTCGATTGGGAATTACATCGGATGGTTTCTCTTCAATTAATCTTGTTAGAATGAATTAATAATTCTGGGGAGTAGTCATAAAGTATTAACCGATGGTGTCAGTTATACGGTGTAATTCAACAATACTCAATGAATTAACATGTGAGAATTAGTTAATTGTTTTTGGAGCCACTGGGTCTAAGAAGACGTGACGTAAAGATTAAAAAAAAAATAGTTTGTTGAAATGTTTTGAAATTTGTTTAGTAGTATGAGCCGCCATTGAAAATTACTATATTTCTCAGTTTTCCATTAAACAAACAAATGAATTGTCAAAAAATTAATTACACTTGGGTGTTCTACATCCACATATAGCGAAAATTAAGGTTTTTTCATTTTTCACTTTTAGCAAACTTACTATGGGATTGACGTGAAAAAATAAAACGTTTTTGCATTTTGCCATTCATTAATGATTCACGATGTTTCAAAATGATGCGAACAGTTTTCTGCGTTTTTTATAATTGAATTTTTCTACATCAATGCCCTTAATAATATGCCAAAAAATGAAAAAGAAAACGTGAATTTCTGCTGTATAAGGTTGTGGAAGGTCTTCAATTAATCAATTGATTTTCAGGCAAATGAAAATTCAGTGAAATTTCGTACTAAATATTCATATTTTCATTGGAAATTCAAATAGATGAAGAATTCTCATGTTCCGGTTGCTCGAAAATTTGAAATAGCATTAGATTCTTGGCGAAATTAAAAGTGACACGATTTTCGCTCCGTATGAAATTGCTTTCAGCTAAATTCCCTGAATCGTTGGATATTATTTTGAAGCCGGAGGAAGTGTGAAAAATTATCTGTACTGTGGGGAATTTTTCAACGATTTCCAAACATTGACAATTTCCTTGTGTTTAACAATGCAAAAATGGTAAAACCTATCGACGATTTCCGTCTGAAACCACTGATTATGACTCTATCAGTACTAATTTACATACCGTACTCCCCATCATCACGCGCATCTCCCACAAATGAATTTTTACATGAATTTTTTTTTAAATCGTCACGTGAAAATATTCATAGAATTCAGAAATAAACTTAAGCATACATTATTCAGAATGGCAAGGGAGAAAAAATTGAGTACGTACGAATGAAAATCAAAATATTACCACGTAAATGCAACACACGCTGCGACTACGTGGTAAAATAGAGTAGTAAAAGCAAGAAGGGGTTCCAGAGTGAATTATTCTGTACGTATTGAATTTCGAGTTTAATGGGAACAGAAGAGTGACTCGCGAAAGCCCGAACGTCCGCATAAGGGCATAAATGCGTGTCTTGTAATTCAATTCTCTATGTACACATGTCGAGCCAGAGAGTTTTGATAGAACTGGGAAAATTACTGCGAAAATAACTTCCATGTACAGGTATACGTGGGGTCTCAACTTTGAGTATCGCTCGATTGGCCTCTGCCATCGTTAACCCTCAACCCATTCAACTCCTCCTATTCCATGCAAATCCAATAGATCGACACGACATTTGACATTTGACTTACACTTGCAATTTCACTCCATCAATAATGCATCATAATGGTAATTCCACAAATCACTAAATTTATAAATCATTTCAAAATCATTTCAAAATCATTTCAAAATCATTTCAAAATCTTGTCAAAAGAGAAGGCTCTTCTCATTATATTTGAGTTTCAACAAAAATCCCTCTTATTTCGCTATTGGAAATTGGAAATTTGAAATTGGAAATATTCAATTAATAATGAGATGGGAAATTCATTTAAAGTAAAGGGAAGGCCAACAGACAGAGTTTGTAATGTGAAAAAAAAAGTGTGACCTTCTCGCTATCGACGATAAACTCATATACTCCATTTAAACAAATAACATTTTGTCTATTAAAATATAATATAATAACAGATTATCGATAATAAAAACTTACGACAAACAGCAGGGTCTTCATCAGAGCGATCAAAGCAATCAGGTTCCGTATCACAGTGCCAAGATCCTGGTATACACTTTCCATTCTTGCACTTGAATTCCGTGTCCTTGCAGGATTCAGCTGTTGAATAATCATCATTAATTGAGTGATCGATTCCAAAACTAATCACCAGTGTCGATGAGCACAGAATGATATAAATACTGGTGAAACCGAGTCTCTTGCTAATCATTTTGGGTGGAAAAACAAACGGAAAAACTAATATCATTTGATCACAGTCACGATAATTATAGCACCATGTTGCGGTTATCAATTTATTCGACCGATGATCTATCGGAGATTTAGAAAAAAATTATTTTTTTCTCTCTTTGGAGTGAATGATGATCGGTTGACGTCGACGAAAGCTGTAAGCGCTCGATGTGCGCTATCCTGGCTTATATATAGCTATGGTACATATGTGTTAACATGAGATGAGTGTGAGTGGTTAGTGTGTGTAAGTGCGCGAATCAGATCGCATGGTTTATCACAGGTGGGCATTATCCCCCTCTACCTCAGGGGCACATCATCGGAGATTATTTGGTCGAATGAATTACCACGGAAAATGGGAGTGTATTGGTGAACCCGTCATTACATACCATTTTCGAGGTATTTAATGAAGCCAGGGATTAGCGAATTGCCTCGTGGGTGAGTGGTTCCTTTCTGGATTGACAGGTTCCTCTCGCGAGAAAAATCGGTAGAGGGAAGTGAGAGGACAGTGCAAGCTATTTTTTTAATGGTTTTTTGACATTTTTAGCTGCAGGGTAAAATTATTTCCAGCATTATTGATGGTGAAAAAGGATCCCGCACTGGTTACTTCATTCTCGAATTTCTGGAATTTTTTTCTTAAGTTTGATAGGTTGCAGACCGCTTTTAATTATTACAGTAATTGATATTGGTATTATTGGGTCATCATGAGATTTTGCATCAACAAATTGATCTTATCGGTTTTATCGAGTTTTTATCATGGATCATAGAAGAATGCATGGAAATTTCATCTTCGAAAAAGTTTTTTTTTCCCCTATTTTCCTAGTTTTGTATTCGCGATAAAAAATCATTGTTTTATTCAGTTTTTCCGAAAGTTGATTGGCGGGGTGAGAATGAGTCGAAATTTTAATATCATATCCATTATCGTTTTCCAGCAAAATCGCTCAATGAAATGAAATTAATCAATGAAAATAAATGTTCTGAATAATAAAATGTGAGTTTTTTTGAAAATGCACATTTCATTTCCGGTCGCAAATAAATTTGCTCGGTATGAGGAAGTTTAATTGATAGAATTAATTTTCCGTTACTATTTCAATCTGGTAATGAGTGGGAATTGATAACGAGAATAATCACTGGCTTGTAACGAATGACATTGAAGAGTGGAGGACAGGAACTGACAATTTTCTACTGATAATTTTATATATTTTCTAAATGTCACTCAATTTCCGTCAAGTGAAATAGATCTGCAAAATATAAAATATATCAACGTTTCATAACAGATTTTTTGACTTATATTATAATTCTGTGATTCTCTGGACACTGTTCATGTCCAAGATGAATAATCAATTAGAAGAAATTACTTTTTTAAATCTCATGACTGAAGTACTAATTTTTTAACGGCAGCCTAAAATGAATTAGAGTCGAATTATCGGCATCATACGATTGCCGCTCTAGACTCTTATCTTCAATCACCCTCTGGAGCCTGGGATCTCATATCGTTCAATGAGATGTTCCTTACCAAGTTTGAAGCAAATACGTAATTTAATTATCCATCTGCAATTCACAGAATTCAATCCAACAAGAATAGAGCTCCTCAGTCTCATTGAAACATCTATTCATTGGACATTTAATTGGAATCGCATTGAAAACACATAGCGATTTAATTAAAAATATATTTCAAATAAAATCATGCAAACAGCAAAAAATAATTTCAAGGATCAAGCTTATCATAGGAAACAGATATTTCTCACTTTCAGGAAAAATCCCTTGATTCTAGAAACTCCTGATAATAATTAGTTTCTCCCTTGAAATAAATGAAAGCGATTCGATTATTTATGTCAAATATATCTCGGATAAAAGAATTCAATGATGGATAACTAGGTGAATAATTTACGTATTTCTTCCAAAAGATATCGAATCACTTTGCTAAAGTAAAAATCATTGGAAATCCGAACTAACTGTTATATTATTAAAATATTGATTAAATATTATATTCTTGGAAAAATTTGAAAATTCAACTTCTGACTTATAAAAACAGCCGAAATCAAGTCATTAGCCTTCTCCCTCCAGTTCCAAATTAATCCCGAGAAATCCAATACGAATGAAACTTCATATCCTCTCTCTCACAAAGAAAATGCAACCGAATACTATAAAAAAATTCGTCGACTCGTGAAACTCCGGGGGAGAATTATATTCCTTTTGGTTGAAATAAAAATTGGTAACACAAAAAAAAATGATTTCGCTGTGCAATCCAACATTTGAAATGTGCAAGGCTTTTATCGATTTTCTGTATAATTCCGGTACCTTGACCTGTACAATTGTTGTAGGTCGTCTTCTGCACGAATGTCTATCATTGAATTTCTAGGAATCAAAGAGAAGGACTGAATTCGCCTTAAGGGAGTATCCAGATTTCACAGTCAATAGTTTATTCTCAGTTGGAGGCTTGGAATTGAATAGAATGAATTAGCAAAAAAAAAACCCCAAGGGCGAAACGTTGAATTTTCCTCATCGTATGCATTATTTCAATTTCAACGTCAATATAAATCGCATACAAATAGAGAATGAGTTTCACGTTGGATAAGATTTAACAGCAAATCCTGTGGCTGGAGTAATTTTTCCACTTTCTGCAGTAGAGATTTCAGATGCGAGTGCATTAATTTGTCTTTTATTCGTTTCTCCCAAGATATTTCATGAATTGCGTCATTTTTGTCGAGTGTTTTCAATTCAATCTTATCTTCAATCATGTGCATCAATTGTTAACTACATTTCCATAATTATAATGGATAAAACATGCGCATCGACGGCTGATGGATTGATGAAAAACATTGCATCATGATCTTTGAAGAAGTGCACGAGAGGTCATTGTGTTTCGAGTGCAAGGACAAATGCCTTGACGAACCAAATATCGTATCGATTGCACACGATGTAGTTTATGTCAAGTAATCCGTGTTGTTTGTTGTACACACGCAGGCGCACCTCTCCGTTTATTTTTGTACTGAGGATTTTCTTTTTCTAAATTGTCTCGCTCACCGGATTATCCTAAACGGAGACTTGTCGACCGACTTTGTCATGCCAAGACCTGTCCTTTATTTACAGGATTATATGGCTTATGTACGGAGTTAAGACATTATATACTCGTAATGTTATCTTTATTGTCAGGATATTCCAAGTCGCGACATCCGGATGTAAGTTGACGAAAATATGACTGATTAATTAAGAAATCTGGAAATGTTGAATGCTCGAAAAAAATATTCATATATTTTTATAAGTGTTTTTTTACTCATATTCAATTCAATTTTTAAAAAATACATTTGTTTCATTGGTGCCGGAAAAAATGATGAAATTTTGAATCGACAGAACATATGATTTTTTTTTTTATAAAGAATCGCTTGTACTTTAACCTTGTAGGGATCGATTTAATCGAAGGTATATCGAATAAGTGAGGGTATAATAATTACAATAATTACGCAAGTATATAGATGAAAATCAAGACGCTGCAAAATCCAGTAAATTCGAGTTTCTTACGAAATAAACTTGCCTCGGAAGTCTCAACGCAGAGGGAAATTCCTGTCTAAGGCCTTTTTATTTATTTTTTCATCTAGGCCATTCGAACCGATTCACTACGACGTATAAAGCAATAATGATCCCCATATTATTGATAATCAATATTGAAATCTAATCGTTATTTTCCAGTAATTACTTAATTATTTTTTCTATTTCGTTGAGAAGACAAAATAAAGATTATCGAAAGGATTGGTCCATTGGCCCCTATAATTTTAATTATTTCGTACAAAATATTCTCCATCAACTGGAATTTTAATTGTATTGTATTTAGCCTGACGATTATATTTCCTCTAGTAAAATTTTCCACCATTTTCCCGACAATTTCATCCAATTTTTCTCTCCATTCTTTCTACCAAGTAAATACACTTGGGACAACTAAATGCCTAAAATGTGTCCATAAAATCTCCACTTAAATTCTTGTCTCAAGCGAATTTCTTCGGCGAGAGAAAATTTAATTGGCAGAAACAATTTTTTCCTCTCAGTGCATACCAACACGGCAATTTTTCTGAAAAATTTCTAGTATCACTAAAATTTATAATCCTTCCAGCTCAATCATTTAGTTCACCTCCTCAATGATCCAATAAATATCGAGTAAGCATTATATGGAATAAATAAATGATTCTCTTCGAGCCAAAAAAAAGTTCAAATAAAGATCTAAATTTGATGAAAATTGGAAAAAAGGAAAGGGTGAAATTCAGGAAAATTTTCCAGTTAAATAAATCGAATTAAATAGAATTGAATTGACTTGACTTAGAGTAAAGTATCGACTGAGTGGAGAGCCACTGGATCGATTATGCTTCGATATAGTTAGATGTGATGTTAAATGACAGCCCCGCTTGATTCCTTCAATATGTCCTGATCATGTCCTCTCACGTGTTATACGTCAAACGCTTGCACTCTGGATTGTGCTGGTACCGTGGCTTTCACCGTAATTACATGGTCAGGCCAACGTGTTCCTGATGCAATATCATATATTCCAGGCCTTGTATCGGTGAGTGACGATTGTTAGAGGAGGGACTAAAATGTGAGAAAATAATGAACGACAAGGATAAAAAAAATCTTCACGTGGCGCCAGCCACCAAGCCACTAAGGGGAAAAGGGAAAGGGCGTGGTATTTCCAACGGACGCATTTTTATCTGATGCAAGATCTGTCGGAGGCTGCGCGATGCACTTCCCCGAAGCCAATAAACCGAAACGCCATGGGAAGTAATGAATAAAAAAAAGATTTTAAAAAACTCGCTTTCTTCGCATTTCGTCCTCGATATTTCATCATCCTCGCGCTCGTTATTTTCTTTTTTAATGGAGTTTTTTAAAGGGCACGGAGAAAATTATTTGGTGAGATTCACTCCACTCGAGATAAAAAATACAGTGAGAGAAATTTTACAAAAAAAACATCCAGGATAAAGGAAAAATTATTGTCAGTAGTTTTTTTATGATTTTTTTCCTCGGATTTCACCGAATTTTTTTCACTGAAATACGGAAAACTGCCAGCACTAGAATTTTTAGCTTGTCGTCGCTTTCCTCTCTTCTTTAGTGCTGTACACGAATTTTTCTGTATAATTTCTCCCTGCGTAATGCAAATCACCATAAAAAAAAAGAGAAAAAAGGATTTAACTTAATTCCTCTGCAAAGAGAAGTATGAGAGTGTTTTGGGCAATTTAAAGGTAAATTTCAATGAATTGAGAAAAATTAAATGTCTTTACTATTAATTCCTTTATTTATTTATACAATTATCGCCATCTTCTTGGTTGGTGTGTCCATTAGCACCATCAAAACATCAATGCACTTGTCATCGACATTAAGGTTTTTCCCCGGGACGAGCTTCACAAAATGACTGATGAAGCTGATTCGTTGGAATATTCATTGACAGTTCAAATGATTGATTGATTGTTTTTTTTTCATTTATCAACGATTCATTTCTTTTTTGAAAGAGTTCTCTGTTTTTCGGCACGTGTAACCAACTGTGAATCAACAGCGAGTCCTTTCCGTCTTCTCACAGCGTCGATGTACTTTTTCACTCGATTTGCACTATCAGCTTTCTCACCAAAATGAAGATATTCCTCTTCGGTGGAGGGTACCCAGAAGGGATCCTGCTCAATGACCTCCCAATGACTGAAAACAAGTTGGGGACTTGCCAAACCGGATGTCTGAGTCCTTAATTCTCTGGCTAATTGAAAGCTCTCCGGTACAGGAAGTGTGGCAAGCACCCGAAACTGTCCCCCAAATCCAGTGCTATCAGCCGCAATAATGCGACCCTGTCTCCTTCCAAAAACTGCATATAACTTCCCAAGGACATCAGAATTGACAAGAACACTGCAAGAATACATTGGAGTGACTAATCGAGGTCTTCTCAGACTTAAGGCACGACGACACGCTTCTTTACACGCAGACATCAACTGACCACCTAAATGTCCATGACTTCCTTCACCTTCGCTTAATAATTTATCATCATGAATTTTCCATTTTTTTATACTAAAACAGACCCCCATCATGGGCTCTTCACAGAGAGGTCCTGCCAGTGTAGCTAATTGAAAGCCATTTATCATGCTGCTGTCGAAGGCAGCTCTGGGATCATTTGATCCCTTGAACTGCCACTCCCAGATTGCTCTTCTTTTGTAATCCGTTCTATTAAGCAGAATATTGGGTCCGCATTTTCTAGGGCCAAACGACAGGATATTATCCAGTACATCTTCCCACCCAGCCTCGTCAAAAGCTGCTTTTAATCCCTGCTTCAATCCCTCGATAGCTTTTTTTTTTCTATCTCCAAGCTGCATCTCCTCCAACGTCAAACCCCCCAGATTCAACTGATCACTCTCCTTTCCAAATCTTTCCCAATGGGAATCCAGCTCCCTTATCAACTCTGAATTATTTTCGATCAATTTGGTAACTCTTTCTGGTAATGGAGTGGCATCAATCTCAAAGCAACACTGACGATTAGCCGTCCAACACTCGAGCATTGCTTCGTCACTTTTCCTTTCAATCGCCTCATTCACCATATCGACTGTTGGAGGTGGTACCACTGTCTCTCTGAATGAGACTATTGGTTCTGACACATTGATTTCGACATTGGCGTACTTCGTTTTGAGATCCTCCAGACATCGCTCGAGATGCACCTCCCCAGCAGTATTTAAAACAATCTCTCCTGTTTCCTGAATGTGCATTGTAGCACAGGCATCAGCTTGATTCAGTAGCTTCAATCCATTGATCAAAGTTTGGAGATCATTGGGATGTTTCGGCTCCAATGCAACTCGAAGAATCGGATCAGACAAGGAAGTGAGTTCTGAGAAAGATGGACACATGATGTCTGTAGAAATTGTTGCTGTCTTCAGTACATGATCTTCCAATCCCCCAATACCTAGAACATTTCCAGCTGGGACTGATGTAACTGCTTCTAATTCCCTGCCCATCATCAAATAAAGCTTTGGAATTTTCACTTTAGTAACGTACCAGCCCGACTTGAGATCTTTCAAAGATTTAGCAGGATCGATTGGCTCCCCCGATCTCTTTCTTTCCAATACTTTTCGAGGATTGTGCTTGGGGCCTAAAATCAAAACTTCACAGTTTTCTGTCAGTGTTCCGGAGTAGACCCTTGCAAAAGCTATCAGAGGATTCTCATTGATAGTCTCATGGACTTGGTCTGGCATCTGATCTGCAGTTTTTTCTACATTTTTTGGGGGTACTGAAGAAGTTGGAGATAATAAAGACGATGAAGGCTCTTCTGGGTTTTCGTTCCTGGGCAAATCCTGCTTATGCTCTTGTTCCAATTTAAAGGCATGCCGTTGTCTTGCAACTTCTCGACGTCTAGCCAACTCTTCTTGTGTTAATGGTTTCGTTTTAAATTCTGGTAACATCTTACGTTCCACTGGAAACATTTTTGAAACAAAAGCTATTATGGGAGCTTGTTGAGAAGAGTCAGATTTCAAAAAAGCTTCTTTTAAATTTTGTGTTTGTAAAGGCAGAGCAGAAAATTCGGAATTTCCGCTCATGAGACGCTCGATCTTCTCTGGGGAAAGTTCCAGAGGTGCCGGAACTCTATCACAGATTATATCAAGGCACGATTTCGATAGTGGTAACCATTGCGAGCAGATTGCCTGCAGTTGTGTCTTTACATCAGTAGCTTTTAAATCTCTAGTCGTTAATGCAATATTCAACTTTTCAATCATGCTAATCATTCTCTCCTTATCCTTTCTGACAGTCACAATATCGTACAACATCCACAAATTTTCCAATATCAGCGATACGAACAGAGGTTTCTTCGCCTTCTCCTGTGCACCTTTGAATATTCTTTTCGCCTTCATATTGAGATAATAATCACCCCAGAGAGTTTTCAGCAGAATTTTCTCATTGAATCCCAATTTCTCCGAGAATATTTTCGCAAAATTAGAAATTCCAAATCCCCACCCATCAGCTGCACTAGTGAATAGGACATTTCCCTGTTCTGGAGAGAAATAAAGATTCGAATCATCAGTTTCCAAAATAGCAGACTGCCAATCACTGGAGCCATCAGTTTTTTGCAACATCTGCTGATCATTAATATCCTCTTTCTCCTCTCGTTCAATGATGTCACTGGCAAATATCTCTCCCATAACAGCATTCACTTGTTCAAGAACCTGATTCAAGTGAACATAAGCATCTAAAGGTTCCAGTTTCATTTCTGTTATCAATCTGTCGATTTTATTCAGAACCAGAACTGTTTTGAGTTTCTCCACGTATGCCATTGATAATGCTGATCTAGTCTGAGGACATACACCTTCCACGACGTCCACCACGATGATAGCACCGTCGCACAGACGAACAGCTGTTGACACCTCTGAGGCAAAATCCACGTGACCTGGAGAGTCGATGATATTTACCAGGTACTCTTGTTGCTGGTGAATATGATAAAGGGCAATCGAGCTAGATTTCATGGTGATCCCTCGTTGCTGCTCGTCAGGACGACTGTCCAAGTACCGAAGCTTTCCTGCTAGCTTACTGGAGATGATTCCATTGGAAGCTACCAAGGAATCTGCTAATGTCGTCTTCCCATGGTCCACGTGTGCCAGAATGCAAATATTCCGTATATGTGATGGCCTATATTGAAGTTCACTGAGTTTCGACGAATCCACTAATCTCATTTTAATTAATTAGATTATTAAATTATGTTGTATTACCCAACTTGTTGAGTGGTTTTGTTTAATTAATGATTAATGTTATATATCAATGCAAGAGGTTGAGCGATTTGAAGAAATTAAATTATTGAATTATGATTTGTTATAAAATCTCTGAGATTTGTTTTAAGATTTTCTCACACTGATAATTGAGAGGTTAAGTAATTAACTTTAACACAGGCTCTGACTGTACAAGATGTAATAAGAGTGGAGGGATTCTTGATAGAATTTTTCAATGAATTCAATGAACTCAATGCTTTGAGCCAATTTTGGGCTAGTGGAGAGTAGTCACTAGTGGATGTTTCACTTTATTTTGTCTCCACTGTGCAAAACGTTCACTTATTGTCACTATTGGGTCTCGTGGGTTTAGCATTTGCTTGTGATTGAAGACCATCACTTTTCGATTGTTGACTGATTCTATTGTACAAATAGTTGTAATTTTTGTAATTTTTGGGGGATGGTGTCTTGTTTGTGGTGAATTTCTTAGCGATTCTTGAGTTGGGGTGTGCGAATCCTGGAGCAATTGCAGGTTATGAACGTTGTTTTCTTGTTCAATGAGTTGCAGCACTTTACTCGTTGTTTTTCCGATAGTTTCAAAATAATAACGCGGTTTTAGAGGCTTTTTTTAAAAAGAATCAATGTAACTTCGCAATTTACACCGAGTCACTGGATTTTTAAGAACTATACACCGACTCACTTGGAATCAGCTGGATGCAATGAGGGACTGTACGTCACTAAGTCACTTTGTGGCGCCACCACTTCGGCAAATCGTTATTGCAATTCAAGCGATAATTTTTTATTTGCTATTAAAGTTCTAGAATTTTATTGGCTGGTTCTATTCTCGACAATTGATTTGATACCTAATTAAATATTTTAAAAATAGACAATCGAGCAGTTTAGAACTTTCTCATTTATCGACTGATCGATAATGCAGGATATCTGTAAATTTATAGATTGAACTTCACTCCTATTGGAAGCATATTAAAATTATTTTTTGTATCTCTATACCTTATGAGTCCCTCGAGCTCTTGCATTTAAATAAAAAATTAGTTTCTTGACTTTTATTTTTTTTTCTTTTCTTTGAAGACTATATATATAAATCTTGCAAGAATGAAATTTCCAAAGTCGTTCAAGTTTTTTTAATTGTGGAGATTGAACTTTTATAAATTGTCGATTTCCCTTTAAGTTTCATCTGTTGTGGAATATTCATACTCGATCCAACAGAAATGAGAATAATAAATAAGAAAGGATAATTAATACTGAGAATTACTTGACTCTGCTAGTCTGATCCTGACTATTCCATCATACTCAGTCGCCAGTAATATTAAATAGTATTCGTTAATTTGTGTAGAAATTTGCTCAGATGGAGAGTGGACAAGGAAATTATCGTGTACGAGATGGGAATGAAGATACAAGAGAATCCCACTTTGTTAATTTTCATTATCTCGAAAGAAATTGGGAGGACATCACAGGAGTTCACAGTGATTTCAGAGTTTATAAAGGGAGCTTTGTCATGAAGCCAAAGTTTCTCTTGTAGCTTCCACCAGTTTCCTGACAACACCCGTGGCAAAGTACATTCTCGTATTTTGGGGTCAGAGGCCAGGTCGCAGGACGTGGAAGCAATGTATTTAAAATTCATAATTTACACAGGAATAGAAAAAACCTACAATTCTAGAATAAAGTTCATTCCTGTGACGAATCCATAAAAATCCGGGGAAATTTCTTGAATATTTGTGTTAACTTACTGATGATTTTCCATTTGAATTAAGTTACGTTTGCCCTTATTTCTATAGACCATTCTATTTTTAAGCGGGAAGTAACTAGAGTAAATAATTAAATCACTTAGTTATCTATAATTAAGTTCTTTCATTCGAGAAGCGTCTGAAAAATCCACGTGATTATTAATAAAAAATAAATGATTGATTCTTTCATTTGACCAATTAAGGTATGTACCTGCATCTGAATTTTGGTATAAATTTCCATTATAATCAAATGAAAGCTTATTTTTTCAAAGGAAAAGATAACTAAATAAAGGATTAAGAGTTCCCAGAATGAAGGAATTTTTCCTGGTAGAACGAAATATCACTACCATATGATGAACTTGAACCTAGAAATTAATTTTTCTTCCCAGTGCGCATGATTTTATTTGAAATATATTTTATATTAAATCGCCATGTGCTTTCAATGCAACCCCAATTAAATGTCCAATGAATATATGTTTCAATGAGACTTTCAATTTTCAATGAGGAGCTTTATTCTTGTTGGATTGAATTCTGTGAACTGCAGATGGATAATTAAATTACGTATTTGCTTTCAAACTTGGCGAAGAACATCTCCTTGAACGATATGAGATCGTGGGTTCGAGGCAGAATAGAAGGCAAGAGTAGAACGGCAATCTTACAACAAGGGGCACATGCCTGCAATCGATAGTGCTACAATGGTACAGCAGAATTAGGGATAATACAGATCATTCCAGAGACAGAGGAGAATATGCGCACTATACTTTTTTTTACGATCGTGTTAGAAGGGAAGGAGCAAACATCGATTTGGCAAATTCACGGGGAGAAAGATGATTGTTACAAAAAAAAATGAAATCTCTACATAAATCCTCCAAAAAACCTCAAAAAGGAAGATCATTTCCCATTTTCTAATTCCAAAACATATTCTTCACTCCATTTTTTCTTCAAAATCTTGAAAACTATTTTCCAACATCAAAAATATTCAATATTGAACAGAGGAGAATTAACTTGTCTATACTATCGATCCCCAGACATGTCCCGTTGAATAGATCATTAACTCATTAGATAATGTAACGATCCCAAACATTTTTCTAACTGAATTATTCGAAGACGAATAATCCTTCCTTTCTCCAGATCTCGGAGAAACTGAATAATCCATGGGAAAATTAAGATTAGACACTTCTCTCTGGTGGATACACTGTTAATTCTCTTACGTATTCACATGGGGATTAAGATTCTAGCCCTCAGTGATTTTGCGGAAAATCCAATGAATAATCATGAACATATGTAGCTTTACATATCGACGAGTACTGACAAATAATCTAAATCCGGTAAACGAAAATTTGGTTCATTCGTTTAGTTGGTTCAATCCTCTTCGCAAACTATTCTTGTCTCGTGAGATTTTTCAATTTAAAGTTTAGACTATTATTGATAGAGTGACATCGTCTACAATTGAAATCTGAATATAGCGCTGTGTACTTTGAACGAATGTCAACATGTGAGGTGACGGAAGGTTCATACTTCACATGCAAAATTTATGCAAATACTTTTTATCGGTTAATTCCGCTTCAAAAATAATTTTTTTTGTTGAATTCATGTAGTCAATTATCTCACAGAAATAATGCCGTTAAAAGATATATCGAAAAAAGATATAATATATTATATATATAATTATACAGTAGAGAATCCCGTTATATAGTCGCACCTCTTCACACTTTCGTCTTTCGCGTTTTTCGTGTATCTTTCGATTTCAACAATCCATTGTAAACAATCTATTGTTCAGTGTGATGAGGAATTGAATTCCGTGAAAAATAAAGCAAAAAATTAAATTTCTTACGTTTTCGAATTTACTATGAAAAAATTAAATTTGCATACAGTGCGATTTTCCGAGACTACAACGAGACTCTACTGTATATATATTTATATACATAATAACATATTTAATTTGCAATGGTAAATGCATAACAACAGGGGCCTGATCTAGTATTTTTGAGTTTTAAAATATTTTCATCACCAACTGATGAATTTCACTCGTATTCATGACTTACATGAACCCGAAACCCTAAGAAACAGAAAAAATGCAATTGTGGTTGAAGAAAACTTTCGAGTCTCGACAATTTTCCCCTTGACAAATATGTTTCTAGCTAGAAGAATTTTTTACTCCCTATTTTTCCAAGTTGAGAAAGGTCGAATATAACTAGACGTTATTGAATTGACTCCCGAACGAATGATATGAAAGATAATAACAAAAATTTACCGATACTGTACTAATAAAACAGTATTTGCCTGAGCGAGATTTTCAATCAACAGCGAGCCCCCGCAGAGAGCCATCATCCCCAAATACTCACACATTCGATTGAATACTCCATTGAAATCTGAGGAGTTGTCGAGATGAAGATGCTCTGAAGGAGCGATAGATGCGGGTAATGGGTCTCTCAAAGGAATTCCAGGAATTAATTGAACGTATATTCCTCGGTAGTAAATTGTTGTCAGAGGATAGGTGTTTTCACTTGAATCCACCCAGACTCCTTGTAGTTTAAGACAAACTAAGGTGCCCAACGACAATTAAGATAGAGTTCCGTTCTTTAAAAGTACCCCAAGGTTTATCGGTATTTTCCTTTGATTCGTGTATCCAGTGCTGTGCCAGTTATGACAGCAACAATGGACCCATCGGTTCATCGAAAATGTGATTGTCTTGGAAATTGATACACAAAGCTCGGGGAAATGCCGAAGATCGTTTCTGGGATATCGTGCTGAGGACACTTTGATATTGAATAGCATGGGAGACGCTCTGTACCAGTGATGCTTCGAAAGAATTGAAGAAAAATGTCTCCGAGTGGATATAAATTTCAATTTATATGGATTTTCCCAGGTTTTCCCTGCAAACCGTTCAATCAAATCTTCCGTCACTCTTTGAGACATTCTACCGGGATTTTGAATGGGTGAAAAAGATTTTGATGTCGGCTATCACCGAGACGGATATTGCGAAGTATATGAGACCCAAATCCACCAGGTGTAGTCCCTCAATTCTTTTTTTTTATGGGCGTACTTGCCAAACTATATTTTCACAATTTTTACCGCGTTTTTTCCATCAATCTAAAGCAAAGATATTCATTTTCAATGTTTTTTAAATCATATTTTGTTGATAGAAAATGAATCTGGTAACTGCTTTTCTAACGAAGAATTTTTTTTTCTTGCTTTTTTCGGGGTTGTTTTATTTTTCTTTTTCAGGTTTCTTTTTCTTTATTTTGGCCCTTTGGTTCCGTTTGCGGGAGGTTTTTTTAGGCAATTTATTTTCAGGTTAATTTTCTTTTCCGGTTCATTTCCTTCTTGGGTTTATTCTTTTTGGATTGACCACCTTGGGGGATTATTTTTTTTTTTTTCCCTTCCTTTTGAGTTATTTTTTATTTCATTAATTTATTCCCTTTTTCTTTTTTTTTTTATTGAGTACGTGATCAATTCACTCAATATTCTTCATCATAAATTCAAGATAATTGGGAAACTAAATAATTCGCTTTAATTTTAAAAAATATGTCAAAATATAAGATTATTGAAAAAATTAGAGAATTTGAGGAGTGACTTTTGTGATAAAATAATAGTCGTAGTAATGAAGTCCAAGAATCAATCCTCTCAAAGTTAGATGAACTAAGTTAAAGTGGGTTAAAGCAAGTTGCTATAAAAACTTAGAATTCATGTGGAATAATTCAGCGACGAAATGGGGAAGAGTAACAAGTTGATTTAGCTGGTAGTTTCGTTCTGAAGACTACCTTTGAATTCGAGAGAGACAGGCACATGCTGCTTTGTAGGTTGCATTCCATCCAATAAAATAGTTCCAAGAATTTTTTTCTATCTCTCATGGATTCGAAGATATTTCTCGAAAACTCAAACTGGAGCTGCACTATATTTTTGCGCTACTGAAGAGAGGAAATCTTCCTCTGGCAATTCACCTTTGAACTGTGAACTAAATGGATTAGCCTTGATGGCTATAAATTTCAATGAAACGAGTACTATTGCGATGTACCGAGAAAATCTTCAGAATTAAATCTCCATAACTCGAATCAAAGAGAACGCCAGGGATAAATATCTCCTTGAGTCCTGAAAAAAGCGCGATAACATATTTTTGTGTATTTTCCTCATGGCTACAAATTATTTGAACGTTATTGAGAGCTCGAAATACACGAAATTTATGAATAGGATGTCAATTTTTCTGTGCAGAGAGAATGTCCGATAAAAAACTCTGGATGTTCCTTTTTCACTGACTAATACAATAAGCAAATTAGAATGAAAAGAGGTACTTGAAATATTTGATGCGGTCTCTTTAGGTCTTCAATTCGGGTTAAGTGATCCATGAATAATTACAAAAGGCCACACCAGGTCGGGCGTTTTTTATTGGTTGGTTTTGTACCTCTTAAAGTTCTTATGTGCGGTATTGCATATTTCATCGAGTCAACTTCGGAAGGAATCATCCGATGATTTAACTCACTTTTTTAAGAGCATGTTAATATTAAGTTGACAAATGTGTCGCTAATCGTACGAGAATTAACATAAGACTCGGATTACCAGTTGCTGATGAATTTATTCAAGTGTGAAGGATAATTTGTTCCTCGTATTTGTTTAATTGGCTTATACAATTTAGGGAAGAATTTTGAATGAGGGAGGATTTACGGATTCACTAGTATTTTATTTAAGGCCCGGGTGGACTATCTATCGAACGTCAACTTTTCTTTAAATTTTATCTTTTTAACCTGAAATACATTAAAATTTGGGGTCAATTTTGTGTTGTGGGAAGCACTTGAATGGACATGAAAAAATAATGAAAAAAAAGAGGAAAAATGATTGAAGGGCGCTAAAGATCGATATTATTTAAAAAGAATTTACCAAGTTTGCTAAAAAATAATAAAAAATACGTAGCTTACTATTGCATCTAGCTGTCACTCAATCTTCTGGAGAGCAATGGTAACCTGCGTAATTTTTATTATTTCTTTGTAAACTTGAACAATGTCGCTCTTTAGCGCCTTTCAATAATTTTGACTTTTTTTTCATTATTTTTTTATAATCATTCGAATAGCTTCCGTAACACAAATTTGAGCCCAAATTTTAATCTATTTTAGGCTAAGAAGATGAAATTTAAACAAAAGATGAGATTCGATAGATAGTCCACCCGGGCCTTAAAATAGAATTATTGTTTGGAGTGAAATATTCTTCCACTTCCATAGCGTTAAACTGGAATTTTACTCACGTTTACATTTTGTGGGACTCTCGTCAGAATTGTCGGTGCAGTCATCGTGGCCGTCGCATACCCATGGCATTGGCAAGCATTTTCCATTGTCGCACTGGAATTGCTTCAAGGGGCATGCTTTTTCCGCTGGAAATTAAATTCTTTGTGTTAGAATTCATGTTGCATCAACACTTTATTTTAGATGAGAGGTGAAAAATGAAAATAGCGAAATTTTAACCGAATCGTCGAATCGTTACTCCGTACGTTCGTCTGCGTGACAACCAATTAACGAAATTCTTCATATCGTTAATGAGGTAAATATTCAGTAATTTTCAGTTATAAATTGGTCAATTAAATTGCACGAACATTTTATATTCATTTTATTCATGAGCATGTACATGGGTAAAATAGTTATTCATTTGAGAATTCTCTTCTTTAGAAATTGCATTTTTATAAAGAAATATCTCGCAATCGTGAAGAGATATCAAAATTTTGGTAATAGTATATAGAATTACTTTATCTAATTTTCAATTTTTCTGAGTTACTATGCACTTTAATAACTATCAAAAACACAGGAAAGAATAAAATTGAGTCGCACTCAATATATACCTGGGATATACCTGAAGGGAGTAGACCGGTCCAAGACGACCTTTGGTGGGGTTTGTACCAGTCGCGTCCCCGTCGCGAACCCCGGATCAAGTGCTAGTGAGGCTTGAAACTTTTTAAAAAAATCCTTCACCACGCGTTGAATTTCTCTAAATGCCTCATAATATCGTACAGTTAATTATAAATTAACTACTTTTTGAAGGAAAAGCGAGGTAGGGGGTGCCCATACACCTGAGCATCCACCAAAATAAGTGAGATGACTCAAAGAGCTTAAATTTATTAATAGCTGCTCAGTTCGGACACTAAGGATACTTATTTACTGTAGGATATACCTCTAATTATAAAAAAAGAAGTTTAAAAAATCATGGAACTGAAAAAGTAGAAAATAAAATTAGCCTTAAGGTGGTTGTCGCGCGACAGTCTCTGTAAAAAGTTTATCCGCTGTAAAACGGGCCAGTTTAGAACACAATCTTTTAGCGGTATATAGTCTCACTTGATTGATTGCATTGTGCATGGATAGCTAAAGCATAACTATAT